>NC_137150.1:77318215-77659794 GCF_951394435.1 Stenella coeruleoalba | reverse complement strand
GACCTAATTAACTTAAAGCTGCTGCACCAGCAGAAGAAACCATAAACAAAAACAAAAAGACAATCTATGGAATGGGGGAAAATATTTGCAAATGAATGTGACCAAAAGGTTGTTAATATCCAAAAATATACAAACAGCTTATACAACTCAATATCAAAAAAACAAGCAACCCTACTGAAAAGCTGGTCAGAAGACCTGGATAGGACATTTCTCCAAAGAAGACATACAGCTGACTAACAGGCACATGAAAAGATGTTCAACACTGCTAACTATCAGAGAAATGCAAATCAAAACCACAATGAGATATCACCTCACACCTGTCAGAATGACTATCATCAAAAAGTCTACAAATAACAAATGTTGGAGAGGATGTGGAGAAAAGCGAACCCTTGAACACTGTTGGTGGGAATGTAAATTGGTGCAGCCACTATGGAAAACCAATATGGAGGTTCCTCAAAAAACTAAAAATAGAACTACCATACTATCCAGCAATTCCACTCCTGGGTACATATCTGGAAAAAAACAAAAACACTAATTTGAAAAGATACATGCACTCCAATGTTCATAGCAGCTCTATTTACAATAGCCAAGACATGGAAGCAACCCAAGTGCCCATCAACAGACAACTGCCTTAAGAAGATGTGGTATATATATACACAATGGAATATTACTCAGCCATAACAAAGAATGAAATACTGCCATTTGCAGCAACATGAATGGACCTAGAGATTACCATACTAAGTGAAGTCAGAAAAGAAGGACAAATACCATATGATATCACTTATATGTGGAATATAACATAAATGAACATAGCTAGAAAACAAGTTAGATCCTAGAGAAATGGAAATAAAAACAAAAATAAACAAATGGAACCTAATGAAACTTCAAAGCTTTAGCACAGCAAAGGAAACCATAAACGAGACCAAAAGACAATCCTCAGAATGGGAGAAAATATTTGCAAATGAAGCAACTGACAAAGGATTAATCTACAAAATTTACAAGCAGCTCATGCAGCTCAATATCAAAAAGCAAACAACCCAATCCAGAAATGGGCAGAAGACCTAAATAGACATTTCTCCAAAGAAGATATACAGATTGCCAACAAACACATGAAAGGATGCTCAACATCACTGATCATTAGAGAAATGCAAATCAGAACTACAATGAGGTATCACCTCGCACCAGTCAGAATGGCCATCATCAGAAAGTCTACAAATAATAAATGTTGAAGAGGGTGTGGAGAAAAGGAAACCCTCTTGCACTGTTGGTGGGAATGTGAATTGGTACAGCCACTAAGGAAAACAGTATGGAGGTTTCTTAAAAAACTAAAAATAGAACTACCATACGACCCAGCAATCCCACTACTGGGCATATACCCTGAGAAAACCATAATTCAAAAAGAGTCATGTATCAAAATGTTCCTTGCAGCTCTATTTACGATAGCCAGGACATGGAAGCAACCTAAGTGTCCATCAACAGATGAGCGGATAAAGAAGATGTGGCACATATATACAATGGAATATTACTCAGCCATAAAAAGAAATGAAATTGAGTTATTTGTAGTGAGGTGGTTGGACCTAGAGTCTGTCATACAGAGTGAAGTAAGTCAGAAAGAGAAAAACAAATACCGTATGCTAACACATATATATGGAATCTAAGAAAAAGAAAAAAAAAAGGTCATGAAGAACCTAGGGGCAAGATGGGAATAAAGACACAGACCTACTAGAGAATAGAGTTGAGGATATGGGGAGGGGGAAGTGTAAGCTGTGACAAAGTGAGAGAGTAGTATATGGACATATATACACTACCAAATGTAAAATAGATAGCTAGTGGGAAGCAGCCGCATAGCACAGGGAGATCAGCTCGGTGGTTTGTGACCACCTAGAGGGGTGGGATAGGGAGGGTGGGAGGGAGGGAGACGCAAGAGGGAAGAGATATGGGAACATATGTATATGTATAACTGATTCACTTTGTTATAAAGCAGAAACTAGCACACCATTGTAAAGCAATTATACTCCAATAAAGATGTTAAAGAAAAAAAAGAAAACAAGTTAGAGATGACCACTCACTACTTTTTTAAAAAATTAATTACTTTATTTATTTGTTTATATTTGGCTGCATTGTGTCTTTGTTGCTGCACGCGGGCTTTCTCTAGTTGCAGCGAGCAGGGGCTACTCTTCATTGTGGTGCATAGGCTTCTCATTGCAGTGGCTTCTCTTTTTGCAGAGCTCGGGCCCTAGGCGCGTGGGCTTCAGTAGTTGTGGCAAGTGGGCTCAATAGTTGTGGCTTGCGGGCTCTAGAGTGCAGGCTCGGTAGTTGTGGCGCATGGGCTTAGTTGCTCCGCGGCATGTGGGATCTTCCCGGACCAGGGCTCGAACCCACGTCCCCTGCATTGGCAGGTGGATTCTCAACCACTGCGCCACCAGGGAAGTCCCAACCACTCACTACGTTTTTCAATGTAGTGCTGGAAGATCTAGGCGAACAATTTACTTTCTATTCTCCGTCTTCTCATCTGTAAAATGAGAGAGTTGGACTAAGTGATAGCTAAGCCTCCTACCACCTCTAATTTTCTCAGACTGGACTTATTCTATGCCTGATTTCTGAATTACAAAATCTTCCTTTCCCAACCATCTGGGAAAGAAGAGGGCCAGGAGAGGACAGGCACTTGTCACGACAAGAAATAGGAGAAACAGGACCACATGTCACTTGCACAAGTTGCTGCCTCAGCCACTGATAGGTTTAGGTGAAAAGCACGGTTATAATTAGAGCAGCAGCCTGTCCTGACTGCTCCACCAGCCACTGTGGGCACAGCTGGATCTGCCAACCACATGCACAGGACTCTATGAGGCTGCTCGGGCCTTGAAATGATCCTTCTTACAAGGATTTTCCTTCTTCCTCAAGGGAAAGAAAACCCATTGATATAAAACCCCACTTGCCTTCCGGCTTCCCCTGCTAACTGCCACTCCAACAGAGACCGAGTGTGGACAAATACAAGAGAAAGAAAAAATCGTAAGCTGAGCCTGGTCACATTGCCCCTTGTGATACAGTTTTATTTTTAACTTCAAAACACTTGAACTATTTCTGTTGAAGTTTTTTTCTCCTTTCCCTACCTCCTCGACGAAACTCCGTCCTCTGCTGCAGCCAATGCACGCCGAGCCACCTCCGGCAGTCTACTTGCTCACCATCAAGGGACACAAGTGCAGCAGATGCTGACTCAGCCCATGCCATTAAGGTAAGCTTTTCAAATGTGGGCAGGTTCATCAAGGGGAAATTTAGAGTGGTGAACATGGAGGCAGAGGCTGAGCGGCATATCACCTTTTTGCTCTGAGTAAGAGGGTTGTTAAGCAAATTAAGTTACATATGGGGGTGAAAAGGTTAGCACTGAGAATGAGACCCAGCCATAGGTAAACTCCTGCTTTGAATCTAAAATCTTAGAGCAGGAAGAGATGACCTGCTTTCTAACAGCTTAGGCTCTTTCTTCTAAAATCAACCATAGTGATAGCACATAGTGGTTATGTGCTATCTCTAAGGTTACACAGTATTGATGGGGGTTCAGGATGGCGGGGGGAGAGGAGATGGTGAGGAAATAGGTGGAAGGCCCAGAACCCAGGATTTCTGTTTTCTGAAGTCCAAATGTTGTGATCTTTCCCCAATCAGCATTTTCTATGTAAACTGCAAGTCATTCTCACGTACTTTAAATTCCATCACCTGTGTAACTCTACCAGTTAATTTAGCACAGTTGTATTTACTGCGTATATTATTTAAATTCTGCCTGCAGAGTTTAAAACCTGTTTTTCTTTAACAATATTCCCTAAACATGACTCACTCCTCCCCAGCTCTCTTGAATCCAAATGCATCTATGGAATAGAAGTGAAAGTATTTTACAAGTTGAAAAATGGTATATACATGCAAACCAAAAATTATCACAAATTTGAAACTTGCAACTCCAGGGGGACAAAAGTAAAATGATTAATGATACTTGAGGAGTCAAACACTTTAAAGTGTAGATAGGTTATTTCTAGCTTTGGGAATAACAGCATAGTGTTGCATGCACAAACAAATTGGCAGGAATAAGGGAGCAGTGTTTATTTTCCTGTTTTCCTCTGGACCTTGCTTTAGTGTTATACAGTTAAAAGTTCAGCTAAGGACATCCTAGGAAGTGGCCTGGGCAGCAAAAGGGATTCTGTACACTCTAAACTTTGCACTGTACAGGCTAAAGCCACCAATGTCAAGTAAAAGGAGACCTACCACCAGACACCTTAACTCCTGTTTCCTTCTTGCCTGCCCCTGTAACCTCCAGATGCATCCCATAGCTCTGCTATAGGTGTCTGGGTTGTAATTATGCCTGTTTGCTAGGCACAATCAAATGCACTGTGTATAATTGCCTAACTTCATTTAATTTTGTCAGAGTTTCCATGGCACAAAGGTCTTCAAGGGGTATACCGGGTACTTTCCTAGCAAGATGGGCATGTTAGCTTAGCAGTAACCAACCAGACCAGCTGACTCAGAGCTACTCCTAAATAATCCATCTAGTTTGCACTTTCTTGGCCAATACAAAACAGTAATTTAAAATACTGAAACTAATAATGTAAGTACAAGATATGAGAATTAACTAGCTAATTAAATAACTAGAAAGTTTAAAGGTGGAGAGATTTCTAGTGTAGGTACAGAACTGCAGATGGTGAGGTTGAACAGATTTGAGGGAGGATGATTTTTAGGGTATAGTGAAAAGGCTGAAATCATAGCCTGAAAGCCCAGGATTATGCGACCAGATGTGGGAACTATCCTCAGCCAACTGGTTGTGTTAAAATCTCAAGATGCAAAGGGATTACTTTAATATTTAACTTTATACATTTTCTTTCCATAGAATTAAGTATCTCCATAGCAGGGAAACAGATTAACAATGTATAATTAAAGTAACAGATTAATTGACTGGTTAATAGGTTAACAGTTAATCTCTGTCCTTTAACTTTTGACCTTGTCACTTCCACTAAAGTTAAAGCTCAGGAATAAATAATTATTGCCAGGGCTAGCCACATGAGGAGGCAAAATAGTCGCTGCATCATGTGAGGGGTGCTGGGAGGGCCCCTTGCCTAAAAATATCTCCCTGACACCAACCCTGATTGCCTACTAACTTTATAGTGAAGAATGTTAAAACTATTTTCTGTTAATTGCATTCTCTTTTGCTTGAGTCAGTGATTTAAATATACCTGCTTTATGCCTTCTCATGACCTTGTTGGCCAGTGACACTTGGTCACCACCTCTTCCTCATTCTTCCAGGCCTTGTCCTGCTTTGCCCTTGGTACCATCTAAGCTGCCCATATGCCCTTGGCCGTCATCATGCAGGTAGCTCTGTGTGGCACTGTGGTTTCTACAGAACTTCTCAGTAAACTATCAAGGTGAAGTAGAAAAAAGAAAAGCATGTGATTAGAGTCAGAGACTGTGGGAGCATAAGCAAGACACATTACTTCTCCGGGCCTCAGTTTCCCTTGTAAAAAATGAAGAGTTTAACCTAGACTCTTTCCTAGACCATTTGTTCTACCAGATCAGAAGCTGCATTTCAAAAAAGATTGCCCAGGTGATTCCTATGCACACTGAAGTTTGAGAAGCTCCAGAGCAGAGGATTTCTGGTTATCTACCTGAGCCAGATTCCTGATTCTATGACTGTAAGTGTTGAGAACAAGTTGTAACCTCCTACAAACAATTCTGGCAGCATTCAGAGTATCTGTTATAACTGGAGTCCACGGAGTCTTTTCCATTCAGTTAAGGCAAATAAAGTTGAAAACATTTATTTTTCTTCCTTTAAAACAAAACAACAACAACAACAAAACACAAATTAGCATATATCTGACATCATTACCCCTTCCTCCTAAAGGTCTCAAATTGCTCTCACAGGTGTTTCAAATGCTGCCTTCTTTAGGGTCCTGTTCAACTCCATCCAATCCAATCCTTCACTGAAGGCTGATGGAGTGCTGGGAGCCCTGTTAGCTCTACTCACTCTCAGGGCCTCAGAAATCATTCCTGTATCCCTCCTGGGGCATTCCCACCCTCTGCTGATATTCCAGTCAGAGCTCCTTTCACAGCCTACGCACATTCCATGGGTCCCAGCACTTCTGTTCCGTTTATGCCCTTCATCAGGTCGTTCACCACTCACACCATCACAGCAACTTCCCTCGGGTTGTATCAACACCCAGAGTCAGTCGCGAGAGGAGACAAGTCTCAATTGAAACCTTCCTTTTTATTTATTTATTTATTAAATAAATAAATTTATTTATTTTTGGTTGTGTTGGGTCTTCATTGCTGCTGGCAGGCTTTCTCTAGTTGCGGCGAGCAGGGGCTACTCTTTGTTGCGGTGCGCGGGCTTCTCATTGCGGTGGCTTCTCTTGTTGCAGAGCACAGGCTCTAGTCACGCAGGCTTCAGTAGTTGTGGCTCGCGAGCCCTAGAGCACAGGCTCAGTAGTTGTGACGCACGGGCTTAGTTGCTCTGCGGCATGTGGGACCTTCCTGGACCAGGGCTCAAACCCGTGTCCACTGCATTGGCAGGAGGATTCTTAACCACTGTGCCACCAGGGAAGTCCCTATAGTGCAGATTTTTAACCTTAAAAATCTTCCCTGCCACATTTGTATTCCCTGAAATGCAAAGGCATGGAACCTGCGCAGTCTTCTTGTTTCCTCTATTCAGAAGGGCACAGTATGGGTTGTAGTCCAGAGGAGGACCAAAAAAGAAAAAAAATTCATCATAGGCATGGAGGATCTTCCTAATGTGAAGCATCCAGCTTCTCTACAATTTGGAAAGATTATACAGGTAGACACCTTTCTGTGCCCCAACTGGGGGAAAAAAGGCTTTCCCCTTACAGACTCTAGCCATGGTCTTGCATTCTCCCCAAACCATGGAGATGGACCACAAATGTCTCTATGGGTCTCTGATGGACACAGTGTGATGTAGCAGACAGTAGAGTTTGAAGCGAGACAAACTTAGGCTTCTTTGTGCCTCAGTGTCCTTATCAGTAAACTGGAGATGGTAATACCCACCTCACATTATTATTGTGAGGATTAAATGAGATGTTATGTAAATGCACATGTTAAGCACTAATATTTTATTTCTCTTCCACTGTGACATCCAAAATGGAGAAATCACTCCATCTAGGAAACTCAGACAGACCCCATGGAGGATAAGTATCCAGTCACTGCACAGGAACAGAAATTGGGAGAACAGGGCATCTCATGTCACAAGACAACCAATGATAAATCTAATTTGATTAAATTGAGGCAACACCAGCTGACTCCAACTTAAGGTGACCAATCAGCTGTCTAAGTTTGCCTGGGAATAAGAGGTTTCCTGGGACCTGGGACTTTCAGTGCTCAAACCAGGAGAGACCGAGGCAAACCAGGATGATTGGTTACCCTGTTTCTCCAGCAATAATTAGACTATCAACAATTTTGGATTGTCCTTTATCTCAGTGGGAAAGATTTCCCCCAGGTATACAACAAAAGGTTCAGATGTGATTTTTTTATGCCCTTAGGCTATATTTGTCTTTCTCCTTTCCTCCACTGACAAATGTCTCCAAAAAGTCATCTCCACTCAGTGTCTTTCTGCTCAGCACATGCCTTCTCTCAAAGTCACTCATCTGGGGTAGCTCCAGAGCCTGGCAGAAGATCCTTAAATAGCAACATAAAGCAACAGCATCTTTGTTGCCTGCCTTCATTGCTTTTCTTTTCTCTTAAAGGAATATTTTCAAATAACCTCAAAGAGATGGAGAGCAATAAGACTCCACCACAAATGTTCCCAGCTTCAATAACGCTGTTGCTAAGAACCATCTTTATAATGCTGAAGGATAAGAAATGATTGGCAACAAGGACCTACTGTGTAGCACAGGGAATTATACTCAATATTTTGTAATAACCTATAAGGGAAAATAATCTTAAAAAATTGATATAGATGTATATATAACTGAATCACTTTGCTGTACACCTGAAACTAACACAACATTGTAAATCAACTATTCTTCAATTAAAAAAAGAAGAAGGAGAAGAAGGAGAAGGAGAGGAAGAGGAAGAAGAGGGAGAAAAAGAAATGATTGGGCTTAGAGTTCATCACTATTGTCCCTCCAGCCAGACACATGCCTGCTGATAGGGGCAGAGTTCTCACTACATACATTGAGTGCACAGAACTAGCCAGAGCTGCTTTGCCCTTGCTGGAAACTGGGCTCAACTTTGTGACAGAACCCGGCTGGCAAATACGAAGTTGGATATTCCTGGTGCTATTAGCTTTTTTCACATAACCTTACTCCATTCGTGATCTGCCTCTTCTTCCCCACCTAAAAACCAACAGGGGACCCTGAGTCATCCAGAGTCCATTCTTGATGAATGTCTATTATGAATAGAAAGCAGATGATCACATTCTCCCAGCCAGGGCACAGGCCCTGCCAACATTGGAGTGTGTGCTTAATAGCTTTCTCCTCTACTCCAAACAAACGCTAGATTTTGAATGGCCAAGGGTCCCACCTCACAGCTGAAATGCAAATGCTCTGGCAAGAGCTCTTTGGGGAACTGCCATGAGCAGTGGCATTGTCATCCCTGTTCTTAACCGCACAGCAGCATTGGAGGCCATCACTCACCCTTTCCTTTACATCTAGCAACAATAGTCCTGACTCTCTTAGCTCACTGGTCTCTCCTTCTCTGGCTCTGCTTCTTCTTATTGTCCCCAAAGTGGTCATACTTAGCCTTGTACTTCATGGCTCAGATTTCTATTCTGTGTTCTCACTTCCCCAGTTATGGCTTCCTCTTACTTTTAAGTGGATACTTCTCAAGTCTGAATCTCTATATTCTAACCCCTCATCTTCCCACCCACATGATCTGTCATCACCTAAAGTAACTTGTATTACACTCGCTGGACCCATTTTTCTTCCCAAAACAGTTCCCTCCTTAGACCTCTATTTTTCTCAGAATTACACCCAACATTCTCTCTTCTTAGTTCACCTTCTTGGCATCACCTTTGACTATTCTTCTTCCCCCATCTCCAGCCAGAAACAAAAATGTTAGTTGACCCTCCCTTGTAATGTCTCCTCTCTGTCTCATCTTGCCTATTTCTACTGTCATCAGTCTCACAATCTCAGCCTCCATCATGTTCTCTACATAGCAGTTTCTAACTCTAGGTCTTTCCACTCCATTCTTCCACTACTACTGGTTAACACCCCAATTACAATGGTAAATGGTTCCTTACTGAGTACCAAATAATTCTAGATGCTTGAGCCTAGTATTTATGAATTTCTGTAAGTCCATAATGGGCTTTTCCCCCTCAGGAGTGATCTGGAATATGGCAGGAGCCTACCTGAATGTTAAATTGTATGTTAAAAGATCAAGTAGCTAGACTCTTGCATCCAAAAGATGTGCTCTTTGCCTGATCCTATTCTGCTCCATCTCAGTCCTACCCTCACAGCTTTTCCACTCTGCTCAGCTCCCTCTCTGTCTGATTAATCTTCTAGTTAACCCTGAAGCTACTGATGGTCAGGCTGACTATTAGGGTATGAGGTATCCCTCTATAGCCTAAGAGGGATTCTGGCGTGATCCCTCTTCCACACTTATAGTGCATGAGTCAGATGGGGAATGTGTTAAGAATGTAAATTCCAGGATACACCCTTCGCTCAGGTCAGGGGTGCAGCCAGCATCTATAGCAGTGTTGTCCAATAGAGTAGCTATTGAACACTTGAAGTGTAGCTAATATGACTTGAGGAACTGAATTATTAATTCTAGTTCATTTTGATTAATTTAAATTTAAATAGCCACATGTGGCCAGTGACTACCATATTGAACAGTGGGGATCTATATATTTAACAAGAATCACAGCTGATTATAATGAACAATAGTGTTTAAAGCCACTTTAACAAGCAGTCCGGGTGACCCTTATGCTCACTTACTGGTACATAGTAGGTAATCAAAAATGTTTGTTGAATGAATGGATGAACAAATGAATACATGAATGAACTAGCATACAATTCCCTTGATATTTAAGGCTGTCTCTTCTAAAAAAGAAAAGTTGAGGGGGATTTTTCCAGAGGAAAAGAGGCTAAAAAGATTTAACAAACAAATGTAATAAATTAACCTTAAAGGGATCCTGGTTCAAAACTGAGTTGTTTTTTAAAAAGTACAGAAGATATTTTGGAGATAATTGGGAAAATTTGAATATAGACAGCATGTTACATGATATTAGAAAATTATTTTTAGTTTTCTTAGGTGAGATAATGTTACTGTAGTTACAAAAAAAAGTCTTTATTCTTAGAAAATACATGCTGAAGTACTTACAGATGAAGGGTCATGACATCAGCAACTTATCTTCAAGTGGTTTGGCAAAAAATGTGTGTGTGTGTGTGTGTGTGTGTGTGTGTGTGTGTGTGTGTGTTGAGAGAGAGAGAAAGTGAAAGGGGCAAAATGTTAACAATTGTTGTATCTAGGTAGAGTATATTTGACTGCAAAATGTGGGCCAGGGTGGTGGAAGAATACATGAAGTCTCTTTGGCCCCTTTTAAAACAGATAAAATACTTTTCTTACTAATCATTCATATTTGTATATTTATATTTTCCCCTAGAGTTACAAAGCAAGAAGAAATTTGGAAGCTATGGTAAGTACCAGGTGCTTATTGGAACTTTACCTCTCACAGGTCCAGGTCTGGCTTCATTTAGCCTGTAGCCCAAGCATCTGGCAGATTTATCCTTTTGGTCTGATGATATATATTGGCTTTTTGCCGAACCATAGATGCTAGAGCAGAACCTAGAAGAAACTGACACAGAATAGGGGGAAATCATAGACCTGAGAAAGATCTGTGAGCAAAGATTTTTAGTAACACTTTACACATGAAAAAGCAAAAAATCCAGGTATAACCTAAATGGCTAACAATTCCTTCATTCGGCAAATATTACTGAGTGCTTACGATGGTCCAGGCCCTGTGACAGGTGCTGGGGACCAAGATGTGAACAAAACCAGTCATGCCCCATGTCCTCCCAGCATACCCCCTAGTGGTAGTTGGTTAAATGAATGACAGAACACTCATTCTGGAGTGTTACACTGCCATTATGAAGAAAGTTTGCAAAGAAAAATTAATAAAACAGCCTAGACATGTCATAATAGCAAGTTAAAGCAGAATGCAAAATTGTATTCATAGTATTAACTGTGTCATATAAATCCTCCACAACCCACAACTCAAAAATAGCAATTGTCACCTTGTAGCCCATTACTTTCACCTTTGTTTTTTTTCTATTCTCAACACAGCTAATACATAGAATAAACTATTGGGAAATAAAGAGAAGAGTATTGATAGCTGTTATTTCTAGATTGTGTGGGATTATGAGTATTCTTGCTTTCTTCTTATGATTTTCTATATTTTTCAAGATTCCTACAATAAACATGAATAAACAGGAAATAAGTCAATTAAAACGTAAACACTCACAGACATGCATAGAGCTTCTCTTCCAGCAGTCATTTGTTTTCTCTTTCCCCTTGCCTTTGGTGTCTCCAGCGTAGGGCGCACAGGCCTCCACGAGGGCAGCACAGGCACTGTGACAGATGCTTCAACCGTCACTGCCACATGCCTATGGAGCCTGGTGTCTCCTGCCTGGTGATAAACTGCCACCTGTCCTGCGGTGCTACCTTCCACATGTGCAAAGAGGCAGAGCACGAGCTCCTGTGCCCTTTGGAGCAGGTTCCGTGCCTCAACTCCGAATATGGCTGCCCCCTTTCCATTTCCCGTCACAAGCTGGCCAAGCACCTGCAAGTGTGCCCCGCCAGCGTGGTCTGCTGCTCCATGGAGTGGAACCGCTGGCCAAACTTGGACTCTGAAACAGCCCTTCACGAGAACATCATGAAAGAGACCCCCAATGAGGAGTGCTTGGACACAGCCCTGGCCCTCCAAGACCAGAAGGTCCTCTTTAGATCTCTGAAAATGGTAGAACTTTTCCCAGAAACTAGAGAACCCATGGAAGAGGAACCTACCATGAATGGTGAAGCCAGTTGGAAGGAAATGGAAGGAGCGGTGGGTGGGGCAGATGCTGGTTTGGTAACAACCACCAACGGAGAGGTGGCAGAGCTGAGTCAAGAAGAACGAGAGGTATTAGCCAAAACCAGAGAAGGGATGGACCTAGCCAAGTTTGACAAGTGGGAAAATATGTTCAGCAAAGAGCATGCGGCCTCTGCTTTAACGAGCTCATCAGTGAGCAGTGAGAGCAAGAGCAGGGATGGCCCAGAGAAAGAACAGATTTCCAGCAGCAACAACATGGTAGAAAAGAGCGCTGCCAAAGGGAAGGAAACACAGGAAGACCAGAAGCAGCAGGAATTTCATGAAGCCATAGAAAAGTCAGGGCTTGCCCCTTGGCAGGATGGTGTTCTGGAAAGACTGAAAACAGCTATGGATGCAAAGGACTATAATATGTATCTGGTGCACAATGGGAGGATGCTTATTCACTTTGGTCAGATGCCTGCTTGTACACCTAAAGAGAGAGACTTTGTTTATGGCAAACTCGAGGCTCAGGAAGTGAAGACTGTTTACACCTTCAAAGTTCCCATGAGCTACTGCGGGAAGCGGGCTCACCTCAGAGACACCTCGTTGAGTAGTAGGCCAGGTGAACACAAGGCAGTAGATACTTTGGATTTAGGGATCACTGTGGAGGACCTCCCCAAATCAGATCTCATCAAGACCACCCTGCTGTGTGCTCTGGAAAGAGAACTCAAAGGTCATGTCATCTCTGAATCCAGGAGCATTGATGGGGTGTTCATGGATTTTGCTACACAGACATACAGTTTTGAGCCAGAACAATTTTCCTCCAGGACGGTGCTGGCTGACCTTCTAACCACTGCCAATCTGAATGGGCTCCATATGGAGCTCCACAGTGAGTGTGTGACCAGGAGACACAACAAGAGCAGTTCTGCCTTTACTTTCACTTGCAACAAATTCTTCAGGAGGGATGAATTTCCCCTACATTTCAAGAATGTCCACACAGACATTCAGTCATGTCTCAATGGTTGGTTCCAGCACCGATGCCCCCTTGCCTACTTGGGATGTACCTTTATTCAAAACCATTTCTGTCCCCCAGGGAAAAAGGCAAAAGTAATCTACAGTCAGGAGCTCAAGACCTTTGCCATCAAGCCGGAGGTTGCTTCAGAGCTGAGTGAGGGAGGGAACAACCATCTCTCAGGCCATGAAGGAAAAAACCAGAATTCTCTAACCAGCCTGCCCCTGGAGGTTTTGCAGTACATTGCTGGGTTCTTAGACAGCATCAGCCTATCCCAGCTCTCCCAGGTGTCCGTGCTGATGAGGAATATCTGTGCCACTTTGTTACAAGAGAGAGGGATGGTCCTCCTGCAATGGAAGAAGAAGAGGTATTCCCATGGAGGCACCTCGTGGAGAGTTCACAGAAAGGCAAGTAAATAGTCATTCACTTATTCATTCATTCAACAAGTATTTACTAAGGGCCTTCTGTGCACCAAGCCATGTGCTAGGCACTGAGATTGTACTAGGTTACCGGGAATAAAGCACAGTCTATGAACTCAAGGCTGTCAGCATAGTAGAGGAGACAGACCCATAAACATA
The DNA here is from genome assembly GCF_951394435.1 of Stenella coeruleoalba. Classification (NCBI taxonomy): domain Eukaryota; kingdom Metazoa; phylum Chordata; class Mammalia; order Artiodactyla; family Delphinidae; genus Stenella; species Stenella coeruleoalba. The sequence continues at coordinate 77,646,215 of NC_137150.1, read as the reverse complement.
AAAATGGCAATACAAATGGTAATGCCTATTTATGTATGTGTCCTGCATGTCTTCCGTTTGCTCACATGATCCATTCTCCATCGTGATCTGTCCCCCAGGAGGCTGATCTTTATAGACTAGCTTAACCAGCTCCCCTGCCCTCCAGCTTCCAGTTGGGCTAATCTAACGGGAGTGTATCAGCAGGAGATGGTCAGGAGGGAGAAGAGTGAGGTTGACATGGTTATTCTTCTGGCTTCCTTCCTGCATGCATTCTCCCCTCCATGACATTTTGCACTGGCCATGTCCCTCCAACTGTATCTGATATCTGATAGGTTACCGATTCTGGGTTCCATTGACTTCCTTCCTCCCTTTCAGGCCTAGGGTAGTAACACTCTAGATTGTTACTAGCCTGGGTTTTCTATACCCTGCCCACACATTTGTATATCATTCCTTTATAAAATTCTCTTCAGATTACCCAGTTTGAGTGTGCCATCTGTTTTCTGCCTGGACTCCAACTGATACAATATGCCAACAAATTCTCCTCAGCCCTATGTCAACCAATTTATTTACAAACAAGTTTTGCCCCTGTTGAATTCATTTTGAAATTCTAAAATAATTTGGTCCACTGATTTCCCCTGGTTCAAATGCTTATTTAATTCTTTTAAAAAAACTCTGCTGTATAGATCAAAGAATCTTTCCCTTTGGAAAAACCTCATCCCCTTTTCCCAATCAGGTTAGGCTTGCTTAACTGTATAAGTTCTATTGGCTTGTACTCTATAGAAGTGAAACTCCCAATTTGTCATATCCAAGGTGCCGTAGCACCATAGCATCCTCTCTTATGGTACATATATTGGTAATGTGAATCACAAATTTACGATGCCCATTTAGGTCAATAATTCCAAAATCTCACTGTTGAGTCTCTTCCCAGTATGTGGGTATATGCAAACTGGTATTGGGGAGTTAGGAGATGTTTACATCTATTTTTATTATGTCTAAAACATCTTGCATATTTTCTATTATTTATTCCCTGAGCAGTCTTCTTCAAAAAATAATTATCAGACTCTCCCTCATGAATTCATGCTTGAGTCCATGCCTGCAATCCATGTGTTAGATAATGACTGCCAACCAACCATGTGTTAGGCATAAACATGAATGAGACTAAGATCCTGCCTTTGGGAATTGTATTGCCAAGATACAATGTATCATTTAGAACTACCTAATATCTTCCTCTGTAAAATCAAATGCAAATAATTTAAGTTACATACTAGAAATTTCATTATTTTTTGGCTCACATTTTTTCCCAATTCAGTGATTGCTGACCACTCTTAAATATCATTTGGGACAAACTAATTTCCTTATAGATCACAGGATACACTAATAGATCACAGGATACACTTTTCTTATATAGTAACAATGACAAGAAACTGAGGGTGAAATGATCAGGTTGAAGGATATCAGATTATGCCTACCCTCATAGGCAGATTTTAAAACTAGTGGCTTTGCCACCACATCCTAGGTGGAAAGGCCCACCGGGATTTGAGTGCCAGACTTCTAGATTTCTCCTAAGGTTTCTGTTCTACTGAGACTCTTATTAGTTAACATACTTTTAGTTTTAAGTAATAGAAAACCAACTTAACATGACAAACAATAAAGGGAATTTATTGGCCCATATAACTGAAGAGTGCAAAGGTGATGGCTTCAGGTATGGCTTGATCTAGCAGCTCAAAATGCCCCCAAATGACCTTTTTACTCTCTATTTCTTATCTCTACTTCTTCGCTTGTGGCTCCACTCTAAGACACAGTTCTCGCTTCGTGGTCCCTGCTGGCTGCCAGAAGCTCCTAAGACTGTAGCTTCCAAGTTCAAGCACAGAGGGGAAAAGAGAATCTGCTTCTTGGTATCACAAACAAAAGTTCTGGAGTAGAGTCTCATTGGCACTGGTTGTCCTGATTTGAACCATATGTCTATTCTAGAACTAACCACTGTTCCTGGGGAGGTGGGGGATGGGGGAAGGGTATATGTCAATAAGCAGATTGGTGTTAGTCATTTCCACACAACACATGGCTGGCTGGGATGATTATCAGTTGGAAGGGGGATCTAGGAATTGGATGCTGGAGAAAGGACTAACAAATGTATGCTGCAGCCACTAAATACTCTCAGGAATCTAAGAACAGAAAGGCATTTCCCCACACTGTTCAAACAAAGCTGGCCTGAGGGTAACACCCCAGTGTTTACTTTGGAACTTCTCTCTTTCCTCATAGATCTGGCAATTCAGCAGCCTCTTCTCCAAAATCAAGGGCTGGGAGTTTAATGAAGTTGCCTCCATGTCTGAGCACCTGAAGTCCTGTCCTTTCAACGTTGTAGAACACAAGACTGACCCGATTCTTTTGACCAGCATGTGTCAGCCCCGTAAGCAGGCCTCAGAGACTTTAGTCACAACCTTTAAAGCCAGACCAAGAGGAAGACACACCTACTAAAGGCTCAGAAGCCACCCTTCTTGGATTCCCACTCAGGGTTACTGAAAGTTCGACAGAGTTTGGTTTTGAGGACTTCCTTCTGTAAACTGCAAATGTGCTTATCTCGGTGTTTTGGAACATGCAAATGTCCTTCAAAACCTGAGCAGCTGCACAAGGCCGAAGAATTTCCTAAGCCATGGCTTGTATAACTGCTATAGTGCCATACTGATAACTTATTTCCTCCCTCCCCCCACACTCTTTTTCTAAAATAAATCAGTCTGTGAAGTATTTTAAATAGGTGACTTGAGGCCATTTGGAAGATGAGATGAGAGAGCCGTGAAATTCCATAACCAGCACAGGCCTGTGCTTTTGTGGAGAGCTTTTCAGTTTATAAGCACTTGTAATGATATGGAGCAGGCAATGTAGGGATGGGGACTGACATGCCTCCCAGGGCACCCAGGGTGAAGGGCACAGTTTGAAATTTCTGGAGCTGGGGTTGTCCTGACAGCCAAGTCCAGGGCTTTTTTTAGTTGCCCCACTGCCTCTAAGCCCAGACAGTCCAAACAGCCCGAAAGAATAGAGACCTAGGCTAAGCACAACAGCCTCGAGGACACCAAAGGCCAAAGGATGAGAGGTAGAAATGAGGTCCTAGAATGAGATTGTTGTATAGAATCCTGGCAACATATAGAAGGACAGCCTTGAAAAATGAAGAAGAATCCAGAGGAGATATTATATTTATGGAGAAAATTAGGACCAAAAGCCAGAGCCTACTTTCAAACATTTTAATAGTGACTTGAGAGTCAAGGTTCTTTTCCTCTGAAAATTATATTCTCCATCTGGATTAGGGAGAGCACAGGCACGGGCCAGCACCACCCTGAGCTAAGTGAAATGATCACGAGACACTAACACCAACTTCAGTGTCATGTCAGAATGCACAGGGTAGCCCAAGGAGACCTCGCATTTGGAAAAGTCCAGACAAGGCCCACTGCAGCTCCTGTGGTACCAGTCGCCAGGTCCTAGACATCACTTGAGTACCCCATCGGGATTCTTGAGAAGGAAGATATCTGAACATAGTGATTCCCTGTAATTGCTCCTACCTATTGCTGGCCATGACTGCATTCTGTCAAAAGTGCGTGACACTTCTGGGTTTTGGTAACAAATAGTTAAAACTTATGAGAACAAAAGTAAGATAAAACTACACAATAGAAGCTGGCATCCCTTAAAGCAGGGTTTCATGGAACTACTGACATTTTAGACTGGATAATTCTTTGTCATAAGGGACTGCCCTATGTGTTATAGGATGTTTAGCAACACCCTTGACCTCTATCCAATAGATACCAGTAGCACCCCTACAGCTATAACAACCAAAAATGTCTCCAGACATTGCTAAAAATCCTCTGGGAGCAAGATCGCTCCTGGTTGAGAACAACTGCCCTAAAGAATGACATGCCAATGGCAGTAAATTAGGATAAGTTTGCTTTTTAGTACAGCAAATTCTTATCTCACATAGTTATCTACAATGGTCATGATTTCATGCAGCTCTTCTTTCTTTACCAAATAGGTTTTAGACACATGATGATTTTAAGTTGGGAACCAAATGGAGATGGTTTGTTTGGTGTGGCTTCACGTCCCTGGGTCACAGTGCAAAAAGTATATCCTATCAGCTCTCCAGGTATAGCTGAAGCCAGGAAGGCTGAGCTGTTTATCTTAACCCTAACCCTAACCCTCACCCTAGCCCTAGCCCTAACCCTAACCCTCTCTCTTTAATTGATGCCATTTTCCTAGCAGTCCTCAGCGAGTGAGAAAGAAGGGAAAAGGAGGATGGGCATTGTGGGGGAGCAGAGAACAAAGAATTTAACCAACAACAACAAAAAAGAGTCTAGTCAATATGAATGTTTGTTATTGCCTGGGTTCCCCTCTGAACATGGTTCAGAGCTGGTATAGATGAAGTAGATGACACCCCTGAGAAGAGTCAAGAAGGCATTAAAGCAAATCCCAGAGTAGAAGTATGCTCATCTTCCATTATAATGTGCCACTTGGTACTATTGAGTAACGTAACTCTATTTTTCCTAATCCTTATTGTTTGGTTTATATTTCACATTTGTATATAAGGCGCCATTTTCTAAAAAATATAACTAGAATGTGAGCTAAGATTTTATTCAGTGAAGATGAATAACTGCGACAGCTAAGCAGTGAAGTGGGAGAAAAGGAACTGATCCAGGGTTCAGTTCCATGTGTTTTGAATCTAGTCCTTCCTATATGGAGGAAGAAAGTTCTGAAAATCCATTTTGGGTTTCTTATTTTATTAGAAAAAGAAAGCAAGGGGAGCTGTAGACTAAGGGAGGTGAAAATCCGGGGCTAACATGAGCTACAAGAGAAGTATAGAGAAAGGAAGAGAGCAGAGGGCTCTTCCTTGACATTCTGGGCAGCCCAGGGTGCAGGAGGGCATTCAGGAGACTAACCGCACTGCTCTGTGGGCCCCACCCTTCCAGGCACGCTTTACTTCCCCAGCTGCTGCCTTCAGCACAATATTGAGCTGATCAACATCATCAAACACATTTTACAAGGTATCTAATTGTATACGTTGCAGGAAACCAGAGTATTGCAGGTATCCACTGGCCTACACAATCAAGCACATCTTATGGTGAGAGGGCAACTGGAGAAAAAGGGAAGCCTTTTAGAGAGATGGTGGATTAGACAGATGATTTGATTAGTGGGATGAAGCTGTAGTGAACAGCGTGAGCAGCAAGCATCACCTGAGAGAGGCAAGACAGCTAGACACGGCTTCAGATTAAGAAGCAGCTAAGGAGAGTGAAAGGGGACTGTGGACCCAAGAATAAGAGCCTGGACAGGGAGGTGTCTGCGAGCAGAGCCCTTGAAGAGAATCACCACCAAGAAAGTCAGTCCAAGTAGAGATCAGCCAAATGTGGAGGGCGAGGTCTATAGAACTGAGGCAGAAAGGACTTTATTGCCTTAACAATATGAGGATCTGGAAAAGAAGTTTCTGTCTTATAATGAAGGGAAAAGTGAAAAGCAAGGTGGAACTTGGATGTAAGAATAAAACCACTGCAAAAGTCTGATCTATGTGTGATGGCAGATCAAACTGAAGTGAAGAATGAGATTGTGTATATCTAGTGTGACTTACCTCTATACACTGGAAACCCCAATGTCTCTATAGGCAGAAATAAAAGCTGCTTTTCACTCTGAAAGTCTAACTGGGTGAATCTTATAAGTGAGGTGTAGAGACAGATGCGTGATTCACTGGCATAGAAGTCGCTGTGAAAACAAAGGTGTGTCTTGAAGAAAAGCCAAGGAATGAGCCTGAGGGATGCAGTGCTCTAAGCACATGGACAGCTCACCACTGAACTTTTAAGGACTTTTATAAAGTCCTGCAGCAACTATGGGTCTCAGACACCAATCCTAGCTCTTCCTTGATCCCACTGTCTTCTCCATCTTTGAAAGCTGAATCCAACTTCAGATACTGGTTATAGCACAGACTTCTATTTTCCACCAATCAAAGATCCCCTATACCAAATCCCTGACTTTCATTTCGATTTGATTTTGGTTTTGCCTAGGATCTCCTATTCTGGACCTTGCCGAGCCCAATGGCCTGGGGGTTAGAATAAACTCACCGTGTCCTGGCCTTTCATTCTCCCTCATCCCCATACTTTGCTTGGTGATTTGCTTTTTGCCTATCACTGGCCGTCCAAAGGTCCTCACTTCTTCTCCTATCAGCAGCCTCAGCTCTGGACCACACAGAAACTTTATGAGCTTCCTCAATCTACCTTCTTACATGACCATCGATTTCATTCATCCAGCTACAAGGAAGCCTAGACTTTCTCTAGCAGAGGCCACTCTCACTCTAAATCCTCTTAACACCTCATTGTTTCTTTAGTTTTAGTCTTTTTCTCTTAGCTAAATCTTTTCCTCCTTTCTTTCCCCTAATTTGTGCTTTTGCCTCAAGAATCATTATGCATGAAAAGAGTGTAGTCATTACTCCCAGGCAGAAAGTGGCTGGCCTCTCACAACTGCTGAAGCCAGCAGAAGTTGAACTGTCTTATCATGGACACTTCCTGGCCCCTGTTCCCCTACCTTACTGCCATTCCCCAGGCCCATCTTGTTTTGGACTGGGTATCAGTAGAGTCTAAGGAAAGGGCATGGCCCTTGACATCCAGGGTGCAGAGTGATGGGCAGTGGAGGAGGGAGTTTTCTGGATACCCCTAAAAGATGGGAGGAGGATTGGAGCCATGAGAGTCAGGACCATTGAGGGCTGCATAAAAAGTACTATTTACCTCAGAATAGAGGTGAGCCATGGTCCCACTATATTTCCACTTTAGGACTGAGCAGAGAAAAGATTCAGAGATATTTCTGCAGAGAAGGAAAGTGAGCAAACAGCACAACCAGGAAATATAAACATACCTTCCCAGGTAAGCAAACCAGGAAGCTCAGAGTTCACAAACAAAGGAAGGTAGAGTGGGGGTGGGGGTGGGTGTTAGAGGGGGGATTCATGGGGAAGGAGGCAGGACACAAGATAAACATCCCTGAGATCATCTAGGGTATCCAGGATAGACAGGACACCGAGGGGAAGGAGACCTCCTTCCTCATGCTGTCTCTGCCCCAAACCCTAATGGAGAGGGAGAGACAGTCTGTCTAGAGCTTCAGGCAACTCATGACATCCTGTCAGACACTGGCAGCAGAAATGGAAAGCGGGTGGAGGCAGAGCCACTTGGGACAAGGGAAGTCACAGTGCAGAAGACACACAGCCACAGTTACTGGAGGAGCGTGACATAATTTGCAGGGAAGAGTCCAAAGTGGCCGTGGCAACGTCCCCGCCACCAGCCCTCATCCACCATCTCAATGTCAGTGATGATGTCATCTGGATCAAAGGAAATCTCATCACTTCCCTCTGGGGAGAAAATTGACAGGATATTAGGATGGTCAGGCAGGAATCCCTCCACCCCTGTGTCCCCTTTAAACCTCAGGAAGGGAAATAGGCCTGTTCTTGATACCAAGTCTGGGCCCTATCCTGACCCCCAGAATCCATCCCCGTTCTCATGTATCAAGGGCCTCCAGGCACCAGACCCCTCAGGCCACTCCCAACCTACCTCCTTGGTAATCATACAGGGCTACAGCTGAGATCCCAGCCCCAGCCCCAGCCCCAGCCGGGCAGCCTGATGATCCTGCATAATAAGAAATATGAATATGGTCTCATCAACATGGAAAAGGAAAACAGACAGGTCCTTCTGTGTAATGGGGGAATTCTCCCTCTTCCTCTCCCCTACAGCTGACCAAATCCAGGAGCTGCCCCACCACTCACCAGCCAGAGTGGAGGAAAAAGAGGGATCCTCAGGCTCGAGCACATCTTCATAGTCGCCCTTTGGTTCCTCATCTGGCTCATGTCTGTCCATTTCCCCAACATCCTCATAGTCATTCTCTGGTTCAGGCTCGGGCTCAGGCTCAGGTGCTTCTTCATACACTGGCTCTTCCTCCATCTGGAAGCCTTCTGGAGTCCTGGGGGGCAGAGCTGGGGGCTCCTCGTTGTCCTGAGAAGAGACAGTGTGAAGCAGGGTGACATCTGTTCACCAGGAGCTGCCTCTCCAAAATCTCCCAATGGAGGACTGCTAAGACCCCACCCATCCCCATGCTTCCATTCTACCCTCCATCCTTGCATCCTTCTAACAGTCTCTCCTAGGGAACACAATCTTTCATCCCTCTTCATTCATCAACCTCCCACACCCATCCACTCAAAGCACCTACCAAAAGATGATAGAAGGGAAGCAGAAAGCAAGTCAGAATCCTTGGAAGACCAAGAAAACATTGAAGCAAAAGCAAAAGCAAAAAAAAAAAAGGTGAAAGATGACAGCTAGGATGACTAAATATCCTAGTCTTCCCAGGACTGGGTGATTTCCCAGAATATAGGACTTTCCGTGCTAAGACCAGGATAGTCCCAGACAAACCAGGATCATTGATCATCCTGTACAGTCCACCTACTAGGACATGAGGAGATGGGGAAGGAGCAGAGAATCTTTGGGGCTCTGCTTACCTCTGGGGGATTCTGCCTTGGGGGCTGGGTAGGCACTGGTTGTTCCCTACTGGTTCTCACAGGCCCACGCTCTGATGACAGACAGCTCCCTGCTGGAGGCCAGGCCTGTGGAGGATGAAGCAACTTTCCAGTGAGCAAGAAACTTCCATCTTCTCTCTTGTACTGACCTGGAATACCCCTTCCTACCTCTGCCAGTTCAAATCATCCATTCCTCAAGATGGGCTCCAACCTGAAATGACAGCTCCTTCCTCTTGTTGTTGCAGCAGTAATTGACTGCACTGGCTGGTGACCTATCTTCTGTTGTACTATGTAAATCTTGGTTTTTTTCAGCTAACATTCTCATATGTATATATGAAGCTTAATTACACAATCAGATTGAAATCTTCCTGAAGACAGGGATAGCAACTGTAGACTTTGCCTAACACAGGGGAGGCCTGTGCTTTATTTTCTAAGAATACAGACCCCTTAGGCTCTTGTCTGGGCAAGGAATCCTTGACGTGGATCCCGAAGGGCCAAACACTTACCTCTGAAGAGATTTTCTTGGGCAGTGGGGCTGACACCACCGGCTCTTCCATAGTGGCCACTGGTGGCTGAGCCTCATGGCTCATCTTTACCAAGGCCTTTCTCTCCTGTTGCTGCCTGGCTTTCTGTTGTGCCTTCTCCTCTTCCTCCTGCTTCCTCTTTTCCTCAGCCATGGATTCAAATTTTGCCTTCAGCCCACGGGCGCCACTGGAAGCTGCAGACACAGGCAAGAAAAATTAGGGTTGTCTTGGGTTGGAGGTAGGGGAGTGGCACTGGAATGAAGAAGAGGAACCAGTTAAATATCCAAAGAAGAGCAGGTAGAGAGGGGACTCATGGAAAGGGAGGTAAAGAGGTATCAATGAAGGAACAAGGGGGTTATAGGAGGATAAGGTAACCCTGATGCCTAGATTTCCATACAGCCAGGCCATGTGATCTCAGACTCTTGCCCTTTTTAAATCATAAGGCTTGTTCTCCTAACCTGCATCTTCTCTGTCCACATTTCTTAAAGCTGTATGCCCTCTGGCCACCATCTACCCTCTATCCCCCATCCAAAGCTCCTTTCCTTATGTGTTCTTCCCAAATGGCTCCCTCCCTTCCTCCCTCTGTTCTCTGCATACAGTTTCTTCACCAGTGTCACTCAGATATCCACTTAACCTAATTTTTTCTAGGAGAGCAAATCTGGGAATATGAGGGTAGGGGTCAAGTCTACCTCAGCTAATCTAGGTAGGTAAAGGCTTGGAATAGGTAGTCTAAGAAGAAAAAAGAATGAGAAGGGAGAAGAGGTTGAAGAGCACAGAGAAAGGGAATTAAAACTTACCAGCCTCTATGGGTGTTGTCTTCTTATAAGCTGTGGTTGGGGCCTCCATTTCATTGAAACCAACAGCGCTCTGCAGGTAAGAGAACAGTATAGGTAGTGGTGGGGACAGGGAAGGGAGTGGTAATAATCCAGAAGGCAGTAGTCGTGATTGGGTCACTATAGGAGGTCTCCCTAACCTTTTGATGCTTATAGTTAGACAGGGTATTCAAATAGTGCTGTTTTGTGGCAGAGAGAGGGGTAAAGAAGTTCTAGACTGGTGGGATTAGCTCCCTTTTTAAAAAGCTCAGTGTTCCTGGAATCTCACATCTCTAAGTCCAGTTGCCTGGAATGCAGGAGGGTCTCAGGCCAGTACATGAAGAGGTGTAGGGGACGACTGAATGGAGTGGGAAGAAATTATTGATTGAGTTAATCAATGCCAAGCAATCAATGAAATTTCGAATATCTTTTCCTGGAGTTTTTCTGTTTCTCTGTCTCTCTGCCTCCCTCCACTCTCCTTAGTTAAAGCTCAGGCGTCTGGGACTTCCCTGGTGGTCCATTGGGTCAGACTCCATGCTCCCAGTGCAGCGGGCCAAGGTTCGATCCCTGGTTGGGGAACTAGATCCTGCACGCATGCCGCAACTAAGAGTCCACGTGCCACAACTAAGACCCGGCACAGCCAAAATAAATAAATATTAAAAAAAAAATCTCAGGCTTCAGAAGACATGCCCTTTAGATGCTGAGGGCAGTCAATGGAAAGAGCAGGACACCAGGAGGACAGTGCAGGGCACCTAGCTTTGCCCATCCTTTTTCCAGCTTTGCCTCTCACTCTTCTCCATGTACTTCAGGGAACCATTCTCAAGACACTAGTGTTCTGGTGCTTTACCTTATCCACTCGGTCCTTTTGGATGCCATACTGACCACCAAAGCCCTTGGCATAATCTGCAGGATGGAAAGGTCTGAGAGTCATAAGAGGAGTTAAAATGCTAGAAATGTATGGGAAGAGGGAGTGGGAGCAGTGAGAAGGAAGACCAGAAGACAGGAATGAGGAAAAGAGAAAGATCAATGAGAAAGTGTGAAAATCAGATGATAGAGAGGCATGGGTGGGAAAAGATGAAAAAGGATGGGGAGAAAAACACTTGAGAGAGAATGGAGGGATGAGAGATGGGAAGAGAGAAACAAAAAGAAAGAAGTGACAGAAAAGGGGAAAATATACGGGAAGAAACAGGAAAAATTGAAGAGCGCCCCCCAGCCATCCCCTATGTGTCCCAGGGAAGAAGGCTTTCTCTCTGTGAAGCAGAGGGGCCTCTAAGACTCACAGCCAAATCACCCTCTTGTCATCACCCGGCCTGTCTATCTTCATCCCTTTCTCAGTGATCCCTTTTCTTTGGTCATCCTCCTCTGTCCTGCTCCTTAGCTTGCTGTTTTCCCCTCCACCCCTGTTGGTCTCCTCCCAGCTACCCCTATATACGTACACTTACTTTTCATCCCACCACTTCCTGCATACCTGCCCCTCATATTCTGGGTCCTCCATGTCAGCCTTCAGGGACAGAAGGAGGGCTCCATGTACCCTGTGACCTCCCTCCTCTCCAATCCCAACTTACCTCTTTGGGATTCGTGTTTCTCTGTCTCTCCCTTGTAGTCATATCCCAGAGCTGCCTTGTCCCGTTTGTCCTCCTCTATCCCATAACGGCCACCGAAGCCATGAGAGTAATCTATGGTGGAAGGAGCAGTCATGAGAGCTCACTCTCAGCCCACGGGGAAGTGCTGTGGAAGAGAAGAGTCAGGAGGGATGGGTGCAGGGTGATAGGGGCCCAGGAAGAGAGCGGGGCTTGAATACTAGGAAATGAAAGAGAAATGTTATTCTAAGCAACTTCTATAAGCTTTAAACAATGTTCACTCTTTTCCTCTCCTCCCTTACTTCCATTTCAAGATGAGAAGATCATTTGAATTTTCTCCCTTCTTCAAGGAAGGAGAAAGTATAGAGAGTATAGAGGAGAGACTTCCAGAAAAAAAGAGAGATGCATATGAAATATATGCCTTTCCCTAATCTTATATAAACACTTAGCAACGTCAGAAAAATAGAGCAATCTCTCTTTTTTTTCTTTTTTAAATAGTGAATCTCAAAAGAAAAGAAGAAAAAAATTCCTGGCTCCAGAAACAAACAGGTGAATCAAAACAGCTAACATGATGGTAATTATGAGCTGATATAGAAAACCCAACCTGTTTTAAGTCCCAAATTTAGTGCCTAGGGATTAGGATCTAGGGTCTGGGGTTCTACTTCCTATAAGAACAGGTGGCTGGAGAGCAGGTTCTGCCCACTCCTATAAAAGAATTCTAGAAAAAGCCTACTTACCTGTCCAGGGAAATAGTGAGAGGAACTGTAGGGTTCTTTTTAGCATTTAGAGAAAGAAGTTTTACCTATGAGACTTGGAAACTCCAAGCCTACACCTGAAGGTGTGGGATACAAATATCCAGTTTCATGCTACTTATATCATACAGAAATTCTAAGCTGAGAAATTAATTGAATACTGATGTAGGAAAATATATACCGCAGAAACAGTAAGCATCAGAAGGATGGCATGAATATGAGACAAAATGGACCCCAAGACAAAATGCATTATAAAAGGTAAGAGAGACATAACTCAATGATAAGAGTGCAACTTGTCATTCATCAGGAATATATATGCTGGTATAAACCTATTATCAGAATCAAAACTCATGAAGCAAAGCAGAAAGCAAAATAGACAAATCTATGATCATAGTTGAAAATTTTAACACTCTTTTCTCATTATTAGTAGAAAATTTCGACAAAAAGAATCTAAAATTATAGAAGGCCCAAATAACATTATCAAGACCTAAGTGACATTTACAGAATATTGCACCCCCAAACTGCATAATACACATTTTTTTCCATGCACATATAACATTCACCAAGATAGACCACATGCTTGTCCTTATAAAAAGTTTCAATACATTTCAAAAGATTGGAACATGAGATAACATATCCTCTGATCACAATAGAATTAAATTAGAAGTTAATAACAATAAAATTAGAAAATTTCCCCACTACCTAGAAAATAAGCAACACACTTCTAAATAACTCATGGGTCAGAGAAGAAATGAAAGGGAAAATTAGAAAATGTTTTGAACTGAATGAAAATTAAAATATGCATGACTGTGGAATGTAGCAAAAACAGTGTTTAGAGGGAAATATATAGTTTTAAAAGCCCATACAGTAAACAAAGGTTTAAAATCAATTATCTAAGTTTTTACCTTAAGAAGCTACAGAAAGAACAAACTAAACCCACATTAAAATGAAAGGAAAAATAATGAAGATAAGAACAGAATTCAATAAAATTTTAAAAACAAGTAAATAATAGAGAAAATGAGCAAAGCCAAAAGATACTTCTTTGAAATTAATAAAAAATAATACTGATGAATCTCTAGCAAAAATAATTAAAAAGAGAAAAAACACAAATTAACAATATCAGAAGTAAAAGTGAACATATCACTATAGATCTTACAGAGGTTAAAAAGAAAATAAGGGAATACTATAAATGAAGTTATGCCAATATATTTGAAAATATAGATAAAAATGGAAACATTCCTTGAAGAGCACACTATACCATAACTTAAGAAAGACTGAATAGACCTGTATCTATTTAAGAAATTGAATTCATAATAGAAAACAAAAATCATAAAGAAAACATGGTCTATTACTATTAAAACCCCTAGAACTCAGACAGAAATAAAGGCATAGTTTCTCTGATGGGAAACTTCTCAACCCAGGGCACATAAAACTCTCATAAAACAAATATCCCTTTCCCCCCACTGAAATAAATTTGCAAACAAAAATTACAAACCATCAAAAAAATAAATAACCATGAGGGAAAACAGATTAACTGAACAGAAGAATTAGCACCCTCAAGAACTGCAAATAATATAACAATGTGAAAGAAATTATAAAATGAATACTTTAAAAATAATTAAAGAGTTAAAGAAGGGTGAAAAACATAAGGAAAGCAATAGGGCATTATGGAAAAGGAATCAGCAGATTTTCTATAGAATCAAAGGGAACTTGCACAAATGAAAATACATGAAATAAAGTTAAAAATTTAGTGGACAACTTAAATGATAATTAAATACAGCTGAAGGGAGAGTTACAGAACTTAACAAAGATCCAAGGGAATTACCCAGAATACAACACAGGGAGATGAAGAGATGGAGATAGACAAGAGAAATTAAGAGACATCAAGAACACAACTTATCAAAATTTTTGGATGCAGTGAAAGCAGTGCATAAGGAAAAGCAATGCATATATTAGAAAAGAAAAAAGACCTAAAATCAACAATTTAAGTGTCCACCTTAGGAAACTGGAAAAAGAAGAACAAATTAAATACAAAGTAAGCAGAAAAAATAAATAAGAATTGGAGCAAAAAAATCAATGGAATTAAAAACAAGAAGCCTATAGAGAAAATCAAGGAAACCTAAAGCTGGTTCTTTGAAAAGATCAATAAAATAGATAAGCCTCTAGTCAGACTAACAAAGAAAAAAAGAGAGAACATAAATTACTATAATATCAGAAATGAAAGAGGCTATATTACAACAGATTCCAAGGAAATTAAAAGGTAATAAAATAATACTATGAACAACTTTATTCCCATAAATTTGATGACCAAGATGAAATGGACCAGTTCCTTGAAAAGACACAACTGCCAAAACTTACACAAAAAGAAACAGATGACCTGAAAGGCCTATATCTACTAAAGAAATTGAATCAATAATTAATAATCTTCCGAAACAGGAAGCACCAGGCCCACATGTGTTCACTGGTGAATTCCACCAAATATTTAAGGAAGAAATTATACCAGTCCTCTGCACACTCTTTCAGATGATAAAAGCACAGGGAATACTTCACAACTGTTCTATAAGGTCAGCATTACTCTAATACTCAGACCAGACAAAGACACTATAATAAAAGAAAACTAGAGACCAGTATTTCTCATGAACACAGATTCAAAAATCCTCAACAACATATTAACAAATCGAATCCAACAATGTATAAAAATAATTATCTACCATGACCAAGTGGGATTCATCCTAAGTATGCAATGATGGTTCAACATTTGAAAATAAATTAGCATAATCCATCACATCAACGAGAAAAAAAGAAAAATCACATGATCATATCAATAGATGCAGAAAAAGCATTTGACAAAATCCAACACAATTTACAATAAAAATTCTCAGTAAACTAGAAATAGAGGGGAAATTTCTCAACTTGATAAAGACTATCCACAAAAACTCTACAGCTAGTATCATACTTAATGGTGATAAACTTAAAGCCTTCCCACTAATATCAGGTACAAGGCAACTATGGCCTGTGTCATCACTCCTTTTCAACATTGTACTTGAAGTCTTTGCTAATGCAATAATGCAAGAAAAAAAGTATGTAGACTAGAAAAGAAGATACACAACTGTCTTTGTTCACAGATGACATGACTGTCTATGTAGAAAATCCAAAAGAATTGACAAATTCTTGAAACTAATAAGCAATTATGGCAAGGTTGCAGGATACAAGGTTAATATACAACAGTCAATTGCTTTCCTATATACAAGCAACAAATAAGTGGATTTTGAAATTAAAAATACAGTATCATTTACATTACTACCCCAACAAAGAAATGCTTAGGTATAAACTTAAAATATGTATAAGATCTATATGAGGAAAACTATGAAATTCTGATGAACAAAATCAAAGAAAACTAAGTAAATGGAGAGATATTCCATGTTCATAGATAGGAAGTCTCAATGTTGTCAAGATGTCAGTTCTTCCCAACTTGGTCCATAAACTCAGTGCAACCCCAATCAAAACCCCAGCAAGTTATTTTTTGGATCAACAGTTTCTAAAGTTTATATGAAGAAGCAAAAGACCCAGAATAGCCAACACAATACTGAAGGAGAACAAAATTAGAAGACTGACACTACCAGACTTTAAGACTCACTATGAAGCTAAAGTAATGAAGACAGTGTGGTAGAGGTGAAAAAATAGACAAATAAATCAGTGGAACAGAACAGAGAGCCCAGAAATAGACCTCCATAATTATAGTTAACTGATGCTTGCCAAAGGAGCAAAGGTAACACGATGAAGACAAGATAGTCTTTTCAACAAATGGTGCTGGAACAAGTGGACATCCACAGATTAAAAAAACAATGAATCTAGACACATGCATTACAAAAATTCTCTTTTCACAAAAATTAAATCAAAATGGATCATAGACCTAAATGTAAAATGCAAAACTATAAAACTCCTAGAAGATAATATAGGAGAAAACCTAGATGACCTTAGGTATGGTGATGCCTTTTTAGATACAACACCAAAGACACAACACATGACAGAAATAATTGATAAGCTGGATTTCACTAAAATTTTAAAAACTTTTGCTCTGTGAAAGACAATGTTAAGCAAATGAGAAGACAAGCCTTACACTGGGAGAAAATCTTTGCAAAAGACACATGTCATAAAGGACTGTTACCCTAAATATACAAAGAATTCTTAAAACTCAACAATAACAAAACAAGCAACCCAACTTTTTAAATAGGTCAAATATATTAATAGATGCCTTGCCAAAGAAGATATACAGATAGCAAATAAGCATATGAAAAGATGCTCTACATCATATATCATCAGGGAAATGCAAATTAAAACAATAATATAACACTACACACCAAATGTGTGGTGTGTGAATGGCCAAAATCCAGACTACTCACAACACCAAATGCTGGTGAGGATGTGGAGCAACAGGAACTGTCATACATTGTTGGTGGGAATGCAAAATGGTGCAGCCACTTTGAGTGACAGTTTGGCAGTTTCTTACAAAACTTAACATACTCTTACCATAGGATCCAGCAATTGCACTCCTTAGTATTTACCCAAAGGAGCTGAAAATGTAGGTCCACACAAAAACCTGCACACAGATGTTTATAGCAGCTTTATTCATAATCGCCCAAACTTGGAAGCAACCACTATGTTCTTCAGTAGGTGAGCGGATAAATAAACTGGGGTACATCAAGACAAAGGAATAATATTCAGCAAAAAAAAAATGAGTTATCAAGCTACGAAAAGACATGGAGGAAACTTAAATGCATATTACTAAATGAAAGAAGCCAATCTGGAAAGGCTACATGGTATATGATTCCAACCATAAAATATTCTGTAAAAGGCAAAACTATAGAGACAAAAAAAAATCAGTGGTTGCTGAGGGATGAGGGAGATGAATAGGCAGAGCACGGAGGATTTTTAGGACACTGAAAATACTTTGTATGACAGTATAATGATGGATATATGTCAGTATACTTTTGTCCAAACCCATAGAAAGCACAACACCAAGAGCGAACCCTAAAGTAAACTATGGACTTTGGCTGACTTTGATGTGTTAGTGTAGAATCATCCTTGGTAAGAAAAAAAAAAGAAAGAAAAAAAAGTACACACACACACACCATTCTGGTCAGTGATGTTGATAATGGGGGAGGCTATGCATGTATGGGTGCAGGACTGTAACTTCCTCTCAATTTTGTCCTAAATCTAAAAAGTTCTGAAAACATAAAGTCTTTTTTAAAAGAGAGAGAGAGATGGAGAATTAAAAGTTCTAATATACATCTGAGTTCCAGAAGAAAGAATAAAAGAGAAGAGAGGAGAGACACTACCTAAAGAGAAAATGCCCGAGAACTTTTCATGTTGAAAGTTAATTCTCAGGTTGAAGAGGAGCAATAAGTCTCATGTAGAATAATAAAAATAGATCAACACCTAGATATAGCCTGATGATATTTCAGAACATCAGAAACAAAAAGAAAAATTTTCATGAGACAAAACAAAAACAGAGAGACAAGACATGTTACGTACAAAGGAATGATGATCAGACTAACCCAAGAGAAATGCCATAGATGATGGAATAATATCTTCACCACGATGAAGGGAAAATAACAATGAAGAATGGAGCAAAATAAATTTTTTTTTCAGACAAAGCCTGGGAGTTCTCTCATAGACTCTCACTGAAAGAATTATCAAAGGATATACTCTAGCAAGAAGGAATAGAAGAAGTAAGGAGGAAACAATGAAATATTATAAACAATGATGAGCTAGTAAACTGGTAAATATGTTGGTCAATTTAAATAAGCCTTCACTTAGTAATAATAATGATTAATTTTTGTGGGGTTTAAAAACAAACACATGTAATCGATATACTAAACAATTGTTCAGTTGGTACAAAGACTGTAGAACGTAGAAGAAATGTAATTAAATTATTCTTCATTTCCTGTGTTACTCAGGAAGAAATAGTGATTAATTTAAAACTTAAGCCACAGATGCACATTAAAACTTAGAAATAACTTCCTAAAATAAAGGAGTATAATATCCTATTTTTGATCCATTAGAGGGGAAATGGGACTAAAGAAAACTTGACCAAGCTCATAGAAAGCAATATAGGAGAAAAAAAGAAGCAAGTACATGCTTGGATTTAAAAATAAAATAAAATAGCAGGTAACTGGGCCATGGAACTAAAGGGAGTTGACGATGGCTGTTGGTAGTTGAAGTCTGGGTAGTCAGGTTGCTAAGGCTGAAATGCAGGGTCCTTGCCTTTCTGAGATGCGTGTTTTTCCACTTCTCCTTTGTAATCAAAGCCAACGGCTGACTACAGAGAAAAGGAGAGAGAATTGATTAGAGTCAGAGATGAACATTTTCTCCCGCTCTCACTTACCCTTACACCTATAGCTCAGCCCAGGGGTTAGTTATAGGGGCTCAGAGCTGAGTATGGGGGTTCAATGTAGAAACAGACAGTACCCTGACAGGCTGGTGTAAAGGCAGTGTGCTACAAACCAATGACCATGGGCCCTGGACACAGATAGCTCTAGATCCAAACCCCAACCCCACCTTTCCTATTTGTAGTTGTGTAACTTTAGGTATGTCCTTTAATATTACTAAGGCTCAGCCTCTTTTTTTAGTTTTGTTTTTCTTTTGGCCATACGGAGGCATGTGGGATCTTAGTTTCCTGACCAGGGATGGAACTCGTGCCCCCCTGCAGTGGAAGTGCAGAGTCTTAACCACTGGACTGCCAGGGAAGTCCCCCTTGGGCCCTTTAAATATGAAATGAAAATAGGTATACCTGCCTTATTAACCTCAACTGTAAAATGATTCCAACTTATTTGGGATATTGTGAGGACTAAATGGGGCAAGATACATAAAGTGTGGGCACTCAGTAAATTAGTGTTTTTCTTCCTAAGTCTCATGAAACTAAAATGAGATAATAGCTAGAAAACTGCCTTTTAAACTATAAAGCAGCACTGTGCACATGTAAGAGATATCATCCTATACTGACTGATTATACTGTGCCTCTTCTCTTTCCTTACACAACAGTGGAAACGCAGAGATGTAGATTTTGGTGGGATGAGAGGCAACCAGGAGAATCTGGATCCTAGCTGCTTTGGGACAGGATATATTGGTAAATATCTAACCTAGCTATGTCCCCATATGGCTCAGTAATAGGTCCCTAAGCAAGTCTAGATTTTGCATTTTAAAAGTTATTAGTATGGGACTTCCCTGGTGGTGCAGTGGTTAAGAATCCGCCTGCCAATGCGGGGGACACAGGTTTGAGCCCTGGTCCGGGAAGATCCCACATGCTACGGAGCAACTAAGCCCGTGGGACACAACTACTGAGCCTGTGCTCTAGGGCCCAAGAACCACAACTACTGAGCCCTCGTGCCACAGCTACTGAAGACCACACGCCTAGAGCCCATGCTCTGCAACAAGAGAAGCCACTGCATGAGAAGCCCATGCACCATAACAAAGAGTAGGCCCCGCTCGCCACAACTAGAGAAAGCCCATGGGCAGCAATGAAGACCCAATGCAGCCAAAATTAAATAAGTAAAATAAATAAATTTATTTTTAAAAAAGTTATTAGTATGTATTGTTTCTTGATTTACAAGACACACTGATTGTTAAGGTGATTCGGTTTGTGGCTGGTGAGGCAGGAATTGAAAGAAAGAACAGTGAAAGATTAGGCAAAGGCAGTAGGGGAGCCAAGAAGGAAGAGAAACTGCACCCTGATTAGAGACCATTACGTGCTCCATATTCCATTACTGCTTTTAAAAATTATCCTCTGTGCTTTTACTTTACCTTACAGTATGCTTTGAACTTTTCTGGGTTTTTTTACCCCTACAATTCAAATAACACTCTAACACTTAGCTTTAAGGATTCAGGCCTACTTATTAACGGCTGCAGGTTAAACAAACAAACAAACAAACAAAATCTCAGCTAGCTGTGAAGGAAATGTCCCCTCTGTGTGCTGCTGCAGGGCAGAGACACTACTCTGCCCCATAAAGAATGAGCTCAAAGAATCTGATCTACTAAGGTGTAAAAATGAGAACATGAATGAGTTATCAATCGTACTCTCCGGACCACTCTATCGTCTGTAATCATGCTGTCCTTTTTCTCTTTCTCTCTTTAAAACTATCACTACTTTTTGTACAAAGGAGTCTTTAAAACACCTGGACTTCAAGGAGTTAGTACTAAGTCCTGTGAAAAGTAACCTTCACTTTCTAAAAACATTGTAACCTTAATTAGTTGTTTTATTTGATTATTTGCTACCATTGTAATAATATTTCAGCTGATATGTCTGTTTTCCTGAAAGGCATAAATATTTATAAGGCTTTCATATTAGACCAAAGGAGGAACTTTGGAATTTCCTCTTCTCCCTTCATGCGTACAGGTATGATAAAACCAATGGCTTAACATAGCACAGGGAGATCAGCTCGGTGCTTTGTGACCACCTAGAGGGGTGGGATAGGGAGTGTGGGAGGGAGACGCAAGAGGGAGGGGATATGGGGATATATGGTATAGCTGATTCACTTTGTTATACAGCAGAAACTAACACACCACCGTAAAGCAATTATACCCCAATAAAGATGTTTAAAAAATAAACAAATAAATAAAATAAAATGCAGGGGGAAAACAATAAAACAATGGCTTAGGGATTCCTTATTCAGAGTTTGGGAGTCTTTGTCTCTTTTAAATTAACACCTTTCAGGTCAGCATGTGGCCTCCAACAGCGGCACCAAAGAACTTGCTGAAGCGGGTGTGGGAGCCATCCTCATGATGGACCCTCCGTGAGGCCACTGCCCCATCTTTCCACAGGAGAAGCACAGACCTACATTCAAGGTGATTGTTGGTAAGTCCCACATGATCTGAGTTGGGTGGCACAGGGAGAGAGTTGTCACTTACCTTGTCTGCCCTGTCCTTCTCCACTCCGTATTTGCCCCCAAAGCCTCTGGCAGCATCAGTCTGGGAAGAGTGCTTCTCCACCTCAGCAACATACTCATGGCCCACAGCACTCTGAAAAAAATCAAGATCGGAATGAGTGAGAAGATAAAAATGACCATGAAAAAATAAAATGATCAGAGATAGGATGGGATGTAAGAATACAAGAAATTCCACTCTAGGTCACACAGATAATCTCTGACGGAGTGCCAAGGAACGTGTGATGGGAGAGCAAGATGACTTTTTCTGGAACCTTGCACATCCTGACTCTTCTTTAATACCACTAGGAACCCATCATTTAGGAAACTCCCATAGGATGGGTTGGGAACCAGAAGGATAGAGACTACATAGACAGGGAAGTGTTTAAACCACTGCTTAAAAAGAGGGTGAAACATGGGCTTTGTGCATCAAAATAGAAATGAGGGTAGTTACTGGGGAGACACCTAAGGGGACTGACTAGATGCCATAGCCCGGATTGAATATTTAACACAGCCAGGTGCTTTTGTTCTGGACCTTTGTTCCTACACAACCATCAAAGTTCAGAAGTGCAGCCTGGGCCCTAATATTAACAGTGATTGACTCTTTATACCAAAGGGGGCTGGTAGACAACACCGTGAGTAGTCCAAGATGGCATATAATTTAACTGTTTTTTATTCCCCTCCACTTTTTTCTCCATCTACCATTTTCTACTTGGTTTTGAAAGGTATGTCTCTTTTAATATTTGGATATGGATGCTTTAATAATCTTGGAATTGAATAATACTTCAAACCAAATAGTGATACCTTGCAGAGTCTCAACTAAGAAGAAATTAGAAAGTTTCTTCTTCCTCCTGAATTTCTGATTCCATGCTGGGATAAATATTAATACAGAGATGGATGTGAAACACTGCCCTATATGAGTTCCTGGGAGCTCATTTTGCAGTGTTTTTGGGTCTGTGTAGGTCAACTTTGTTTGCTGAGTTCAGGAATGAATGACTGCTTATCTATTTTACTCTTTCCTAGGAATTCTGTGGGAGAATACAATGCCTACTTTGCACTTTACACAATGACAGAAGGGTGAACTAACAGCTTTCATTAAATTGCTTTTTCTCCTTGGAGATTAACTCTTTTTTCTGATAGGAATATACCTCTATCTTTTTTTAAAATTTATTTATTTTTTATTTATTTATTTTTGGCTGCATTAGGTCTTCGTTGCTGCGTTCGGGCTTTCTCTAGTTGCGTCAAACGGGGGCTACTCTGTTGTGGTGTGCCAGCTTCTCATTGCAGTGGCTTCTCTTGTTGCAGAGCATGGGCTCTAGGTGCGTGGGCTTCAGTAGTTGTGGCACATGGGCTCAGTAGTTGTGGCTCTTGGGCTCAAGAGTGCAGGCTCAGTAGTTGTGGCCCATGGGCTTAGTTGCTCCACAGCATGTGGGATCTTCCCCGACCAGGATCGAACCTGTGTCCCCTGCATTGGCAGGCGGATTCTTAACCACTGCACCACTAGGGAAGTCCTATATCTTTATCTTTGAGGTTAGGAAACTCAATGGAAAAATACAATTCAACATACAGGCTTTCTTTTTATCATACTTTCATAGTATCTAATGGATAAAGGAAAAATAATAATATATTTGAGGACATCTAATAGATAAATTCACATAAATATTTTTCACGTCTATGTGCAAATCATATTAAGTGATGTATAAAATATGTACAAAAAGAACACTAAATATACAGTAAAGAAACCAGTAAGAGACACATCCATTTAAAAGCAGTAAGTGATTTTAAAACATATTTTCCCCTTCTCTATGTGTGTCTCCTTAGTCTAGGAGTTACAGTGTGGCTGGGTCTACATACACTAGGCCAGCCCTTCTAAATTCTTGGCTCCCATTTTCCGTCATCTATATTTTATGTGTTGAAATCAGGGGGCAAATGACACAAATAATATGTGGACATTCTCTTTTAAAACCCAAATGAATATTTTACTTTTGAATAAGTTTTAAACCATAAAACCAACAAACGAATCAATTCACTTATTTATTTTTTTAAAGCAAATATCCCCCTTTCAACTCACCTTGTCCATTCGGTCTCTTTCCACCCCAAACCGACCTCCGTAGCCGTGGGATGCTTTGGGCCCTGATTCCATCTCCTTCTTCTTGAGAACATCATGCTCCTCTGACACTTTGTTCCTCAGCTGGTGAATGCTGGAAGTAACCACATCACAGAGACTCGTCTAGCACAGAGATGTCAACAAACCCTCCTTCACAGAAAAATTGAAATCTTGCAGCGTGTTCTGTTCATTTTTAGCAATAGCTCCCAAAGTGTACCTGTGCTGGGTCTGGGAGTAGGAGGTTAGTGTGGTCTGCATATACAGCCTGATATAAACTCTCCATAAGCCAATAGTATTTCTTCTAGTCTGTTATTTTGCTCACTAAATAACCTTCTGATATTTAGTCTCATGTTCCTAAATATTAGAGGACAGTGTTACCTATATTCTAGCAACCGAAAAGTTATTTTCCTCTCTGAATGGATTTATTGTTTAACAGTTCGGTACTCTACCTCAAGAAGCACAAAGATATTCATGCACCCTTTACCCACACATTCTAGTCCTAGAAGTCTACCCCAAGGAAATAGTTTTAAATATGGCAAAGTTTAATGTCTAATGATATTCACTGAAACATTGTATTTAATAGCAAGAACCAAGAAACAATTTATATGGAAAAAATGGGGAATAGTTAAGTAAATTGCAATATTACTTTTCAATGGCACATGAGGAAGTCATTAAAAACGATGATTACGAAAAATGCAGCATTGGGAAATTTATCTATACATTAAGTATTCTGTGTCTCTTCTTGTCAAAAATGAATGCCCTTCACACTGCCCATATATCTGCTAATTCCTGAGAGAACTAAAAACTAAAAAGGGCTCACTAATAAAATTCACTCTCATCACTAATTGTTGCAAAACTTTAAGGCTCAAATAACCTTGATTTGGGACACTTCTGTCCTTAAGAGAACATAACACCAAAAGGAGGCATTCTCTTTCTTACTTCACTTTCATCTCTACCATGTGGGTAGAGAATACCTCTCTGTATTTGTTTGGGCTGAGGATAAGAAGTGACAGCTCAGCACCAGCACCAACACCAGTACCAATAAGTGACAATCAGGACTGATACTTGGACACATATAAGGACCACTGGGGATTCTTAGAAATATTTGGGCAAGAGAACCCTAAATAAAAAATTTGACTTCCTGCAGCAAGAAATGGACGTTTAAGGAACTGAGATATAGTGATGTTCCTGGGACTGCGCTAGCTCAGAAAAACCAGATATATTGCTTACAGGTAGAATGGCCATCTCACATCAGAAAGTCTCCTCTTTCGTGGAGGAATAGATCCATCTTGTGGCCTTGTAGTATAAGCCCAACAGAGGTCTTTTTAAAAAGCCTTCTCAGCTTTAGTCAAAGTTAATTTTAGAAAACTGGCTTTGAGCCAGATGAAATTAAGCTAACAGCTGGAAGAACCCTCTGTTCCTGTGCCTGCTCTAAACCCTCTGGCAGCCGTGAAGGCAGAGATCCTGTGTTGCTATTTCAACAGCATCAACACTTTAGAACTGTCAGTGTCAGAAAAGTTATTGGTTCCAAGAACAGGTAAATGACCAATATTTCCCAACCAAAGTGTTCAGATGAAGAATGAAGAAAATGGGACTAAACATTACTTTCAAATGGGAAAAATTAGCAAAGTTTTAATAAATCCAATTACTGTTACATGGATCATAACTGTATTATAGTTGAAACAAGTTTTTAAAAGGGATTAGAAAATGAGATTCAGGAATATCCACCTAATAGATGACAATGAGGTTAGTCAGAGAATCATGACAATAGATAATATAATTTGAATGAAAATGTTGGGGCCAACAAAGACCAACTTCTTACCAAATTCATCAGAATATAGCTAAGGCACTATAAATGTGTTAGTTATATTATTCCTTTATTAAATAAATATTAAACTTTTTTGAGTGTGAGGCACCATTAGGCTCTGGCAATACAAAGATAATTAATGTACGAAAATAGTGATCAGGTGGAAATACAGAAAGGAAAAAAAAAATTGTAATTCAATGTCCTAATTGGCATACCTAAGAAACTTTTAACACATTAACTCTCAGATGTCTATTTTAAGGCTTAAAATACCTTGGAATTGATGAAGCAATACAGTTTATAGAAACCAAGTGACACCCAGGACCTCAAAGATGAGCTAAGAGAAGGAAGAGCTTTTTTTGTTTTTATTACAAAAGTAAAAACACAAAAGTGAGTGACAGACTGTAAGATTTTATTCACAAACAGTATGATCATAGTTGTAGAAAATCCTAAAGAATCTACATAAATGTGCTACTAGAACTATTAGGTATATTTAGCAAGGTCCCAGGAGACAAGATCACTATTAAAAGCAATTTTATTTCTACATACTAGTCACAGACATTTCTGAAAAAATTAAAGAAGACCTAAATAAATGGAGACATATCCCATGTTCATGGGTTGGAAAACTCAAGACTATTAAGATATGAGTTCTCTCTAAAATGATCTATAGATTCAGTGCAATCCCATTCAAAACACCAACAGGCATTTTTGCAGGAATTGACTAGCTAATTCTAAAATGTATGTCATACAGAGTGAAGTAAGTCAGAAAGAGAAAGACAAATACCGTATGCTAACACATATATATGGAATTTAAGAAAAAAAAATGTTATGAAGAACCTAGGGGTAAGATAGGAATAAAGACACAGACCTACTAGAGAATGGACTTGAAGATGTGGGGAGGGGGAAGGGTAAGCTGTAACAAAGCGAGAGAGAAGCATGGACATAGATACACTACCAAACGTAAGGTAGATAGCTAGTGGGAAGCAGCCGCATAGCACAGGGAGATCAGCTCAGTGCTTTGTGATCGCCTGGAGGGGTGGGATAGCGAGGGTGGGAGAGAGGGAGACGCAAGAGGGAAGAGATATGGGAACATATGTATATGTATAACTGATTCACTTTGTTATAAAACAGAAACTAACGCACCATTGTAAAGCAATTATACTCCAATAAAGATGTTAAAAATAAAAAAAAATAAAATGTATGTGGAAATGTAAAGTCCTAGGATGGTAAAAAGTGTTTTTTTTTTTTTTTCAAAGGAGAGCAAAGGAAAAGGACTACCTGATTTCATGACTGCAATAAAAAGTGCAGTACAATAAAGCTACAACAACCAGTGCAGTATAGTGTGGGTCAGAGCAGACATATAAATCAATAAAATAGTCTAGAAATAGACCCTCATGTATATGGTCAAAGATGCCAGGTAAGTCAGTGGGGAAAGATTAGTCTTTTAACGATGTTGGAATAATGAGATATCCTTATGGAAATAAAATGAACCTCAATCTTTACCTCACACTGTATGCAAAAGCAAATTTGAAATAGATCATAGACTTAAATGTAAAAGCTAAAACTATAAATCTTTTAGAACAAAACATAGGAAAAATCTTCACAGTTTGAGGTAGGCAAAATTTCTTAGACACATAAAGCACTAACCATAAAAAATTTTGATAAATTAGACGTCATCAGAATTAATATCTTCTGGTCTTCAATAGAAGCCATTAATAAAATGAAAAGGCAAGTTACAGTCTGGAAGAAAATATTTGTAAAACACATATGTCACGAAAGACTTTTATCCAGAATATATAAAGAACTCTTAAAACTCAATAAGAATACAAAGATCCCACTTTAAAAGTGAGGAAGAGATTTGAATAGACACTTCAGAATGAAGATAAATGAAGATATATGAATGGCACTAGAAAAGATGCTCAATAAAATTAGTCAGCAGAAAAATACAAATTGAAATCCCCACACACTTACAAAAATAGTTAAAATTAAAAATATTAACAATAACAAGTATAGACAAAGATGTGGAGCAATTGAAACCCATACATTATTTGTAGGAGTGAAAAAACGTTTCTTTCAGAAAACAGTTTACTGGTTTCTTAAAAAGTTAAAACACACACTTTTTATATGATTCAGGAATTCTACTACATTTAGGTGTTTCCCAAGAGAAGTAAAAATATATGTTAACAAAAAGACTTGGATCAAAATGTTCATGACAGCTTTATTTGTAATAGTCCCAAATTGTCAACAACCCAAATGTCCATCAACAGGCTAATAAACCAAACTCTGGTATATCTGTACAATGCAAAATTACTTGACATTAAAAAGGAACAAAAGACTGATATACACAAGACCATGAATAGATCTCAAAAATATTATGCTTAGTGAAAGAAGACAGACACAAAAGAATACCTTCTATATTATTCCACGTACATGAAATTCTAGGATAGGCAAAACTAATCTGTAGTGACAAGAAGCAGATCAGTGTTTACATCCAGCCAGGGGTGGGGAGGGGTATATCGACTGTAAAGAGGCACATGGGGGCTTCTCTGGTGGTGCAGGGGACACGGGTTCGTGCCCCGGTCCGGGAAGATCCCACATACTGCGGAGCGGCTAGGCCCGTGAGCCATGGCCGCTGAGCCTGCACGTCTGGAGCCTGTGCTCCGCAACGGGAGAGGCCACAACAGTAAGAGGCCCGTGTACCGAACAAAAAAAAAAAAAAAAAGAGGCACATGGGCACAAGTGAGCAAAAGTGGGGAGAAGAAGATGGAGAAAATGCAAGAGCCCTTGAAAACCTGGCAGCTCCTGGAAGCACTAGGCTGCTTGGAGCTGCCTGGCCCAGGACTTCTCTACACAATAGATGAAGGATGGATAGGATCATTTGAACTATTCACCAAATTACCAAACCATTCCCCAAACTAAATATATTTTAGGCAGACTTAAAAATGAAAGATCATGGTGTAGAGGATGGTAGTGAGATTAATGAGAACCACAATCACTTCCTTTTCCTGCTTTGAGTCATCTGCGCTCTGCAGCTACTGTTCTCCTGTTCAACTTCCCCTCCTTTCCAAGGACTTTAGTGATTCCCATCTGACGTTAAAGGTTTTCCTAGCCCACACTAGCCAGAAAGAATCCCAGAGTATTGGAGGCTTACTATTGGAAGGTCCTGTAGAGGTCTTTTTGATCCCAATGGCAAGACTGGGAATCAGAGAGGGAAGTGACCTGTCCAGGATCACCTGGTTAGTTACTAGCAGAGACTGAGCTTTTATACCTCAGTAGCCTGGGTAAACGGGAGGGGAGTGGGTTTTTGTGTAAATGTCTCCACCACTTATTCTATCAGATATAGATTCAGTTAGGCTAATAAGGAAACACTCACATTTTACAACTCTAGCGGTCACCAGTCAGAGTAATATATATACTGGACTGTGTAACACAACAGTCCAGGTAAACGCCACTTAGGAAGAATGAAGATCGCCATCTGTTTACATGTTTACTTTTAGGTTTTTAGGAAGAAAATCTGATTCAACTAATCTATATTAACAGGAAAGAGAAATAACATTATTGAGCTGCTAAGTGGTGCTAAGTACTGCACTAGATTTTGCTATATGCTAGTTCATTGAATTCTAACCATACACCTGCCAGGTAGCTATTATTATCCTCATTTGATAAATAAATAAGCTGAGTTTCAGAGAGGCTATATGTCTAACTCACATTGCTATTAATGGTAAAGCTGTGAATTGAATCTGAATCTATCTGATATCCAAACTCCAGCTC
This sequence comes from Stenella coeruleoalba, assembly GCF_951394435.1. Classification (NCBI taxonomy): domain Eukaryota; kingdom Metazoa; phylum Chordata; class Mammalia; order Artiodactyla; family Delphinidae; genus Stenella; species Stenella coeruleoalba. The sequence continues at coordinate 77,617,450 of NC_137150.1, read as the reverse complement.
TTTCCATAAGATCATGGCAGGGATTTAGGAGTCTTCTTTAAAATGTTCTACTCCTACTCTGCATAAGACAGGCACTGGGAGGGGAAAGGTACAAGGAGAGTTTGTATGCTTATCTTAACAGTTTTCAGGATACTAGGACTGAGCGGCCTTTTCTCAGAAAAGGAAAGACGTCTTACTTTGGGTAGGATTGATGAGCCTACAGAGGAGCATCAAAGAAGCTTCCTGCATGACCCAATTCCATGTTTTTGCTTTCCAACTGCTTCCAGAATTGCCTACTTTCTTTAAATATGATATTCATTACAGTTACTTGAAATAAATCATTTATGTCTGATTAAACAACACTGTGGAGTACTGAATATTATCAAATTGTATAAACATGTGCCAGGTTTTCATAGTGTGTTTCTTGTGCAATGTGATAATCCACTGACACTTTTTAAAATCTAGAAGAAAATGAGGTAAAAACACTGCTGTTTGTGGGGGAGGGGAGTTAAAATGGAGCTTAAAAAAGATTAATTTTGCCTATTTATTTACTTTTAAATTTTGCTCCTGTTATACTGTTTATTGCGTCTATTGGACATTCTGACACTATCCAAAGCAAACAGCCCTGGTTAGATGATCCCGAATAATCCATGGATTATTAAAGAAGAGAGAATCTCTCAATCCTCATACACAACATATCCCACAGAAACCCCTGGATTTGTCTGTGAGTAACTTCCTTCTCTGTTATGGTATCAGAGTTTATTGTTTGTTTTGCTTTTTTTTTTTCTGGTAAAATATTGGGTTATAATCTTTAAGATCCCTATACATCAACAGGTTTTCCAAGTGTCATATTTCTTCATATTACCATTCATGGCTTCCTACTTCTATTAAGTAGCCAAACACAAATTTTTATTTTAAAAGGCAATTAGACCAGGTATGGGACCTGATATTGTCCTTGTTTTACAGCATTTATTCTGAGTTCTTTACCTTGACATTTTACTGAATCCCCCTTGGCCCATCAGAAGTCACCCTACAGTCCAGACACACATTTACATTTATGTGAATAGATAGATAGTAAATGATACAAGCTCAGCACTTCCCTCTCTGAATTCCTCATGCCTTACTGACGGAAGAGAAACAGTTATAATAATAGGCACAGTTGGGGAAATATCAGAGTGGTTAGAAATAAAAGACAGATAATAGGGTTGGGGGGATAAGAGGAGAGACATGAAACAAATACACAATGACACCCAAAGGGACACATGGGGACAGACTGAAGGAAAAGCAAAGACACACAGACAGGAATTTCCCTCTTTCCTTCCCTCCTCGCCTTCTCCTGAGTCTCCAAGGTATCCTTGGGTTCTTCCCATATCTCTTTCCCTCCTCCCAGTCCTTTTGGTACCTACTTGATGTGCTCTGTGCGTCCAGACCCCTCAATGGTCTTGGCTCCCCACCGTTGTTCCTTCTCAGAGATGTCATTCTACAAAAGACAACACTCAGCAATAAGTGATGGCAAGAAATGTGCCAGGCTGCGAGAGGCCACACAGCTGACACACATAACCCCCACGTCCCCTGCATTAGCTGCTTCCGGCACTCAGGGACTTTACTCAGGCTCCTCTCTGTGCTTATCCCACCCAGGCCCCCATGTTAAAATTAAGCTGGTGAGCTCTGAAACCTCCCTTTCTACTCTGCATCCCTCAAACTTTCTTCTTTAGGTCTCCTACAACTTCCGAATTCCCCCAAATTATACATGTTCAGCTCAAATCCTGGCTCACACGCCAAAGGACACCCAGTTAACCTGTTCCCTCAGCATAGCCTGCCATAGCCTGTCAATCACAATGTCAAACTCCTCCGCACCCGTCTCCTTCCATCCTCAGCACAGGCTATCATGCAGGCCCCACTCATGACAGCAAACTGTCCTGCCAGGCAGTCCCACCATGAGGGCTATCCCAGTCCCAGACTTTTTCTAAGCCCCCTCAAGGGTTACAGAGTGGCCCACACGCCTGCCCACTGCCCTTCATTGTCCAAGGAAAGTTATTTCCACACTCACCACAAAGTCAGGGTCTGTGTCCCAATCATCACCCTGGGTCTCCACGGAAACAGATACATCATGACCTACTACAGACTTCCACATCTGAGGGTGACAGAAAATGGGAATGATTAGGTGAAAAAATCAAGAAGAGGGAAAACAAGAACGCTGAAGTCAATGATATAGCAGCCAAAGTTTCATGCTATTTTTTTCTTAGAAGAAAATAGAATCTGAGGCAAAGCAGATGGAAGTTTTAGGAAAGCACTTTTTCTCAGTTAGAGGAAGGGGGATGTGGATTTATTTAAGACAAACTAATGTGGCCTGGGCTCATTAGTCTGGACTGAAGTCATCATGAATGTAGGTAATACTAAATAACCTGGGTGTCAAATGGCTGAGATCCTTCACTTGTGTCAAGAGGCCAGCCAGCTAGTGGCTTGAAGAGGTAATCAATGAGGATTGCTAGAACATCCCTGGAATTACAGCAACATTTCACTCAGGTATCTACATATAACTTCTTTCATAGTTCTTGAGGTATATATTTGTCCAGCTCTTGATAATGTGAACATCTACACTCCTCTACAACCTGCTAAACGCCATTGAGAATTTTTCCAACCTCCACTCAATACTGGCCACTGCACAGCTGTGTGTCAGTAGGGGCACTCAGCTGAAATTCCTCAACTGAACAATGCATGGGGAAGCATTATTTGCTGAGAATAATTCATTTATTGTTCAATTTTTAAAAACAGTTTAATTATACTTTGAAAGTAGATAACTGGTTCAAAAAAGAGTATGTAATAAGCCCCTTGTTTTGAACATTAAGAATTATTTGACTTTTATTAACTAAATAAATGTTAGAGAAATATTTAGAGAACACTGTTTTGAGGGGGTGCCAAATTGTTATTCCACTAGGGCATCCCCAGTGTTTCTGCTGGCCCTGCCAGTCCTGTGTGAGGAGCTGCACAGGTGCTCTGCATCTGTGGGATCCTGGATCTTGGTGTGGAGAGGAAACAACAGACAATGCCCATCTGTTCTGGTGCTGAGACTTCTTGACCCTGGTACCACTTGCTGGCTGGCAACTCCCTGCCCACCCTTCCCTGCTCAGACTCCTTCCCCACACTGTTTACTGTCTTTTAAACAAGCCCATCTTAAAACCACTCCTAAGACCCTCCAGTCTCTCCAGAGGTGCTCAGATTCTCCAATTCTCCTTTCCACTTGAAAACTCCATCCTTCTCCAGCTCTTTGAAAAACCCCTTGGAAACCAGTCCAAGGGAAATCTGGGGGTAGATTGGTTAACAAGATGCAAAGAGGACACTGGGGAAGTACGGACCGAGTCAGCTGCACTGTGTGATGAGTCACTGCCAAGAGCAGCTCTGCCTTCCCCTGTGGGGCAACAGTAATGCATGGTGGGGGGCACATTGATAAGACCTATGGTCCTGGCTCCTGGGCTGCTCTGCAACAAAAGTTCACACAGAAAACTGGAAAAGAGAAGTTTCTGAAATATTCATGAGCAATAGGGAAGCAGTGAGGACCGATAGTCCTGTCCTCTTTCTTGCTGTTCCTCCCAGGTCTCAGGTTGACTCTCCCATAAGCCTGCCATCCTCATGTATTTTTGAAACAGAGGGAAGGGTTTCTGACACAGAGACAATTTAGTATGCTTGAGCTACTGGCCAGAAATACGGAAGCCAAGAGGTACTATCTAGAGGTGGGAGACCAGAGAATAAGTCGGTGAGGCCTGGTAGCCAGGATATCAGGCACAATCGAGGGCCTCTTCTTAAGGCTGCCTGAGTAAAGTACACGGACAGAGAGTCAGATCATCCAGCTCTGTGGGAATATGGGTTAGGGAGTCAAAGTAGAGAGGGTATGTACTTATTTGCCAGGTACCAGGTTAGGCAATTTACAAATATTAACTTAAATAATTTGGTAAATCACTGAACTTCTCTGATACTGTTTCTCCCAAGGGAAAATAAATGGAGAGGTTAACCTCGCTAATTCATCAAGTCCCCTCCATTTCTGACATTCTGGGATCCTGTGACCCTACAATCAGAGAAACTAGCCCTAATCGAACCGCCACACCTTCATCTGGCACTTGGTTCTCAGCACTGGTGTACATTAGCTACCACTACTTCCTGATCTGTTGCAATGTCTCCTGTGGGTTTTGTCTCTCTGCTAGACCATAAGCTCTCCAGGGGCAGAGACTGTCTCATCTCCAGTGGTCCTCCTCCCAGCTCAGTGCCTAGGACCATCGGGCCTTAGAGAGGATTGTAGATTGTGGGCAGAAACCAGGGGTCCTGGGTGGCTGCTGGATCGCGTTCCCTGGGCTCCAGCATCTCCCTTCTGCTTCCATCCCCAGATGCTTGTTATCCACAAGACCTCACACCCAGGCCGGCCTTCTGGCCATGAAAGGTTAGCAGCTTACTAGCAGGGACTTCACAGCTCAGCAAGGACGAAAAGTCAGGCAGGGTCCTCTCACTTCAACTCTTGTCCTATGCTCCCCAACTTTCCCACTGCCCGGAGTACCCACCTTTAACCGCGCAAGCGTTTGCTCTAGGCTCTCGGCTCCTCAGGTAGACACTCGGCTCCTCTCTAGCTCCTGCCACTTCAGAGCAAGAAACTCTGAGCTGCTGCTTCAGTTCCGTATTCAGGTTTTCTGTCATTTCCTGCTACCCTGTCTTCACAGCTACTTCCTGAAGTTTGAGTCAGTTCCTTCTGCTGAGGCATTGAAATAAATAAGGATTAAATGCTCTGTGCTTACTCTTTTGCAAGGCTTTGAGGGTTCCAGAGGTCATAAAAAAGTGCTGCTCTTACTCTCAGAGTCTATAATCTGGTCAGGGGAGCAAAACGTTCAACTAGAAAGCACACAGAAGAATGCTGTACAACACTATTTGTGTCCCAAATAGGTGGGCAATTGTATCTGTTTATATTGAAGAAATTTAGAGAATTTGGTATGGGCTGAAGGAATCAAGAAAGGTTTAATGGAAAAAATGATTTTTATGTGGTTTTGAAAGATAAGATTTAAAAAGAAAGTCACTTCCACATTACGCACAGTACTAAAAACTGGGGTTTGCATACAGTAGATGTTCAAATAAACATTGATCAATCAAATGATGGAAGGGCATAACTCATAGGGGAGAGGCAAGACATGGAGGGAGGAAAGTTCAGAGATTGTTAAGGGGGCAGTGAGGAGTGTGAGCTAATTCAGAAAGATTTGGTCCCAGGTAGTAGGAAGAAGTCTGAAAAAGCTAAGTGGTACCAGATGATGAAAGGTCTTTGTGGTATTCTGTTATTACTGTTCTGTAAGATTTGCTGCCCCTCCCTTCCCTCTTGAAGTCAGACTTGCTCAGGTGACTTTGTTTTGACCAGTGAAATGTAAGAAGTGAAACATCAAGTGAGACTCGAAGCTTGAGACTTCAAGACCAGCTCAAGCTTTGCTATGCTCCTGTGTCCACTGCTTACCAAGTGTGAATGAAAAAAATGTTGCCTATCATTATCAGTAAATAAAGGATGCTGCAGCTATCAAGCCACGGGTGATGCCTGAGGGGACTCAGGATGGGAAAGAACAGGACACTGGCCCTAGATAGCTAAGGTGCATATCAATGAGCCCAGACTCTTACCTCCTCCCATACACAGAAAATTAACTTGAGATATCTGTTTTTCTTTCATTAACAGTAATCTTTTGAAGTTCCGACTATCTGGTCTTTGCAAAAACTCCTATATATCCTGGCTCCTCCCTTACCTCTTCAGAGCAGTCCCTCAGAGCATCTGAGAGGCTGCATTCTGGGTTTAAGTCCTCAGTTTTGTCTGCCAAATAAAACATAATTCTCAACTTTTAGGTTGTGCATTTTTTTCGCAGTAGACACAAGGCAACCTGCAACTCTCCAGAGTGGCTCCTCTGGCAGCCTAGGTCCCTGAGTGAGAGGGTCCCCAACTAAGAATGACAATACAAGTAGAGCTCCATCCATTGTGTGAGGGACTTGGAGTCTTTGACTAAAAAATAATCCTAAAAACTAATTACTGTTTTAGCTACTGAGAATTTGGGGGTGTTTGTTACTGTATCTGACCAAGCCTCTCCTAATCTTGATTGACATGGAGTCCTGACCTCATTTGCTCAGTTGTGGGCTCCCCAATGGATTCAAACAGATAATGGATGAAATTTGTCCAAGATACAGAGGAGGGGATTTCTGCATTAGGAACGTAAGACTTTAGTCACTTCCAAATCTAAGGATTCTACGCCTAGCATGGAGATCAACTGATTATTTCTCCTACTTCATAACCTATTTATTATGGCAGCACCAAAATTATTTTAAGGAAGAGTAAATTTGTAGAAGGAAAAAAAATCTTTTAGAACATTTTGAGTCCTAATTTTGGGTCAAAAATAGAAATGATCAGACCAGATATTGTGACACACCATCCAGATACAGATGTTTAGAGAAATCATAGAATTTAATCATAGATGACAAGAAAGCCCATCTTGGATAACAAGACGTGATACATACATACAATCGAATACTACTCAGCCATAAAAAAGAATGAAGTAATGCCATTTGCAGCAACATGGATGGACACAGAGATTATCATACTAAGTGAAGTAAGTGAGAAAGAGAAAGCCAAATACCATATGATATCACTTATATGTGGAATCTAAAATATGACACAAATGAACTTATCTACGAAACAGAGACAGACTCACAGACATAAAGGCCAGACTTGTGGCTGCCAAGGGGGTGGGGGGGGAGAGGGATGGGAGTTTGGGATTAGAAGATACAAACTATTATATAAAGAATGGATAAACAAAAAGTTCCTACTGTATAGCAGAGAACTATATTCAATATCCCGTGATAAACCACAATGGAAAAGAATATGAAAAATATGTATAACTGAATCACTTAGCTGTACAGCAGAAATTAACACAACATTGTAAATCAACTACACTACAATAAAATTAAATTAAAAAACAATCAAGGGCTTCCCTGGTGGCGTAGTGGTTGAGAGTCCACCTGCCAATGCAGGGGACACAAGTTCGTGCCCCAGTCCGGGAAGATCCCACATGCCGCGGAGCGGCTGGGTCCGTGAGCCATGGCCGCTGAGCCTGCGCGTCTGGAGCCTGTGCTCCGCAACGGGAGGGCCCAGAACAGTGAGAGGCCCGCGTACCGCAAAAACAAACAAACAAACAATCAAGTGCACCTCTCCTTAGCAAATGTCCCAAGTTCACTCTTTTGTGGTTTTTTTTGGCCGCAACGTGTGGCATGTGGGATCTTAGTTCCCTGACCAGGGATCGAACCCGTCCCCCCTGCATTGGGAACACAAGTCTTAACAGCTGGACTGCCAGGGAAGTCCCCCAAGTTCACTCTTGATGAGAGGCAGTGAGACAATAGCAAGCATGGGCCTTAAAGCCAGATAGACGTGGTTCAATTTACTTATTGTACCTTGAGAAAGTGAGCTAGCGTTTCTCAAGCAGTGACTTGATGTAAACACATCATAATGCCCATCCTGCTTTTCCCCTATGAGACTTCCCTTCCCGCACTCCTACCCAGAGGGATCCCTAGGGACAAAATGTTTTCAATATGCACCAGACAGTTCTCCCAGGCCCAGGCAAAAACCTGCATGAATCTCATGCCCTAAGGCCCAGCTTGTTTGGTTCAGTATTAGGATGGAATTTCCTCACTCTGCTTCACCACCCTGGGGTCTAGCAGCTAAGGCTAGAAGGACGCAAGCAGCCGGACGCTGGCCAGTGAGAATGAAGCCTGGATATGCAGAGCTTTCTACTCCTATGGTAATTCCTGGCTACTCCATCCCTACTTCCTCTATGTACCTTCCTCTCCTCAGCATGCACACACATATATGTAAGCACCTGTGTATACATGCATTTACACGCCACCACAGTATTTCATTCTGAAAATAATTTTATTATTTTACAGTTGTTCAGGAAAGTTCCTGGGTTGCTGTGACCATGATTTGGCCACCACAGAACAAAGGATTAGAGCGGATCAGTCCATCCACCAGTTTTCTCTCCTCTCTGGGTGGTGAGAGCAGGCAGGGAACATGTGCAAAATGAGAAAATAACCAACGGGTAAGGGTTGGAGAAAGGAGAGCTGGGGAATAGGCACAAACGGAATTCAAACCCGGCTGTCATTCTCAGGCTTGGATTTAAATATTTTGTCTTCTCTATAATCTCCCTCCATTTTCCTCAGCTCTCTGTTACCGCAGAAGGCAGATGACGACGCAATGAGAAACTGGAATAACTGTCACCAACAGCAAAGCAGCTTCGTACTTCAAGCAGCTAGGAGTGGTTGTCACAGCAGTCAGACCTCCCTGGCTGGGAGTCAGTGCCTCACCTAGGACTGGTTCCTAGGGTACTGTCTTAGGGTCCACATTCGAGGCTTATTCAGATAACACACAAATGACAAAAATTGAATCCCACTGTCCATAGCCAGTTCCTCTTGCCTTTCAGTGAAAGGAAAGGCACAGGCCACTTAATACCTTAGTACACATGTGATGAAGGGATAAGTAGTGGGATCCTCACCTTATAGTCCAGGACCATGACTCTCACTCCACTTATGCCTGAACAGCCAGGGAAAGCGATGCCATCCTCCCCTGTGATCCAACAGCTAAAACCCCTGGGGAGTTCTTCTATTCTGGCTCTATTTTGCCAGAGACCTAATTAGATATCCTATAAGATAATGTTCCCCAGAACATTCCCCCTGCCATTGTTTATGGCAGGTTCACCTTCCCTCTGAAGCAGGACAAAATATAAGGTACATGAGACAAAGAAAGTATCAATCAAAATGATATTGGACTTCTGATTATTAGGTTTATTGGAACCGTCCTCCTGGCTGAAAGACATTCCTCAGCATCTTTCATAGGACCATAAAAGATCAGGGCCCTGCAAAATCTGAACAAATATTGGGCTCAATAACCAACTGTGGGGCCTCCTCAGATTTTGCGGAAGAGTCAGGTCCTGGACAGTAGAAGAAAGCAGACTCACTGGTCCCTGCAGCTCTAACCTGTGCTCATATCCACCTCTTTTTGCAGGCACTTTCTGTGGAGAGTTGGAGAGAGGACCTGTAAGTGGGAAGATTGTTCCATTGGAATTGATGGTTTTGATGCTAGAGGTGAGGGAATTCCAAGTTCTGAAGGGAGTGATCCAAAAGGTGAGAACTAGGTTTATAGATGGCCTGTGAAACATAGAACAAGTAGGACATGAACCATCAGAAAGTAGATGGCTGCCAGCAGTGGCACCCGTGTCCGGGAATGACAGAGTGAACGCAGGACCCGCTTCCATCCAGCACCACTCCGGGTCTGAAAGGAAAATTTGAAAGTCAGAGAGTTTTGCCCTATAGAGATCTGTCCCTTTCCCTTCTCCAACCACTGTAGAAAAGAGGTAACCTGAGAGAAAGCCCCTCGGGGCCAACGACTTGGCAGCTTCCACTAGTTTCTTCCAACCTTCCATATCCTTCCAGTCTCAGGCCCACATTCCTCCTCCTTGACCCCTTGCCCTCAACACAGCCAGCCCTGTCTGAGAGTACAGTACCCTCTCTTTATCCTTCTCCCTTCTTACCCTTCGACAACTGTTGCTTGTAAGATCTATTAACAGTGCCTGCTCCTGGGAGCCACAGGAGCCAATGATAGGAGACCGGGCAGAGTCCCATTCGCCATGCTCCAACCTGTGTTGAGAAAAAAAAGAGGCATTGGTCCACGGCATGAGAGGCTGATGGCCTTCTTGTCATGTGATGCAGGGTAAGGGACTTGCAGCAAGGGCTGCTCCCACGGCCCCACCCCCATGCAAGGAGTGTAAGGGCAGACAGATTTCTTTCAGCAGCAGTAGAGATGGTAATAATTACCAGGAATTGACTGCCTACTGTGGATCAGATGCTGGATCACATGCTTTACATACATCTAATCCTCAGGTTTGAGGTTGGTGCTATTATCTTCAAAGGCTTAAGGAGGTAAAAGTACTTTTCCACGGTGGCACAGCTAGTGAGATGTAGAGCTAGAATTCAAAACCCAGGTGTGTCTCTAAACCTCTGCTACACCATACCTGACTCAGAGAAGCTCATTAATTTTTTTTCCATTTATTAAAAGCTAATAGGCAAAAGCATCCAAGAAAGATTTTTGTGGGGTTCTTACAATTAAACTGAACTGGCAGCCTCTACTGCTTTCTGCTTCATTTTTTGCTGATTTGCTTATTTATTTAATACTGGAACTTCTCCATTTAGTGAAGAAGCTGCCTTTATCCACTCAATGGTTTCTCACAAAAATGAGAAATGTATCAAGGGGCTGAGTAAACATAGTGCACACTTGATCAAGCATTTGCCTAGAGGGATGCACGTTTTAATCGTGGTGGGGAGGATGGAACTCTACTCCTGATGTTTCCTCCATGTGAAGGTATGTCCATTAGCCTAAAACTCCTGGACTTTCTTGGCAGGGCCCACACTTTTCTCCAGGAGAGAAGGAACACTTTAATCTGATTTGTGAGCCTGGAAAGAGAAACTGAACATGCCCAGCCTAGCTCCATCCTGCCTGTTCTCCTCATGAGAGCCAGGCTGGCTGAACAGGACCCCTTCTGTGTCTGTTCCTCCATAAGATAAGCTTTTCAGGGGCAGCCTTGATGCGGACAGAATGGTCTGGTACCGTGTAGGTCAGTCTGTCACCTTCTGCAGGCTAGGGTGAGGAAGGAGGAGATGTTTATAAGTATTGGTGAGCTGCTTTTAAATGGCAAGTCTGCTGAGTTCCACAAGCACTGCAGAGTGCGTATGAGGTGCTAACACGACAACGGCAGCGCCAGGCCTGGGAGGCAGCGCTTGATTAGCTGCCTCAATTTCCATTCTGCATCAGGGCCAAAGAGGGAATTGCGGAGGGGCTGAGCTTGGATTAACGGGGCTTGTCTTGATCCTACCCTCACTACAGCACCCATCTGTAGTGAGAATTAGAATTAGATCCTAATTATTCCCAAGTCTGGCCACTGAAATGCACATGAGTATGATCAGAAAGGGTCAGAAGTGAACAGAGGCTGTGTCCCTCAGCCCTTTACCGCCTGATCTGCTCCTCGGCCATGGAGAGGGCAGCCTCAGCAGCCACTTTTTGGTCACGTTCTTCTTCCAGCAGCTTCCTCAATTCATTCATCTCCTGTTTAGTGTTGCACAGCTGCTGCTGGGCTTCAGAAAAGCTTCAGGACAAAAGGAGAACAACAGCATCACTAGATGCAGGACATAGTTGCTGACACAAGGGATCCGGAGTCTTCATAAGGTTATAAAGCATGAAAATTTATAGAAAATTGTACAAACACAAAGAATATTTTAAAAGCATACCTGTCAAGAGATGTAGGAAAATCTCTTAAAGCTGTAGGAAATGCTTTAAGAGATTTTAGGGACTGACTGAATAGCTTTCATTTGAACACCATAACATTAGTAAGGTGTGTGTGGGGCAGGGGGGTTGCTGTATAAACTATTCACACACAATTTGTTATTAGAATTGTCACTTTTAATCCTCACATTAATTCTGTGAGGCCAGTAAGATAAGAAGGCATAGTAAATCCATACAATGGACTCCTGTTCTAACTCGATGACCACCCAATTTCTGCAGACATAGCACACGCTCCGGGGTTGAGAACTCCTCCCCAACCTTAGCTGTGGCTCCCTCAGTTCTTCAGGATCACCCTTCCTGTGAGCTCCATTCTTTTCCTGGGGAGCTCCTGGAGCAACATCTATATTCAGTGGTCCCTAGAAGAAGAATAAGTTTAGTAATTCAGTGATGAAAGCAGTTAAGAAACTGTGCTTAGGCAAACTGAGAACTCACTTAGGCATTGGAGAGAAAGAGAAATGTGGAGAGGAATACCTCCGTTATCACTCTCTTTAGGTACAGATTTAGAAGTGAGAATCTTTTGTTCTAATAGATTAATCTCCTACATAAAACTCTTTATTAGATTTTCCTTCAGATTCTCATTCTTGAATCTCTCCTCTTAAGGGGCTTCCCTGGTGGCGCAGTGGTTGAGAGTCCGCCTGCCGATGCAGGGGACACGGGTTCGTGCCCCGGTCCGGGAAGATCCCACATGCCGTGGAGCGGCTGGGCCCGTGAGCCATGGCCGCTGAGCCTGCGTGTCCGGAGCCTGTGCTCCGCAACGGAAGAGGCCACAGCAGTGAGAGACCCACGTACCCCCCCCCAAAAAAAAAAAAAAAAGTTTAAAGGCTTACCACTGAAATCTGCTTTCTTCTAGTGGAGGTTCATGTACATTCCAGAAGCTACTCTGCTCCTTCCCTTATTCAACAACTCCTCCCCAACCCCTCCTCTTCCTTCCATGTCCTATTCACCTCCACCCTAACTCTCAGTCTCCTCCAACTTCAACAACCTCTCCTCTCCACTGCTGTCAACAGCTCTGCCTATTTTGTTTCTCAGGTCCAAATCTTCCTACAGCTGTCTTATTACTTAAAGCAAAAAGCCTTCCAAAAGCCTCAGTCATCACTGTTTCCCACTCACTTTTTGATTTCTCTCTCACCACCTCTCTCATCTTTTTCCTTCTAATCCATTCACTCTTTTTAAAAACTAATTTATTTATTTATTCATTTTTGGCTGCGTTGGGTCTTTGTTGCTGCACGCGGGCTTTCTCCAGTTGTGGCGAGCAGGGGCTACTCTTCGTTGCAGTGCACGGGCTTCTCATTGTGGTGGCTGCCCTTGTTGCGGAGCACGGGGTCTAGGAGCGCAGGCTTCAGTGGTTGGGGCTTGCGGGCTCCAGAGCACAGGCTCAGTAGCTGTGGTGCACGGGCTTAGGTGTTCCGCAGTATGTGGGATCTTCCTGGACCAGGGCTCAAACCCGTGTCCTCTGCATTGGCAGGCGCATTCTTAACCACTGCGCCACCAGGGAAGCCCCTACCGTTCACTCTTTAGTTTTTCCTGGACCTTATTCCTCCTCTCCTCTCCTCTCACTGTCTCCATCACACCTAATGAATCCTCAGCCTGAAGACATCAACCTCTTCGATGCTGTGCTTTACGCTTTATCATCTGCACTCAATTTCCCAACACTCTTCCCAGCCTCTCACCTTCTCACTCACCGCTTGCAGCTCTTGAACCTGCTTCTCCAGAACCGCACAATGATTGAAAAGGTCGCTGTAGTGCTGCTGGTTCTCACGGAGACTCTGACTGGTGTCACAGAGCTGAATGGAAAGAGTATTTTTCTCTTCCAGCAGTTGAGAGAACTGAAATAGGAGAGAGGATGAGCACCAGCCCATAGGACTGTTTCACTAGTTTCACTACGAGCAGTGTGTAGGCAAACTGTCCTAAGTCTTAAGGATCAAATTTTTTTATGCAAGACCTTTCTTTCAATAATAGCAAAAATAGCACTGTGTTCCTCCAACATGAGAAAACTCAGAATTTTTCAACTGAGAAAGGAAAACAATTCTGGAAGAGTGGTAAAAACTTTACTTATGGTGCCTAGTACATTAACTGAATAACTAGGAGGCAGAAACCCAAAAGCAGTCTAACAGGATAGGCTAACCAAGGCCTGTAAAAGGAGAAAGGCAATAGCTTGGGTCCAAGTTGAGATTACTAATAAATGACTATAATCCTCAGAGCTCAATATGGCTGGAGACAGAGCTATCACCTAAAAATTCATACAATAATATTCCTGGGCAGATTCTTCAATGCTGTAGACAGTTACAAGCTACCGAGAAAGTAAAAATGATAACAGGTGGTAAGAGGGAGAAACAGAATAAATCCTACTATGCCTATGTATGTAAGAAACTATATTGGGAGCATCAACTCTCACAGGGGGAAGCATTTCAGTCACTCAAGTCAGGGCTCTCCTCTACTGCATGAGTAACAGGTAGTAATTCTGTCTTCCCTTGAATGTGTCCAGCAGCCCAAGCCATTTTTTACGTCAAAAACAGATATTTTTCTTTTTCATACTGAATAAAAAATTTACCTATTGTAGCTTCCACCCAATGACTTGAATTCGGTTTTCCTGGAACTATAATTCTAATTCCTCACTTGCAGGCTGTCAAATTTTAAGCTTTAGTTATGATTAACATCCAGATACATTAACAACCACAGAGATGTCTCTCTGAAGTACCTTTTTGTTGGATAACGTACATTATGTGAAAGGAAATTGGTGTACCTGGCTGCACATTCAGTCTTTTCTCAAGTATTCTCTTTTGTGAGTATTCTGGGTTAATGTTTGTGTAAAAAAGTTGAATCAACATTTACAGGAGAAAGGACAAACAGTTTTTTAGAGATACTCTGACTGGGAAGGACATTTAATGCATATGGAAAATTAGAACAAGAAATCCATGTGGTATAACAAAAATATTTGCATAGCCAGAATGAAAAACACAACAAATAACCTTACCTCTAAAGAGCAATTTTCAGTTTACAAAGCACTTTCAAAAGTATTATCTTATTTGAGAGAGTTAGAGGAAGAACCACTATCTTCACTTACAAATGACAAAAAAGAGATGAGTGGTGACTTGTCCAATGTTATGTGGCTAAAAGATGGCAGGCCAGGACTCAAGTATGGTTCTTGATTCCAAGTCTGGAGCGCTATCTGCTTTCTGATGGTGTCCCATCTGAGAATTCAGCAAGGGAACTTAAGTAGGTTGTAGGGTTTTTCAGGGGTGGGAACAGTTAGTAAAGGAAAGAATATAAATGTTTAAGAAGCAATACTAATTGGAAAACAAAGGTAGCTGGGTACAATGACAACTACTGGGTTCTGAGACAGGGAGTAATATGGTCCTCTCCTAATATAGAAGAAAGTCAACTTTCCTGGCCACAGTAAGCAGCCCAAACCATACCAAGAAAAACCAAACAAATAAATGAAAAAACAACCCCCCCCCCAATCACTCAGTGTTGAAAAAATCCAACACATTTTTCTTGGAAGATCTAGAGGAGAAAGGGTAGACCAGTAAAACTCACTGGAAGCAAAAATTCCCATAACTTAAGAAGTCTAACTGCTTTTAAGCCACTCTCATACAAACCACCTTTTGTAATGTCTGTACTGTTCTGTCTAGGACAGACGTAGATCCCTGTGGTTTAGGGGTTGGCAAACTATGAGCCAGGGCCTACTGCTTTTTTTTTTTTTTTTTTGGCTGTGTTGGGTCTTCATTGCTGCGCATGGGCTTTCACTAGTTATGACGAGTAGGAGCTACTCTTAGTTGCACTGCAAGGGCTTCTCATTGTCGTGGCTTCTTTTGTTGAGGAGCACGGGCTCTAGGTGCACAGGCTTCCATAGTTGTGGAGCGTGGGCTTAGTAGTTGCGGCATGAGGGCTCTAGGGCATGCAGGCTTCAGTAGTCATGGCATTTGGGCTCAGTAGTTGTGGCTCGCAGGCTCTAGAGCACAGGCTTAGTAGTTGTGGTGCATGGGCTTAGTTGAGCTGCGGCATGTGGGATCTTCCCAGACCAGGGATCGAACCCGTGTCCCCTGCAATGGCAGGCGGATTCTTAACCACTGCACCACCAGGGAAGTTCCTGCCTTTTCTTTGTAAATAAGGTTTTATTGGAACATAACCACCCCATTTGTTTACGTGTCATCTGTGGTTGCTTCCGTGCTACAACTGCAGAGCTGAGTAGTTGTAACAGAAATGGTATGGCCTACAAACCCAAAATATTTACTGAGTCTTTAAGAAAAAGTTTGCTGACCTCTGCTCTAACTCATAAGCTACTGTATTTCACCATATCTATACTTGTAAAAACAGAATAGTAGGGAATAGAGACTACAGGATACCAATAATCATTCTCCTCATGTTTTTAAGTTTTAAGTTTCATGTTTTAAGTTTGCATTACATACAAATATCCAACAATGCTAGCAGAGATACATATAAAATCTGAGCATCCATGGGAAGAATTAGGGCAGTGGCTTGGACAGGAGACATTCTATGCTGACAGCCCATCTACTACCATCCCATGCTAGGACCTAAGAAGCAGTCCTCCTAGCTAGCTGGGACCCATTTAGAGTGAGGCTTTAATATCACCAATTAGCTCCATGAGGGGTCACTGTGTATCCTCAATACCTAATGTATGGCCAGGCTTATAGAAGGCAGATAACAGTTATTTGTTTTTGATGAATGATGAATAAGTGAACAACCAATCCTAGGGATGGAGATGCCTCCTTACAGCTGATTTCTAAAGGAAGAACTCTTTCTCACCCAGAATGAAAGTGATCTAATGCAGTGTTTCTCATACTTTAAGTGGTATGTGAAGTATATCTCAATAAAGCTGTTAAAGAAAACATAACTTTGATAATGACCCAGAACACAGTATTTAAATATAAGTAACTGAAACTAAAGTTTCTCAAAACAAATTATATTCTTTATTACATATTACATAATACATAGTTTCAATCTCTTTTACTTGTTTAATAAAAAAAAACTATATGCACTATTTGTAATAGCTCAAAACTGAAAACCCCAAAAGTTCTTTAACAGCAGAATAGAGAAATTGTTATATGCCTACAATGTAATAAATACTACACAGCATGAGAACAGAAAAATCACAGTACACATAACAACATGGATGAAGCTCACAAAATAAATGAAGCAAACAAAAGAGAAGATATGATCCATTTATACATAGTTCTAAGGTGGTGGTAGTGAATAGAAGACACAAGGGACTCCTGGGGTTCTGGTATGTTCTGATTTTTGATCTGGGTGCTGCTTATACAGGTGTCTTCACTTTCAGAAAATATACCATGATGCACTTGTGATTTGTGTGCTTTTCGGTGTTTTACTTCAGTAAAACATTTACATGAAAAATGTTTCAGTTGCTGTCCACGAAAATGACCTCATCATCTACTAATAGCCCTGAATTGCAGTTTAAAGTACTGTCCGGAAAAGACAAATGCCCAGAGTGATTCACAGTCTAATGTTCAGGAGGGCAAATATAACAAAGGTTGAGATGGGGTCTATTGAATAGTTTCTAGAAAGAGGAGGTGTTACAGAGCTATGAAGGGCAGAACTTTCTGGAAATAACTGACTAGGCTAGAAGAGGAACTGGGTAGGATCTGCTCTGGAGTCTCCCCACTGCCCCCCTAAAAACTCCCAGACAACCTCCCCAAAAAGGGTCTGCAATTTTACCAATTCATTTTGATCAACAAACCTACTTAAAAAATGCAAATTTCTCTGCCAAAATTAATAGTGTTATCAGTCTCTGATACTTCAGTGTCAATTAGTTGAATTTAACAACATTTAGTAAGTACCTTCTACATAAACCAGGCACTGTGCTTTTCCATGTACATTATCATATTTACCTCAGTCTGACCTCCTCCTAACACATCAGGCAAATTACTTAATACCTCTAGGCCTTAGTTTCCTCATCTGTGATACAGCCTACTGATCTTTACCATTTTTGGATCACAGATCCCTTGGTGAATGCCTGAGTTCTTGTGATGAGAAATTTACACACACACACACCATTCTGCATATATTTTTTGGATATTTATAGCCCTCCTCAAAGCTAATTTTTGGATTCCAGAGTCTCAATGATTACTTAAATCCCTTCCAGTGCTAACATACACTACCTAGCTGGCTTCCTCTGAAGAAGGCAGAACTAGAGGAGGTGCCACTAGAGAATACTTTGACTAGTCAGAGAGCAACAGGAGTATAATAATTCATAAGAGGGTGGTGGAAGGGAAGCAGATGAAGGAAGAAGCGAAGCCAGAGAATGGATGAGGGGAGAAGACAGAGATGTGAAGGCACCAAGAATAATCTTTTTTTATCTTACCTTGGCTTTTGCTCTAGGAACCATATGGCAAAGCAGCTCTTCCCTATAGAAAGAGGTCCTCTACTTCAGCATGCTTCCCTAGAGTGTCTAGAGTGGCAAGGCTGGGGTTTGGGAAAAAGCAAGCTGGCTTCTTTAATTCCGGAACATTAAATACACAATGAGGGAGCTTACAAATGGAGTGAAATGAAGAGCAGATCTCTCACCTCTGTCCCTGTTATCTAATCACACATGAAAATCCTCTTTCCTGAGACTTCCCTGTTACACACTATTGGGAAATACAGAGAAACTTGCTGGAGGATTTGTGGGGAGTTAACTCAATATTACTAACAAGTGATACAGATGGGGAGATGATGTTGGGGAGGAAGGCTCCCTTAAGGAGTTGGCTTTTTTATTCTTACTGAATGGGTTTCTCCAAATCGCTCCCAAGGACTCTCCAAGGGTGAGGAAAAGGAAATGGCCCTGTGTGCAGTGCTTTGGGGTAAGCAACCCAGGCTCTGAGAAAGGTAAAGCTTCTGTCCCCTAATACAGCTAGAGCCAGGCTTAACCAGATTCTACTTACCTTCTTGATTCTAGTCATGGAAACAAGAAATTGAACTCCAGCCTAGCAGGAAACACCTACCTTGCTGTTCAGTTGCTGAATTCTTAACTCCTTTTGGTGAATTTCCTTTAAGCTGTCATTGAGCTGAGTCCTAAGACGTTCTGTCTCATAAACTAGGTTTTGTGATCCATCTAGGGAAGCTGGTGTCTCTGGGGATGCCTGCCAGGATACAAACACTGATGAAATTCTCTCTTAACATTGTTCATGCTTAAATCCTTCCTTCCAGAAACCCTGCCCACCTCATAGGAAGTCATCAGATGGTTTGCCTAATAGTGGCAGATGGGCACTTAGCTTGCAGGAAGCTGATGTTTCCTGGGTAGTGGTTACCTCTGAGTAGCAATCAGCGCTGAAATCACTCACCTGTCTTTGATACTGCATTTTGTGGGTCTCAGTCGGGGAGGAAGAAGATCTCAGTTCCCTCATAAGATTCTGCAGATGGCTGAGCTGCTGATCTTTATCTGCAATAGCCATAAGGTACTGCTCCTTCATCCTCCTCTCATGAATTTCCCAGGAACTCTTCTCCATCCTAGAAAACACATGAAATAGTCACAGGCAAAAATATACTTGTGAGACAAAGATGAATAATTGCATATTTAAAACAGTATTATGGGCTGTAGAGACGTAGTAAAGAAAATACATAACCAGAGAGAAATTTATGTTATAAACAGAACTATGCAGCAAGATGATGGAGTAGAACTTAAAAAAGAATTGCAACTGACAGGATTGGGGAAGAAAAGCAGGCATTTGGTCTGAATCCTGAACAATGAGTCAGGCAGGTTTCCATAAAGGGAAAAGCATTCCAGGTTCAGGGAGCAAACAGAACAAAAGGCACAAGAATGAATATATATAGTGAGTTTTGGAATTGTTGTAGTAGTGTATAGAGTGGATAGGGCAGGAAATGAGGGTGGAGAGGAAAGAAGTCAGACCCTGTGGGGCATTGAACACCATGCTAAATAAAACTTACTCTAAGCAATGGGAAACCACTGTAATTCTTCAGAAAGGCGATGCCATGATGCAGTATACTATCAGGGTTATGAGAATGCAACTGTAGAGTCTGAAGGATCTGGGTTCAAATGCTGGCTCTATCATACACTAGGCATGAGACTCTGGGTAAAAGTAACAATCTCTCTGAGTCTCACTGGTAAAATGGAAATAAATGATCTATTCCTTAGGATTATTGTGAGGATTAAATGAGATACTGTATGTCATGTACCAAACACAGAGCCTGGCATATCACAATCACTCAACAAATATAAACTGCTGATATTTATTTATCCCCTGAATTTGACCAAGAGGGAAGCTTCTATTTGACCCCAGCTAATTTTCATAGTTCTATCAAAAACTGCCTCTCTGCCATATTCTTTAGTTCTACTTCTTTCTACACTATGATTGAAAAAAACCATTAGGATTGTAATCAAATTTCTGCAGCATCTGTTTACTTTGAATAGTACCCATGTCTCTAATTTTTCCTAAAAATATAAGATTTTATTTGAATTGCATCTGACTTTTTTGTTTCTCTCTAGAAGTAAGGTAAAATGGTCCTTTCTTTTCTAAAGGACATACACCAATTATGAAATAATCCTGCTATGTCAAGAGGTGACTTGGATTACAGTCAGATTTTTTTAAAAAGGCAGAGCTAAAACTTAGAAACTAAAATAAATTTTTATTACAAGGCCACTATATGGAAAAGGCACAGAAATTTTCTAAAACACTTTCTCCGATATTTGTCTGTGAAAAATGAGAGAGAATAAGAAAGGAGGAGTGTAAGACTGAGAATGTACAAGAAAGATCACAATTCTTCCATAAAGCTTTAAGCCGCCATTTTGTTTAGAAAGATGGACAAGTAGTTATGGTGTGGAGAGACCCTCAATGGAGAAGAGGCACTAAGGAACAAACCTGATTACTTAAGAGAACACAGCCATAAACGGGCTATACCTCACTTACCCCTTAAGTAAGAGAGCACAGGAACCAGAGCAGAATAAGCAAATCAGTAGCTACAAGTGGAAGAGAAATGTTACTGTATAAATCCAGGCTCTTCTCATAAGCCAAACCCAGTGCCATAGAAGTCTGAATGAGATGTTCCAGCTTTTTCATGTTTGAAAACCTCATTTCTCCCAAGTATTTCAAGAGCAAAAAACAGGGAATCTTAAAGATATTTGGCTAAAGAAACTGGTCCTAGAGTCAGTGAATCAAATCTGTGTCCTCATTTTCTTCTTCTAAAAGTGACGTTAAATGTCTTCCTTTCCTTCTCATAATTTACTCACATCCACTTGATATACAATTTTTCTTTTCTTCAAAACTTCTCAAATGTGGAAGGTAAAGAGAGAAAGGCTAAGAGAAAGGTGGAAAGGGAGAAAATGAGGGAGGAAAAAAATCAATAGGCCAGAAATCATTTTCTTTCTCCCTCTTTTTCTCTTCCCTTAAGGGTCAACTTTATAAGGAAAGTATCCTTTCAGAATGCCCTGTGAGGAAGTTTAAAGAGGAACAAGTGGCTGCAGAAAATAACCCTTTAGAGCCTTGCAGCCCTTCTTCCGTTTACACTAGCAACTGGACACAATATTTTTTTTAGTTCCAGGTGATCTGGAGATAATGTGGGAGATGTCAAGGTGATGTTCCCATGTGCTCCCAATCACCTTTGGGGGGCCCTAAATTCAGTGGTCAACATTAATGTGCATCTGAGGGAAGATGATCTCTTGATGGTGAATTGAGATTCTAACAGAATAAGCTAGGGCAGCTATTCCCTGGCGGAAAAAAGGATGAGGTTAAAATGGAGCATCTTTCTTCTAGGGTTCAATTCCAGAAAGAAGAAACAGAAGCAATTTGTATTCCCAGAGAGCAAAAATTCAGTATTTTTACCTTCTCTGCAATCATCCTTTGATTAAAAAAATGTGCTCTTGTATTATCTGGGGAAGTTGCCAACTCCATGGAATAAGTTTAATATATTTTCACTTATAAAAAAGTCTGTAAAGATGTTGAATATGAAAATCTTTTGGACGTAATTTCACTCCATAAAATTTAAATGACCAAATTCTAAAAAGCATTTTGCTCTATAAACCTTGCTTAAGGTTTATTTTGAAATATCACGTTAGTAAAGTGCATGGCATCTAGGATCTGTGAAGGAACAAATCTCTTCTATCTACACATTAAGAGCTCTCTTAGGGATGTTACAATAATAATTTTACTATATTGATATCTGTCATCATGGTAGATAATGTAACCTGGATGGGACTCTAGATCCCACCTCATATTCTCTGTATTCACTTGCCTATGTTTGTCCTGTAGCAGCAGGTGAAACAAAGCAGGTGCTGCTTGATCAGCAGCACTTTCCAACATGGAGATTCCCCTTTTAGTATCAAACTCTGAAAGCTTTGGGTTTGATTTTACTAAGGTGGCATGTACCACCATCTTACACTAAACAGTAATAAAGTCCCAACAATGAGGCTGCAACAACAGGACCTGTTTTTATACACTGTTAAGCACTTATTCTTTACCTTTACTTTTCAGATCAAATCTGAAACAATGAATTAAAAAACCATCCAAAATATGAGTTCCTATCATAATTTTTTTCCCTCTAGTAGAACATATAGCACTGTTAGTCATCTTTAAAGGAAAAGGGCTTGGATTTCTAGATCCAGACAAGATGGAGTAGATGCAGTTTTCCTTATTCCACCCACTAAGTATAGATAAAAAAACCTTGGAAATTATATATAAAACCAAACATAAGACGACTGGAAAAGATGGAGAAGAAGGTAGAGAAGCTCAGGACTCTAGGACTTAAGGAATGACATGGTGGTGACTTCACTGGTTTTCCTTTTTGAATTCTACATATCCCAAACTGGGTGAGGGAGGATCCAACAACTTAGAACACGAATGAGTGCCAAGAAAAGTTTGCTGTCTTTTGCCAAAGGCCCAGGAAGGGGAGGACTAGCAAGACAGAAACATTAATGACAATAACCACCCAACTGCAGCAGAACGCCATGGAAAGACTACAGTATCTCCCTACCGCCATTAACAAACTCCTAGTGAACAGATTAGTGTCATTCTTGCCTGGAGGTAACTAGGTGCACCTCACCCTCCATGCTAGGTGGTGTCAGAAGAGACCAAGTGGGGACTTCCCTGGTGGGCCAGTGGTTAAGACTCTGCGCTCCCAATGCAGGGGGCCTGGGTTCGATCCCTGGTCAGGGAACTAGATCCCACATGCTGCAACTAAGAGCTCGCATGCTACAACTAAAAGATCCCGCATGCTGCAACTAAGTATCCTGCATGCTGCAACTAAAGATTCCACGTGCAGCAATAAAGATCCCTCATGCTGCAACTAAGAGCCAGTGCAGCCAAATAAATAAATATTAAAAAAAAGAAGAAGAAGAAGAAGAAGAGGCCAAGTGTGTACACTGGACTGTCCATCACTCTGGTAAAGAGGTGCCTCTCTCTAACCACCCTCACTCTCACCCTCGCTACGGTGTCATTGGAGACAACATGTGGAGACTGGACATCCACCTCCACCCATAACAGACTAAAATGTTCCCCCCTGTTCCTGCAGAGGTAGTAACAGAAGATGCCAGAGGGAAGTTTGAACTGTGGGCACTAACCAGTGGTAACAGGTGCCCCTCCTCAATCACCCTCCTGCAGTGTCAGTGGAGATTAAGTGGGGAGCCTGGACTTTCACCACTGCCCAGTAACAATGAAGTGCTGCCCTCCACACCCCTGAGTGGTATCAATGGAAGCCATGTGTGGAGCTTAGACTTCTACTCTCACCTAACAGTAATGAGGCACTGCTCCCTGCTAACTGCAGTCTCAGTGGAGTACTAAGTGGGGAGCCTGGACTTCCTCTGGCAGTATCAGGGCACTGCCTCCCACTAGGGGTTATCAATGAAGGCTGAGTAAGGAGCCCACTGGACTTCACCCTCCTCTAGCAGTAAAGTGGCAGTGTTCCCCTTCCCCTGCTGGCATGGTGTCAGTGGAAGCCTACCAAAGATTTAAGTAAGATTGAGTCTTAAAACTTATAGGACTCCAAAACATCCAGGTTACAACTGAAAATCACTCATCATACTAAAAACCAGGGAAATCACAACTTGATTGAGAAAAGAAAATCAATAGATTACAACACCCGAGATGACAGAGATGTTGGAACTATATATATGGAATTTAGAAGTATTTTAAAGTGGCCATCATAGAAATGCTTCAACAAGCAACTACTAACACACTGGAAATAAATGAAAACAGAGAAAGCCTCAGCAAGATAAAAGACCTGAATGGAAATTTTAGAATGGAAAACTACAATAGCCAAAATAAAAAGCTAACTCAATGGACTCAATAGCAGATTGGAAGTGATGAAGGAAAAAGAAAAATTATCAGTGAACTTGAAGACAGACAATAAAAGTTACTGAATTTGAATAAAGAGAAAAGTAATCAATAAATTGATTTCATCAAAATTAAAAAGACCTTCTCAATGGAAGGATGAAAAAAATAAACTGCAGACTGGAAGAAAATATTTGCAAGCCATGTATCTGACAAAAAAACCTGTGTCTGGGGACTTCTCTGGTGGTCCAGCAGTAACGAATCCACCTCCCAAAGCAGGAGGTGCGGGTTTGATCCCTGGTCAGGGAACTAAGATCCCACATGCCGTGGGGCAACTAAGCCTGCCCACCACAACCACTGAGCTCGCGCACCTCAACTAGAGAGCCCGTGTGCCGCAAACTACAGAGCCCACATGCCCTGGAGCCTGCATGCCACAACTAGAGAGAGAAAAAAAGCAAACGAAAAAAACAAAAACCCGTATCTGGAATACATAAAGAACTCTCAAAACTCAACAGTAAAAATTAACAACCCACTTAGAAAACAGACAAAACACATGATCAAATATTTCATCAAAAAGGACCTATAGATAAGCATGTAAAAAAATGTTCAACATTAGTAGCCATTATGCAAATTAAAACCACAGTGGAACAGCATTACATACCTGTAAAAAACTAAAATTTAGTTACAATATCAAATGCTGATAAGGATGTAGCATTTGATATTGAAACTGGACCACTCATATATTGCTGGTAGGAGTATAAAATGATACAGTCATTCTGGAATACAGTTTTGCAGTTTCTTAAAAAACTAAACGCCACTTATTATATGACCTAGCATTTGCACTCCTGGGCAATTACCTCAGAGAAATTAAAACTTATTGTCCACATAAAAGCCAATACACAAATGTTTATAGCAGCTTTATTTATAAGAGCTAAAAGTTAGAAACAACACATGTCCTTCAATGAGTGAATGGTTAAAGCAGTACATTCATACCATGAAATACTACTCATCAATAAAAAGAATGAAGTATTGATACACACAATGATGTTAACGGATGTCAAGGGCATTATGCATGAGTAAAGCTAATTTCAAAAGGTTGCATACTTTAAAAAATTCTCAGAATGAGACAAAATTATAGAAATGGAGAACAGATTAGTGGTTGCCAAAAGTTAGGGATATGGGGATGGGAGGGAGGGGAAAAGTGTGACTATAAACTAGTAGCACAAAGGACACATCTGTGATGATAGGGCAGCTGTATACTTTGTTGTAGTGGTGGTTACATGAGTCCACACATATTATAAAGTTGCATAGAACTATATACATACTTGAGTGAATGTCAAATTGGTGTGAAATCTGCATAAGATCTCTGAATTGTACCAATATCAATTTCCCAGTTTTGAAATTGTACTATAGTGATGGGAAACTGGATGAAGGGTACATGAAAGCTCTTTGTACTATTTTTGCAATTTCCCATAAATCTATAATTATTTCATTTAAAAAAAACTAAAAGAAAAGGGTTAAATAGCAGGGATTACCATACCTGAGCTGATGCAGCTCATGCTGCCAGGAGAGGTTTTCCTGCCTGAGCTCTTCTTGCATAATCTGAAATGTTTTTGTCTTATCTTGATACTCCTGAAGTTGAGCCTTCAGTGGACGTAACTCAGTGATTTCTTGGTTAATCTGTAAGTATTGCTGCTGCAGATTCTTCAATTCCTTCAGCTTTAACCAAAAGGAAAGTAAAAGGGTGATTCATCACATTTCACTCATTCAGCTGTAAGTCAGCAGCACCTCCCTGCTAAGTCAGTCAACATCACAACTGACTACCAGCACCTAACAGTCCACTGACATAATGGCAGCATGAATCCCTAAAATGGTGAAATACAAGCAGCCAGGCTGGTGGGAATCTCCTGATGGAGCGGCCATCAAGGCTGTAGGGCCTGACCACTACTGCAACTTCAACCCCAGCCCACTGGCCCTGAGATTCTAAGTTGACACTAGATCTACAACTCGGAGATAGGATAGACTTAAAGGACTTAACAGCTTCTTGGTGGGTGGTAACTCCCTAGAACAAGAAGTGTAAAGATAGATTGGCTTTCTATTTAGCCATATGCCCTGGCTAGGCTTCTAAACTTTCTTACATGAATATCAATCTTAGTTCTAGCTTAGCTGATGTTGATTATAAAGAAGGCATTGATGCCCAGGCCAAGTGTTAAGAGC
The DNA here is from genome assembly GCF_951394435.1 of Stenella coeruleoalba. Taxonomy (NCBI): domain Eukaryota; kingdom Metazoa; phylum Chordata; class Mammalia; order Artiodactyla; family Delphinidae; genus Stenella; species Stenella coeruleoalba. The sequence goes on along the minus strand of NC_137150.1, from coordinate 77,591,629 downwards.
AGTTAGAATTTGGAGTCAGCTGTCCTGCCCACATAGTGTGTGATGCTATGCATGTTCCACACACCTTCTAAGCCTTAATTTCCTTCACCTATAAAATGAATGTAATTATAGTACTCCTCATAAAGATTATGAGAATTCAACGAGAAAATTAATGCACTCCACACATAAAAGTTAGTGGTGGTGATGATGATGATGAACTTGCCTTTAATTAGCAAAACTGCCTATCTACATTCCAGATATATCTTCTAACTCTTTATCCCCAATATTCTTTAAAAGCTTGGTAGTAAGAAATAATGTCAGGACATCTGGGCAAAGAGAGAGGCCTTGAACACACATCTCTTTCACCCTCTCTGGAAACATCACTAAAGCTACAATAAAGGCATCATTTTATAAGCATAAAAAACAAGAAGAACAAGAGAGGAGTCAGCAGCAACAAAATTAATTTTAGAAGCTGAAAAGGAGATGCATAAATGGTAACTGAGTTAACAGATCTGGGAAAGGCAAGTCTTAAGCTGGCAGTAGGAAAAGCCAAGAACCAATAGAATTTACTCTGCAGACTCTTCAAAAGGCTCAGGAATTAACAGCACCAAGTACCTCTGGAAAAGATGGTGATGGGGGTAGGGAGGAGGAGGTGATAGCTGAAATAAGGAGGATTCGATGAAAACTGCTTGAGAACAACTATATCCCTAAATACCGTCCCAGTTCCACACTTTTTGTTACTCTGACAGACAACTAGAATTTTATTCTCTAGAAAAAGTTAAAAGAGTGTCTCTGGACTATGGAACACTAGGTACAGTAGAAGGTAAGGGTACTGCTCCAAAACAAGGGTGATCAAGTGAATGTGTGCTTTCTGAATGCTTGAAGCCTTTCCCCTTCTTAGCTTGAAGAGTGCTGGCACACAGGCCTTTACCATCCATAAGGGAAATTGAGAAGTCTTCTCTAGAAAATCTGACCAACCCAAGAGGAACTAAAAATATCAACATGGGGACTACCCTCAAAAATCTCAGCAAGATCACCATGCACTGAAACTCACAGCTGGTTAAGTCCCACCCACAAACATTTTAGACTCTGCCCACAAACATGAAGAATAAACCAAGGATTAACCCTCACCTGAAGAACAGCTAACATTAAGCAGGGATAAAAAGAAACTAGAAGAAAAGTAATTCAGAAGACATCAGCAGAAGAAAGAATGTCATGTACTCAAAGACTTAAGAGAATATTGGAAATTAGAAACATTATAGTAGAAATTTTAAAATTATAAAGAAAAACTTATTATGAAAAAATTTCAAAGAATAAAACTACCCCCAATCTTCTTGGAGAGATAAATTAAGAATATATATCCATGAGAAAAAAAAAATCTTTAGAAATCAGGAACATGATAGCAAAAATGAAAACTTCAATATAGGATTCATATGATGAACGTGAGAAAATCTTCCCAAAGTAAAGCAAAAACAATAAAAAAGGTAAGAAAATTATAGAGCCAATCCAGAAGGCCCTACACCTAAACAACAGGATTTCCAGGGAAAAACAGGCAATAGAGAAAAAGGATGGGGGAAAATGGTAAAATAGAATTCAAAAGAATTGCCCAAAATTGATGAGCATGACTTCTTAGATTCAAAGGACTAGACAGAATGATAAAAATAGACCCACACCAAAATACATTATCATGAAATGTCAGAACACACAAGACTAAAAGATTCCATTTACAGTTGACCCTTGAACAAGGAAGGAGTGGGGGTACCCACCCACTGTGAAGTCAAAAATCCATGTATACTATTGTTGGCCCTTCATATATGCGGTTCTTCTACTGAATATATCCGCTGTTCTGCATCCACAGAGCCAACCACCCACTGATCCTGTAGTACTGTAGTATTTACTACTGAAAAAAATCTACGTATAAGTGAACCCATGCATTTTAAAGCCATGTTGTTCAAGGTCCAGCTGTATTTCCAGAGAGAGAGAAAGAGATAAGAGATGAGGGAGAGAGGGAGAGAGACAGAGACAGAACTATCTCACAAAGGATCAAGGATCAGAATATCTTTAGACTCCTGAACCACAATGTAAGCTAAAAGGGAACAGACCAATGTCTTCACAATTTTGAAGGGAAATTATTTTCAGCCTAGAATTCTATACTCAGCCAAACTATCAATCAGGTGTAAGAGATAAGACATTTTCAATAAATTTACCTCCCCTGTATCTTTACTTAGAGAGCTGCTGAATGATTTATTCCAACAACATCATGGCACAAAACCAAGATGAGGAAAACATGGAATACAAGAAACAGGAACTCTAACACAGGAGAGAAATGGAGGGAGATATTCTTTTTTTTTTTTTTTTTTCATACGCGGGCCTCTCACTGCTGTGGCCTCTCCCGCTCCGGACGCGCAGGCTCAGCGGCCATGGCCCACAGGCCCAGCCGCTCCACGGCATGTGGGATCTTCCCGGACCGGGGCACAAACCTGTGTCCCCTGCATCGGCAGGCGGACTCTCAACCACTGTGCCACCAGGGAAGCCCTGGAGGGAGATATTCTAAGATGAAAACTGTGTCCTAGGAGTACAGGGCAACTGATTCATTTAAGAGCAAAAAAGAGATTCCAAGAGAATTTTCTTCCTGAAGACTAAATAGATAGGAATAAACATCTTGAAAAATGTGGATTAAATGGCAGTAAATCTGGCGTTAATTACATTGATAAGTACAAAGAAAACTAAGTAAGCAACAACAACAAAAACACAGTTATTCACTCCAGGAAAAACAAAGGTGTTGAGGAAACTAACAGTAACACATGTCTCAGGTCTAATAGCATTTGTAGTCATAAAAATGTAGACATTGAATATTGATTTAATCAAAATTAAAATTAAATTACATCAGGACAATGGGGAAGGGGTTGTATATTGAAAATGTACGTGTATACTGTGAAAACAGAGGGAGTGGGCTTGCCTGGTGGTGCAGTGGTTAAGAGTCTGCCTGCCGATGCAGGGGACACGGGTTCATGCCCCGGTCCGGGAAGATCCCACATGCTGCGGAGCGGTTAGGCCCGTGAGCCAAGGCCGCTGAGCCTGCGCGTCCAGAGCCTGTGCTCCGCAATGGGAGAGGCCACAACAGTGAGAGGCCCGCGTACCGCAAAAAAAAAAAAAAAAGAGGGAGTAAAGAGAACTAAACCCTGTTAGCATATAAGAAAGTCAACAGCTAATGCAAAGAATGAAAAGCCAAGATGCACTATAAACATGATATTTAGCTACTGAGGAAACACCAAAATAACAAATTAAAAGGGTTGAAAGCAGATTGCCTCAGAAGAAGGAGAAACAGGGTTGGGAATGCTACTGTTTGTTTTTCTTATCAAACATTGTAGAATTTAGTGACTCATCAAATATATGTGTATAGCTTTATCTTTTAACCCAAAACTAAAATAAAAACATATTTTTGTTTTGTTTTAAAGCAAACATATATTCTTTATGCAATCCACTCACTCCTCTAGTCCAGATACTCTAAATGTTACCTTTGGAATAGAGCAGATCATCAGAAAGCTGTGTGTCTGGAACTGCATTTTAGCCACTTGCAGAGGTAACTTCAGTGAATTACTCAAAATTCTTTTGCTATGCACTTACATCAAGGGACAGCTAAATAAAAATCCTATAAAACAATTATTATATTTACTGTAGAGAAGTAAAGAATGTTTCATAACTTCATAGTGACCTCCCTATGGAAACACAGAAGAAATTTCTTACAGGCCTCAATACTTAAAGAATAACTATTCTTATCTGTTCCAAGTAGTTTTACTTTCTTCCTTTTCCCTAAAATATGGACACTGCAATTCATACACGAGGTTTTAAAATTCCGTACTTCTGATGGCTGCCAGACCTCAGAGCAAAATTAGTGGTCCATCTTTCTAATAGGATATTGTGATAGCCCTTTGGGATAAGTTTACTCCTAAACTAAACTTACTTCTGGTTTAATCTTTTTCTCTCAGATCCTAATTTTCTTTTCCTTCCCAGTTCCTCACCTTATATTACCTTGAAAAACTGTTCATATCTTTATATGCTACCTCAAATCATTTTCAGACTGAAATAAGTATAGACAAACAAAAAGGCACCTCTAGAGATTTGCTCTACAGCCTTTAGGTAGGGAAAATCCTAAGGAAGTTTGAACACATATGAAAACTCCAGAATGTTTTCAGAGTTGTTTGTCATGCCCTAGTAGAATCCTAGAATCCCCTGGGTTAACTCCTTGCCACTTAGACCCTTGGACTTCATTTGCGAAACTTCCCTTTGACTAATTACATAAAGAAAACCAAAGTCACCTAAGCTCCGTTCAGACCTAGCTCATCTCTTGGGTGGTCCTGAGGGAAAGGAAGCATGGTGTAGGCAGAGGTGACAAACCGCTGGCCTAGGCTAAATGTTTAAACTCATAGTGATTGAAATAAGTTATTGTACATGCAGCCAGTGGCTAAGAGACTAGAAACTTCAATGCTCATGAGACAGACTGAGAACAAGATATGTGGAAAAGAAGATTTGATGGACAATTAACAATACATTCAGTAAGTATGCAGAAGGGCCTCAGCGGCTGTAGCAGAGCCTGTATGCAATATCATTGAGTCAGACTGTCAGGCCTTCATGTGATTTATAACCCTGCCTAGGCTTTATGACTTGTTCATGGCAGATATAAAAGCCTCAGTCTCAAAAGTTCCTATAATTTCCCTACACGACAATTTCACAAAATAGAGAAAAGTGTTTTCAGTAACACATATAGAGAATATACATCAATTTTTGATTATCTACCATATGATTAAATACCCTTCTGCTAAAAACCATGGGAAATATGAACAAGTATAAGACATGACACATTTACCAAGAGTTTACAATTTAATTGTGGAAATAAAAAATAAGGGTATAGAAATTAAACACACACACACATACACACACACCCATATATATCAAGGCAATATGGGACAAAGGAAAAGAGAAGCACTAGGGAAGTACAGACAGAAGGTAATAGACAATCAAGCGATCTGGAAATGTAGCCAGAGGATTTGAGCTCTGGGGCAACCTTTAAAGAGTAGGAAATATGTGCCCAAAAAAGGAAAATGGAGAGGACATTTTGGTTCAGAGGACAATAACGTGGGTAAGTAGATCAGTTTGTGGGTGAGTAAATCAGTTTGGCTGAAATGAAGAGGATGAGTAGAGAAGCAGTAAAAGAGGATGCTGGAAAGAGAGGCAAAAACAAACTATAGGGTATTAAACCCAGCCTAAGAGGTTTGAATCGTCCTAGAATGCCCAGATAATATGAATAAATTTTTTTTATCATTTTCTATAAAAATGAAAATCAATTTAAAGAAAGTTTCAAAAACTCTCAAAAGAAGATTGGAAAGAGAAATCTAGATACTCACTAGTCGGTCTCGGTCATTTTGAAGTGATGACATAGCTTTTTTTAAACTCTGTACTTCATCTGGGCTGGTTGAAGGTGGGGCTGCAGACCTCTGCTTCCCTTCCTCTGACTTGCGGAATTTGTCCAGTTCACTCAACAGGCGATCTCTCTCATTCTGTAGACTGGCCATAGCCTTGGAAAAGGACTGCACTTGGTTGTAAGAGTCTTCTAGTTGTGAGGACAAGTGAAGCAGTTGGTCATCTTTGGATAGAAGCTGTTGGTTAAGTTTCTCAAGGTGGGGCAAGCTGTTATCCTCAGTGGAGTTAACTGGAAACGCAGCTTTAGAAACAAGAACATCTCTCTCTTTGCTTAAGAGGCCTTGCTCTTCTCTCAGCTGTGCCAACTCCTTCAGACTGGCCTCATATTTCTTTTTCAGTTCCTCAACTTCCTCATTGGCATGATCTCTACTATCTTGTAGGGAACTCATTGACCTTCCAAAAGACTGGATTTGTGCTGTGAGACCTTTATTTTCTTCGGTGACCATGAGTAACTTCTGTTCCATCTCTACCAGATCTCTTGCTAGCTCCGCCACCCTCTCTTCTGCTGTTTCAGTTTCATTTCGCATTATCCCTGCATCATGATGAAGATGCTTTAATTCTTTCTTCAGTTTATCTTCAATTTCACCTACCTTTTTGGCAGCTTCCTTCTGAACACGAACCAATTCCTCTTCCAGTTCTGTAATTCTCTTCTGAGACAAAGAAAGGGTAGTATTTAACTTCTCTACCTCTCCTTCTTTTGCTTTTAATTGGGCCTGGAATATTCCTAAAGTACCTTCTTCTTGCAAGGCTGTCAATTGTTTCTTTAGTTGGGATAGAGATACTTTTAAGTTCTCAATCTCTTTAGATAAACCTCGTTTCTCCTCCTGTAGGGCAAGAGAGAACCTCTGCAGCTCCTCCTTTGCTTCCTCAGACTCCTTGAGCTTTTCTTCTAATTTAGCATACTCACTTTTCACCTCCTTAGTCTGCTGAAGTTGAGCTTCAAGGAGCTGCTTTTGCTGACAGTCCTTCCTTGATATCACTTGGTTCAGGTCTTCTCTATATTGGATCAGTTCTGCATTGAGCTTGGCATTCTCAGAATTGAGATCATCCATATGACTTCTCAAGCATCGAATTTCTTCCTTCAGCTTATTATTCTCAGTAGCAGCATCCTGGATGAGTTGGTCTTTTTCCAAGATCACAGAGAGATGTCGCTCTTCCAGCTGTTGGTAGTCACCTACTATACGGTCTCGGTCATCCTGGAGAGAAGACATGGATTTAACAAAGGAATTCAACTGAGCCTTCTGTTGCATGTTCTCCTTTTTCATGTTTTTCAGTGTTTCCATAAGCTGATTGGTTTTGTCAACAGCTTTTTTGTTCTCTTCTTCTAAAACAGTATTCTCCTCTTCCTCCTGGGACAGCAGATTTTCCAATTCTTTAATTTCTTTGTCATGCTGCTGATGCAGTTCAGCAACTACTTGGACTGCCTGTTCCTTGGCAGAAAGCAGGCTTATAATCTTCTGCTCTTTCATGTTTATTTCTTCATGCAGCCTACTGGTCAGTTGTCTGGAGGCCTGAAGATCTGTCTCTAGCTGTTCATAACTGAACTTACAATTTTGGATATCAGCCTCTTGCTGCTTTATGATCCCTTCCAAATTTTCTTTATTTTCCTTATATTTTTCTAAAGAGTTATTTAAATCAGTTGACTGGTCTCTGAGAATCTTCATTTCTGATTCCAACTTAGCTAATTCATCCTGAGAACTACGGTATAGATGTTGAGTCTCTTCTAGCTGGGAAAAAAGTTCTTTGTTTTCTCCCTGTAGAGTATCACAGATCTTCTGCTGAAGCTGGACTTCTGTCTGAGCTTTGGACTCCCAAATCTGCTTGTCATGTTCAAGCCTAGAAAAAGAGAGAAGGTCATTAATTACAGATTTCAAGGGAAAAGTACTTGATGCCTAAGGAACACATACTAAAACATGTACTCAGATCTACAAGTGAATAAATATTCATAATTGAAGGTGTTCATCTTTTTAATAAAGAGGTATTAGCTCTACTGAATGTTCTGTATTAAAGGTATATTGCACCTAAGAATTCGTATAAAAATAAACTCCAAAGTATGTTGCTAATTTAGTGACATGACCTTGGACACTCTAAAAAGTGCCCCCAATTTTGTTCTTTGCTCTAGACAAGCTGTTGTCTGGCCCCTTAACGGAATAATCTTGGTATGAGAGGCAATGAGGAGACCTGTCTCAGAGCAGAAGGATCCTACTAAAAATGAGAGTACAAAGTGTGGGGGACACTGTTATTTCCTGAGCTTGAAAAGTGATAATAAAATTGGAGTTTGAAGAAAGTAACTCTAGCAGGCATATGCAGTATGAATTTATGTGGAATATGAGGAAGAGAAAAGAGGAGATCGTTTCAGAGGCTAAGGCAGTAATTTGAGAGTACAATAATATGTACTATGGTAAAAATGCAGACAAGGATAATGGAAATGAGAAGAAAGGAAGAAATCTAAGAGATCTCTCAATAGAAAGATGGGTAGAGAAGCAGATGTAAATTTTTCATGTTAATACAAGTTGTAGCAGAAAGTCATTTGTAAGTCATTTGCAAGAGAGCGAGAGAGACAGAAGTGAGAGGGAATACATCTTCAGGGAGAATTTAAACCAAAATCAGTCCCATAATATTAAAGGGAATAGAAATAGTTTAAATAGAGACTTCCTTTGCCTTCAATTACCTTTGGAAGAGCAAAAAAAGTCATCATTCATTTACCTGGAAATGTTGATCTTCAATTCCTCCATGTGAATGGACATCTGCCTAAGCTGATCCTTTAGAACACTGAAATTCTCTTCTTTAAGTCTAATTTCTTCTTCTTTGGTTTGAATAGCAACACTGAACTTCCTCTCCCATTTCTTGGCTTCATCTATCACCCTGTCCCGATCATCCTGGAGGGAAGACATGCTCTTAGTGAAAGCTGCAAGCTGGGCCACAGTACTATCCAAGTTTTCCTGAAGTTGCTTAACTTCCTTGTCTTTCTTGTTCAAAGTAACCTGAATCTCTCCAAATGTCTCTTCTAAGTGGACTTTTTCTCTATGCAAAGCATCCAGTTTCTCTTGCATATTCTTCTTCTCTTTCAGGTGTTTCTCCTCTACCTGCTCCAGTCTTCGCTCAAGATCTTCATCCTTTTGTTTCATTTGGCTTTTAACTGATTCTTTATTTGACTGAAGCTCCTTTTTCAACTTGAAATTGTCTGCTAGGACCCTTGCTGCTTCACTTTGAGTGTCATCTAGCAGTACTTTGAAGCTAGCTAATTCTGTTTCTGCCTTCTTGCGATGTTCATTGGCTTGAGCCAGATTTTCTTTGGTTATTTCCAAATCTTTTTGGGACTCAGTCTGAACAAATTCTAAGGCCTTAACAGTTCTCTCCAGAGCACTGATTTTCTCTTGGTACCTAATGCAATCCTTCTGCAGCTGCTTTACTTCTTGCTGTTTTTCTTTTAACAGCTCCTGAAGTTCCTTTGCATGACTTTTATTGCCAGGCCCTTTCTGAGCACCTTGTATTTTCTCCATATATTCCTTTCGTATTTCTGATTCCACCTTAGTTTTCTCCTTGACTAACTGCTGCTTTTCTTCTTCCAATTCACTCACACACTTTTTAAGGTTCTGCATTTCAGATTCTAGTAGTTCATTTTTGATTTGGGCATCTGTAACATCCTGATAATAATTCCCAATGCTTCCATTAAGTTCTGCTAATTGATTCATAAGCCTCTCTTCCAAATCATCTTTCTCTTCCTCTGCTGTCTCCTTTAGCTTGGTAACTCTGGCAAGTTCTTCTTGGATTTGCTGATTTAATGAGTTTATTTTGGTTACTTCTTCCTGAAGCATTCTTAGTTCAGCATCCTTAGCTGATATTTGACTCAATAAAGCAGCTCTCTCATTTTCTAAAGTCTGGCTAAATTCCTTGTCTTTCTGCTTGTCCTCCTCTAATTCAGTGATTCTTTCTTTGAGCTGATCCATCTGCTGTAGGTAATTATTAATTTCATCATGTAAGCTGACATTCTCACTTATATCAGGCTTGGCACTGTTCTCTGAATGAATGGATTCTGAATTTTCAGACCTTGGGTTCATACTTGGAGAGCTTTGCTCATGGGCCTCACCTGGAGCAGACTGGGTTGCCTCTTCAGTGACAACCATTTGGTTATCATGTTTCTCAGTGGCCTCCAGGCTAGCTTGTTTGGATACATTACCTTCTATCTGATGCTTTAAATCCTGAACCTCTTCACTTAAAGAGTCCTTCTCCATCATTAAAGCCTCAAACTCCTTAGAAAGGGTTTTATACTCTGTTTGGACCCTTTCTAGTTCCTCCTTCATGTCAGAATTGGAAGAAAGAAGTGCTTCCATACTATCTTTAGATGTACCTCCTGCAGGGTGTACCTCTGCTCTAAGCCTCTCATTCTCTTCTTCCAACTCTAGGATTTTCTGCTGTTTAGATTTAGCAAACTTTCTCATCTTTTCTTTCATCTCCTCCATTTCCTGTTTAGCTTCCTGCAACTGCTTTTCTGTTTCTTTCTTGTTTCCTTCTGTGCTTCTTAACTTGCCGTATAGTTCTTGCTTCTCTTGCCTCACAGTTTCTACCACATGCTGAATCCTTTCCGCCTCATTACTAACATTCTCATAGGACTGCAGAAGAATTTCATATTCCTTTTGTAACTCTTTGTGTTTCTCTTGCCACTCTGTTATTTCTGCAATCTTAGAACATTTCAAAGATTCAATTTCTTTCACTAAGTTTTCCTTGTCTTCAGTAAGACCCTCCAGAGCTAATTTCAGACTTTCACAAGAACCATTGAGACTTTGATTTTCCATTAAAGATATGTCCATTTCTGCAATGAGTTTGTCTCTTTCTTCCTGAAAAAGAGCTAACTTGCCTAAGAATATATCTTTCTCTTTATTTTGAGCAGAAACTTGGTTTTCCACATCTGCCAGAGACTGGGTGAGATGTTCAATGTTATCTCTGGCCAAAGACAACTCCTCTTGGAGACGTTTGTTTTCTTTTAGTACTTCTTTTCGGGAAATAAGGGCAGCTTGCAGTTTCCTCTGTATTTGTTGCTTTGCTTTACTTTCTTCTCCAGTCTCTTCTGGTTTCTGCTTCATTTCACAAAGCTCCACCTGTAACTGCTTTATCTTCTCATCATGTTCTTTGGCTTGCATTTCCAGTTCTGTATGCAGAGCCTTCACTAAATCCTCTTGTTCTGTTATCTCTGTCTGTACTTTAGTAAGGGCTGTTTCCTTCTCACTAAGCTGTCCAGAAAGGTATCTAACTTCTTCTTCTTTTTTGCTTATGAGTTTTTGCAGTTCATCTAGTTCAGGCTGTAATTCTCTTAAATGTTCTAATCCAGTGATTTCTAGTTGACTGCTTTCCAGTTGTTGCCTCAGGCTTTCTGTGTGGGCTTCAGCTTCATGGGACGCTGCCTTCAGACTCTGGATTTCTAAATTCTGTTTATTTATCTGCTCTTGTAACTGAAATACCTCTTTTGATTTTTTAGTCAGCTCACTTATTGTAGAGCTAACCTTCAACTCTAACTCTTCTTTCTCAGTCTCTATTTCTTTCAGCTGTGTCTTAATCTGGGCAATAGCAGTATTGCCCTGCAGACCATTTGTATCTCCAGGATGAGAAGGCCAGTCTGGGTACAAGTCAGACTCTGAAGCAGGTTGAGCAGGTTGCTGCTCTGTGGCTTTGAATAAAGGTTCTTCTAAACCTTGAGTGGGAGAACCTGGAACCTGCTGGCCACTGCCTGGGAGTTTTCTGTCCGAAGATTCCTTTACTTGAATCTGTAGTTGCCTTAGTTGGTCCCCAATGTTCTCATTTTCCTTGCTTTGCTCATCAAACTGTTCTTGCAAGCGATTATAGTCATCTTTCTGTTGCTTGAGCTCCTCCCGAAGATGTCTTTCTTTCTCCTGTGCCTTTTTTAGAATCACCTTGCGAGAGGTTAATACTTCCTGTAGCTTCTTTTGAAGTTGCTCCTTTTCTTTTTCAAGGTCCACTATTTTTTCTTCCAGTTCTGGTTTCCAGTGTTCTCCACTACCTGCACCAAGTGGACTGATGGCTGCTGCTACTTTTACAGGTGCTGCTGACTCTCCATCACCTGCATCCTTGTTACCTGTGGTTAACTTTTGGATAACTGTTTGGTTTTCAATGATTTCTGCTTGGAGCAGATCTATTTGGTTTGTCTTCTCTTGCAAATTCTGATTCATCTGTTTGACCACAGCCTGTAACTGTTCTTCAGCTGCTGCCTTTTCTTCCAAATCCTTCCTTATCTGCTCTAGTTCCACTTCCTTCTCAGATATTACCTGTTTTAAAGATATTACCATTTCTATTTCTCGGCACTTAGAAGTCATACATTTTTCTGAGTCTTTTTTGCTTTCTTTATCTTCCTCCATTTCCCTCCTCTCACTCTCACTGAGTGGGGTGTCTTTCCTGGGTTCATCTTTCACTTTGGCCAATTCCTCTTCTAATCTACTGACTCTCTGTAGAAGTTCCTTTCTGTTAATAAGAGCAGCCTGGAGCTTTCTTTTTCTCTGCTCACTTTCTTTCTTTACAAGGTCTAATTCATACTGAAGTTCTTCTTTACTTATTAGCCCTACTGGGTTCAGCTCATCATAATTCTGTTTAATGCCAGAAACAGTTTCTTTATCTTCTTCCCCCTGCTCTTTTTTGGCCTCTTCAGCTCTGGATAATAAATTCAGCTGTTCTTTAAGAGTCTTAATTTCAACCCCAAGAGAAAACTTCTCTTCATTAAGCTGAACCATTTTCTCCATCATACTAAAGCTGATTTCTGTCACTTGCTGATCCTTCTCCTTGATGGTTTGTTGGAGGATTTCCACATCTTTCTTTTTCTCTAGTAAGAGTTGGTCCATTTTTGCTATTTCAAGTTCCTTCTGTGAAAGAGCCTGTAAAAGTTCTTCCACCTTATTTGAGATATCCCGCTCACGGTCTGCCCCCTCGAGCACTTCACTTTCCTTCTTCTGCAGCTGGCTCTGCAGGCTTTTGATCACTGTACTCTGCTCGGAAAACTGAACCTGCACATCATCAAGTTCGTTCTGTAAAACTTCAATCTTTACATCTTTAGTTTTGGCTTCTATGCTGAGACTGTGGATCTGTTCAGTGAGCAAGTTGTGATGAGCAGTCTGGCTTTCATAGTCAAGTCTTTTTTGCCTTTCTGCTTCTGCAAGGTTCACTTCCAGTTGCTGTACCTGAGCCCTCAGTTCCGTTACCACACTAAGTTCCTTCACCTGAGAAAGAAGTTGGTCTCTTTCTTCAGACAAAGCAGTGAATGCACTATTGGTGTTTTCAGCATTTTTCTTAAACTCTTCAATCAGCTGGGTTAGGCTGCCTATTTCCTTAGCTTTCTCATCTAAATTTTTCTCATAGATCTCTTCTGCTTTATGAAGGTTTAGCTCAAGCTCCAAAATTTGACCTTTTAGCCTTTCCAATTCATCCTGGTGATACTGACAAATACCTGATACCACAGAAGGGGATTTATCATCATCATCCTGCTTTGCTGATTTTAATTCCATTCCAGTGTCACTTAAAGATATTTCCTCAGATGTTCTGTGTTGGTATTTAGTGTTCATCTGTTCTTCTTTCTCAGTTGTTGGAAGACCGCTCTCTTCATTTGGCATGGGGGGAAAATGTTGCCCTGTATCTTCAAGCAATACTGTCATTTTAACTGGAGGTATTCCTTCACTCTCTGTCTGTTTCATTTCTTTTTGGTCAGGGACCTCAGGGTCACCGTCTGCCCTTTTGCCTTGAAGCTGCAACTTAAGGAATGCAATCTCCTCTTGGGCTTCTTTCATTTCCAACAATAAAGTGGATAGTTCTTTATGCTTCTGAGAAAATGTGTTCTCCAGGACATCTTGTCCACTTTCCTCAGCAGAAGAGCTGCTCTTGTTGAGCCTGGCAATATCAACCATGCTCATCTGTTTTTAAAAAAAGAAAGAAAAAGCCTCAATCAAATGTTTTATAGAAAAGAGCCTAAGTAGGGACTTCCCTGGTGGTCCAGTGGTTAAGACTCCGCACTCCCAATGCAGGGGGCCCAGGTTCAATCCCTGGTCAGGGAACTAAGATCCCACATACCACAACTAAGCCCTCATGCCACAACTACTGAGCCTGTGCACTCTAGAGCCTGTGCACCGCAACTAGAGAAGCCTGCGTGCTGCAACGAAGACCCAGTGCAGCCAAAATAAATAAATCTCCAATATAAATAAATAATAAATAAATAAATTTATTCGAAAGAAAGAAAGGGAGGGAGGGAGGGAGGGAGGAAGGAAGGAAGGAAGGGAGGGAGGGAGGGAGGGAGGGAGGGAGGGAGAAAGGAGCCTAAGTAAAAACTGGTATTTTGTGCATTTTCCAAAACCTAAAACTTTTCTGTCCAAACCTTCCTAACATAACACTGCTAAATACTTTTAACATCAGTTTTCCCAACTTGGACCTCTGAGGGCATCCTGTCAATGCTGCACTGAGGTCATGTCATATTCATAACACTTAAGGAAACCTGAGACTCATTTTCTAAATATTCCTCACTTGGGAAACTTTTCCTTCAGATTAAAACTACTTATTTCTCCTAAGAACTGCTTAAAAATAAAAAGGGAAGCAGGAAATGAATTAAATTTTTGTTTCATCCCATGCCAAGGAGGAAGTTAGGGATTCCTTTTCCTAAACTATCTATTGAAATGGGAAGTATTAGATAAGACAGCCATTAACAGACAAATATCAAACAAGTTGATTGAGATAAATTGCCAGGATAAAATAATCAAAAAGGAGTTCTGTTGGGGATTGGGAAGACATTATGGACCTGTTTTACAAAATATTAACCAAGTTACTATTACAAGGATTACTGTGTTAGACTGCTCAATCCACATAAATTATTCTATAATTGTTTTCTTGGGAAACAAAACCAGTGAATCTCATGGCAAATTTAGTATTTTATTAAATGAGTTTGGGGACATGGGTCCAATCCCTGGTCTGGGAAGATCCCATATGCCACAGAAAAACTAAGCCCATGAGCCACAACTACTGAGCCTGCGCTCCAGAGCCCGCGAGCCACAACTACTGAGCCCACGTGCTGCAACTACTGAAGCTTGTGCGCCTAGAACCCGTCCTCCACAATAAGAGAAGCCACCGCAATGAGAAGCCCATGTACCGCAACGAAGAGTAGCCCCCACTCGCCACAACTAGAGAAAGCCCACGTGCAGCAACGAAGATGCAACACAGCCAAAAATAAATAAATAAATAATTTTTTTAAAAAAAGGAAGTTACATTATTCCCCAAAGCCATTTATGAGTCTATCACTGACTTGTTGATTGGAAGGACAATTAAACACAGTACAGCTAACAGTAATCTTAAATCAGCAGAATATTGAGCAACCATACATTTCTTACAGTAATTTTTAGGTTATAAAAAGCACCATTCTCTGACAATACCCTTTTTAATATAATCCTAAGTGAAACTGTGCCAACTGGGGAAGGGGATTTGGGGAGAGACTAGAGACTTTATCTAATCTCTTCACTGAGAAACTTATCTGAGATGGGCAAAGAAGCTGAAATAAATGATAACCTAGCATGAAAAATGGGTTATCAAATCCCAAGCAAGTGCTACTGTACTTGCGTTGGTTCTGAACAAACAAAAAAATTCCAAATATTTAGAAACAAGTGAGAGTAAAAGATAAATAATAAACATTACAACTCTTAAACCTCACTTTCCAGGTAATGTAATTCTCTATCAACATTAGAAAATTGCAGAAAAGCTTAGGTTTGAAATTACCTCCCTTTGATTGAGCTCATATTCTGATTATTTTAAGAATGCATCGGTCTTCCCTGGTGGCACAGTGGTTAAGAGTCCGCCTGCCAATGCAGGAGGCATGGGTTCGAGCCCTGGTCTGGGAAGATTCCACATGCCACGAAGCAACTAAGCCGATGCACCACAGCTACTGAGCCTGCGCCCTAGAGCCCGCGAGCCACAACTACTATGCCTGGGCACCTAGAGCCTGTGCTCCACAACAAAACAAGCCACCCCAATGAGAAGCCCGCACACCACAACGAAGAGTAGCCCTCACTCACCGCAACTAGAGAAAGTCCACGCACAGCTACGAAGACACAACACAGCCAAAATAAATAAAATAAATCATTAAAAAAAAAAAAGAATGCATCACTTACCTCACTGACTTCTCTATCTGCCTCTCCAGTTCTCTTCTGAGCCTCTAGGAGAGTAATCTGAGAGGACAGTTTTTCTGAAAGTCACAAAATAAATATCCTTAGAAGATAAATGTAGAGTGTTTGAAAAAAACAGAGGTATGATTGTGTATGTGGCTATTTGAGATGCATGAAATAACCAAGAGGAAAGAACAGATACAATAGTTTGGGGGAGATAAAACGTTTATTTTATTAAAGAAGTTGCAAAAGAAGATGAGAAGATGAGATATAAGATAGAATGGTACTAGGTGTTAATTATTAACCTGAGTGAAGTATAATAAATAGTGGAAGGCTTTAAAGGGAATAAAAATGCCAGAGCATATGACAAAAAGCAGCTATTTCTGTGGCATAATTTGGGACTTCTAGGGCAATAAATTTAACTTAATTTATCTATAACCCTCTGTATCCATCTTATAATGTATTAATATAGCACTTATAATGTCTTCAACATTCTTTCACATATTTTCATAAGGACATCAAATTTTAGCACTAGAAGGGAGCTATCCAATCTCCTCAATGACCATATGAGGAAACAAAGAAATGCCATGACCTACAGCTAGTTCATAGAGCTGGGATCAGAATTCAGTCTTCTGAGTTCCACCCCATGTTTACAAAGTGTGTATTTAAAAACAGTAGTAGTACCTTGGAGGATAAAAATATTGAGTATTAATAAGCCCCCAAGAAGTTTATACTCTTTCTGAGAAGTTAAGACAAATATATTAAAGAAACAAACAAAAGAAGCATATTTTTTACACTACATCCAAATGTCTTAACGTGACCTACATGATTTGACCCCACTTATTCTACAAACTCCTCTGCTTGTACTACCCCTTTTTTGCTCACTCTAATCCCAAGAACACTGGCCTTCTTTCTGTCTGCAAACATATCAAATTTATTCATACTTCAGGGTGTTTGCACTGCTCTTCTCTGCTTGGGATTCGATTTGCTCAGCCTCTTTTTGCATGGCTGTCCCCTTTTCATCATTCAGGTATCAAGTGCTCAGAGAGGCCCACCCTAACCACTCTGACGCTACTTTCTTCTTCCCCCAGGCACATGTGCAGCAGCCTGTTCTATTTTTATCCTAATACTTATCACTCCCTGAAATTTTCTTATGTATATACATGTTTATAGCCTGTCTTGTCCTCTAATATGTTCAGAGCAATATGCTTAGCAACTAAATTAGTGCCTGGTACATAGGAAAGGCACCATAGATATTTGCTGAATGAATGAATGAACATTTATGACACGAATTCAAGACTGTATATAATATGTTCAGACATTTCACAAGATTATTTGAGGAAGGAGCACAGTGGCAGAAATGGAAGCACAAAAAGTGAGTTTAATAGAACATGACTCATAAAGCAAAGGTAACCTATGAGACCAGACCCAAAAACTAATACAGAAAACAAGTCCAGTGACCCCTGCAGGAAAGAACAAAGAGAATGGAACTCACAGAACCTCTAAATCACAGTGAGCTACACGAAAGTGATAGGGACTGCTTGCAAAACTACAAAATAAGCATCACGGATAAGATCTCAAAGAAGTATTTTCAGTGGGTTGAATAATGAACTGAATTTGTGGCGTTCTTTCTTTATCAGCAATGGTGGGACTAGTCTAATAAAGGTATACGATCCCTAGTTTATAGCTAAGTGGAACTGTAAGATGGTTAAGTTGGAAATATTGGCTATAGACTTTAGGAAATGGTACAAACTTTATTTGGTATTCATTCTCACTCTTAAAGATAAAGCATGGTAGTCAGTTACTCCAGGATAAAATAGATAAGTAAAACGTTATTAACTAGAAGTTATTAAAACCATAAGGTCCTTATGAAGCAGGTGACAAATGGAAGGAGGTATTATCTTCATTCTTACTAACTCTTCACACACAGTCCAATAGAATAAAGTGCTAAATTTAGTTCAATCAAACAAAACTTTATTCAGCAGCCACTCATTTGCCAGGTACTATTCTAGTTCCTGGTAAAGCAAAAGACGAAAAAAAAAAGGGCCCCTGCCTTTGAAGAGCTTATACTTTATCTCTAAAGAGCTTATAATATAAAACATAAAATTATAAATAGATGATCTTAATACAATGCTAAAAGAATGCAATTTGGAAGCACAAAAGTGCATTTAACCCAACTTTGGGAAATTAGGATCGACTTCCTGAAAAAGATAATGGCCTAGGTGAGGCCTGAAACATGAGTAAGAATTAGCCAAGCTAAAGAAAAGGGATAAGGTTCTAAGCAGTATATACTATGAGCAAAAGCCAAAATGGTTTCTACCTCTGAACCTTTATTTATACTGATCTCTATTATCTCACCCCACAAATTTATTACTGGGAAAGTCTTTTCTCTCTTTATTTTGGCTATTTAAAAATTCATTGTCTTATTAAGGTCCTATTCAAGCCATACTTCTGAGAAGATTCCTTGGCCACTCCAAAATGAATATAATACAGATCTCCTGCAGCATCTATAGCCCATACTGTAAAATGTTATACTTATGTAAACACTGGTATTGTGCTTAAATTGTTTAATGTGTATTAATCCTAACTTCACTAATTACCAGCCATGCTGTCTAAGATCTTTATTATCATAGAATCAGAGAATCTACATGTTATACATATATAGTGATAAAAGTAGAGGCACTTGTGGGTTAAGAAGTCAGAGAATTATGGTTTTCATTTATACGTACCATTCTCAGCTTTCAGCTCCTCCAGCTCTACAGAATTAAAGAGCAAGGCTCCCTTTTCATTCTCTAGTTCTACCACTCTCTTCTGCAAAAAGGCAATACTCTCCTCAGTGACTGCCTAAATTGTAGAAAGACAACAAATTAATGATTCTCCAGTACAAAACTCTCATACTAATGTCCAGACAGCCTCCGGCATTTTTGTCTTCTAAAAGTTCTCCAGCCATGAAAATACTTTTAAAATAGCATCTACTTATCTGCCTAGGTAACCTTTAAAGTAATACTTTTCATCTGAAGACAGAAAGAGAAAATCTTTCACACAAATTTGCAATTCATTGGCTTTTGAATTTAAGACTGAAGTCTGGATTACAAAGAGAGAAATTCCAAGTCTACTGCACATGAAGGAAAATTTTCAGAATCCAAAAAACTAAAAGTGCATTATGAGTTCTGGAAAAACTTCAAGTAATCTAATATATGTGTAATTGGAGTCTCCAAAGGAAGGGAGAGGGTCAAAAAATATATTTGACTAATTAACAGCAGAAAATTTTCCAAATTGATGAAAACTATAAACATAGAGATTCAAAGTCCAAGCAAAAGAAACATGAAGAAAACTATGCAAAGGCACATCATAACCCAAGTGCTCAAAACCAGTGATAAAATCCTAAAAGCAACCAGGAAAAAAAAAAAAAGACAAGGATGACAGATTTCTTGTCAAAAACAAAATGCAAGAAAAAAGATAGTAGAGTAATAGCCTTAAAGTACTGAAAGAGAAAAAAAAAACCTATCGATGTAGCTTCTCTAGTCAGCTTTTAACAATATCTTTTAAAAACAATGGAGAGATAAAAATGTCTTCGAACATACAAGAGCTATAAGAACCCATCACCAGCAAACTTGCGTGCTCATGACAGTACACCCACATTAAAAGAAGTCCTTTAGGCAGAAGGAAAACAAAACCAGATGGAATATGAAACCACACCAGAGTTTGGCAAAATTTAGAGCCTTCCACCTGTTTTTGTAAATAAAGTTTTATTTATGGCCTAAAAGCCTAAAATATTTACCATTTGACCCTTTATGGAAAAAGACAGCCAACTCTTGATCTATCCTAAAGAAAAGTACCAGAAATGGTAACTGCAATGGTAGTTAAGATTTATTTTCTTATTATTTGAATCTTCTAAAAGATAAATGACTAAACAAAAATAAAAATTTTTGTTTATAACATGTTATATTTTTGTACTTTTTGTTTATAATATATGCATAAGTAAAATAATAATAATATAAATCCCAAGAGTGAAGAAATAGAAGTATATAATTGTAAGGCTTTTATTCTATACTTGAAGAAGCACAATATTATATGTAGGTAACTGTGATAAAAATGCAGACTATAATCCCTAATGCAGTCACTACCATAAAATAAAGAATTATAGCTAATACGCTGAAGAGGGAGAAAAACAGAGTCATAAAAAATACTCAACCAATTTTTTAAAAGGAAGGAAAAGTAAAAAAGTAAAAGACAACAGTTGGAAAAATGGAAAACAAATAACAAGGTGAGAGACTTAAAACTATATCAACGACAACATTAATGGAAATGGTCTGAACACTCCAAGTAAAAGGCAGAGATTGACATACTGGATAAGAAGTAGGCTCAAACTCTATGCTGCATATAAGCTTTAAATATAAAGACAAAAATAAGTTAAAGAGTGAAAAAAGATACACCATGCTAAAACTACTCAAAAGAAAAGTGGAATAGCTATATTAATATCAGAAAGAACTACATCTCACAGCAAAGAATGTCACCAGGGATAAGGAAGGTCATTTCATAATATCAAGGGGTCACTTAATCAAGAAGACATAAACATCCTAAATGTCTAAGCCCCCAATAACACAGCGTGAAAATACATGGTGTAAAAACTGATAGAACTGTAAATAAATCCACAACTATAATATGGGATTTCAATAATTGAGAGGCAGAAAAGCAGCAAGGACATAGTACACTTGAATAAGACTATCAATCAACTTTACATGATTGGCATTTATAGAACATTCCAGCAAACAACAGCAGACTACATATTATTTTCAAGTACATATAGAACATTTACCAAAACAGACAACATTCTGGGCCATAAAACAAGTCTCAATCAATTCTTAAAGAGCCAAGTCATATAAAGTATGTGCTCTGACCACAATGGAATTAAAATAAAAATCAATAACAGAAAGACCTCTAGACATATGACTCCCAAATATCTGGAAACTAAGTAACCCGGGGGCAAAGAAGAAATTAAAAGGGAAATTAGTATTGTGAACTGAATGAAAATGAAAATACAACAGAACTTGTGAGACACTGCTAAAGTAGATTTTTTGGGGGGAATTCATAATGCAAAATGTCTATATTAGAAATAAGAAAGGTGTCAAACTAATGGCCTCAGCTTTCACCTTAAGAAGCTAAGAAATGAGGATATCAAATCCAAAGTAAACAGAAGAAAGGAAATAATAAAGATCAAAGTAGAAATCAATAAAATAGAAAACAGAAAACAAGGCAGAATCAATGAACTCAAAGCTGGTTTTTAGATCAGTAAAGTTAATAAACCTCTGGACAGTCTAACCTGTGTAAGAAAGAAAACACAAATTACCAATATCAGAAATGGGAGAGGTAACATCACTACAGATTCTATACATATTAAAACAATAATTATAGACTATTATGAATAACTTTATATAAATTTGCCTACAAATTTGATACTTTATATGGACAAATCCCCTAAAAGACATAAAACACCAAAGCTCACTCAAGAAGAAATAGATAACCTAAACAGCCAAATAGTTATGAAACAAATAGAATTTTTAGCAAGTGAATTCAAGAAAGTATAAGGATAATATATCACTACCGAGTGAGGTTTACCCCTGGAACTCTCATACACTTCTGCTGGGAATAGAAAATGGTAACACCACTTTGGAAAACTGCCAAGGTCTTAAAACCTCCCATATGATCCAGACACTTCACTTCTAGGTATTTACTGAGAGTAAAGAAAGCACAGGTCCAAACAAAGATTTGTAAAAGAATATTCATAGAAGCTTTATTTGTAATAGCCAAAAATTGTCAACAATCCAAGTTTGTCCATCAACAAGTAAATGGATAAACAAATTGTGGTAGGTACAATATCCTCAACAATACAAAGGAATGAATTCTTGCTGCATACAATAGGATGAATATCAAAATAAGTATGCTGAGTGAGAGAACCAGGAAAGAAAAAGAGCACATATAATTTATTAAAAATACAAACTAATCTATAATGACAGAAAGAAGATAAGTGGTTGCCTGGGTAGTGGGAGATGTGAGAGAAAAATTAAAAGGGGGCATGAGAAACTTTGGGGGGGTGATGAATATGTTCATTTTCTTGATAATGGTGATGGCTTCATGCATGTCAAAACTTATCAAGTTGTACACTTTATAAGTATGCAGGGGGCTTCCCTGGTGGCGCAGTGGTTGAGAGTCCGCCTGCCGATGCAGAGGACACGTGTTCGTGCCCCAGTCCGGGAAGATCCCACATGCCATGGAGCGGCTGGGCCCCGTGAAACATGGCCGCTGAGCCTGTGTGTCCAGAGCCTGTGCTCTGCAACGGGAGAGGCCACAACAGTGAGAGGCCCGCGTACCGCAAAAAAAAAAAAAAAAAAAGTATGCAGGATTTCCCTGGTGGTGCAGTGGTTGAGTCCGCCTGCCAATGCAGGGGACACGGGTTCGATCCCTGATCCGAGAAGATTCCACATGCCATGGAGCAACTAAGCCTGTGCGCGACAACTACTGAGACTGTGCTCTTGAGCCCGTGTGCCACAACTATTGAAGCTTGCATGCCTAGAGCCTGTACTCTGCAACAAGAGAAGCCACTGCAATGAGAAGCCTGGGCACCACAACAAAGTGTAGTCCCCACTTGCCACAACTAGAGAAAGCCTGAGTGGAGCAACGAAAACCCAACGCAGCGAAAAACAAATAAATAAACAAACAAATAAATAAATAAATAAACTCTTAAAAAAAAAATCAGTCTAGTTTCAAGAGTTGGAAGGCAACCTGATGACTAAGACGAGATGTTAGGCTCCTGGTTTTAAAGATGGAAGAACAACCAGGAACCAAGGGTGTAAGTAATACAGCTCTAGTCACTGGAAAAAATGAGGAAATGAATTCTTCCCTAAAGCCTCCTTCCCTGCAGCTCAGCTGACATCATGACTTTTGGCCAGTGAAACCAATTTTGATTTCTGATTTCTAGAATTCAAGGAATCTCATAACTTTCTGTTTAGAAGAACAACTAAATCATCCCAATGAAGAAATAGCAATCAAAACACCAGCCAAGCCACAAGAGAAGGGCATGTGATTATGTCAGCAAACTCAAGTCATCCTACTCCTGGCGCCAGAATTGAGTTGAAAAAGCCTCCAGATAATTCCAACTCTCAGCTTTCAAGTCAACTCCAGTCTTTGATTCTCCTACAGAAGGCTCCAGACTTCAGGGAGAAAAGAGCCATCCTCATCATTCATTCCTCTCCAAATCTCTGGAACACAGAATTGAAAAGAAAAGAAATCCAGAATTTTATGCCTCCCTCTTTGTTCTTTCTCAGGACTGCTTGGCTATTCCAGATCTTGCAAGGACTTCCATTATTATGTTGAATAGGAGCGATGAGAGTGGGCACCTTTGTCTAGTTCCTGATCTTGGAGGAAAAGCTTTCAGCCTTTCACCATTGAGTATGATGTTAGCTGTGGGCTTGTTGTATATGGCCTTTATTACATTAAGCTACATTTGTCTATGTCTAATTTGTTAAGAACTTATTATTATGAATAGATATTAAATTTTGTCAAATGCTAAAAAAAATCAGTCAAGTTTCAA
Organism: Stenella coeruleoalba; assembly: GCF_951394435.1. Lineage (NCBI taxonomy): Eukaryota > Metazoa > Chordata > Mammalia > Artiodactyla > Delphinidae > Stenella > Stenella coeruleoalba. The sequence goes on along the minus strand of NC_137150.1, from coordinate 77,568,439 downwards.
CAACTAGACAAAAATCAGTCAAATATAATTTGAATAATACTATGATTTAAGTGATATTTATAAAATGTTACAGCCAGTAACTACAGAATATACATTTTTTACAAGTGCACAAGCTACATTCACCAAGACACCCCATATGCTATGTCATAAAACAAGTTTCTATAAATTTCAAAGCACTGAAATCATATAGAACATATTACCTGATCATAATGAAATTAATTAGAAATCAATAATAATACCTAGAAATAAAACCAAATATCTGGATATTAAATAACACACTTCTAAATAATCCATGATCAAAGAAGAAATCATAAGAAGAATTAGAAAACTCTTCAAAAACTGAATGATAACAACACAACATATCAAACCATGTGCTTAAGAGGGAATTGTGTAACTTTAAATGTTTAAATGAGAAAAGAAGATCTGAAGTGTTTGATATAAAGTTACACCTTAAGAAGTTAGAAACAGAAGAGCAAAGTAAACCCAAATAAATAGAAAGAAATACCAAAGAACAAAAATCAATAAACGTGAAAACAGACCAGCATTAGAGAAAATTGACAAGGCCAAAAGTTGGTTCTTTGAAAAGATTTTTTTTAAAAGTCAAATAATTTCTAGTTTAAAGTCTCATCAAGAAAATGAAGCACAAAGTGGGGAGATGTTGGCCAAACAGTAGAAACTTGCAGATCGAAGATGAAAAAGTTCTGAAGATCTAACACCCAACACTGTGATTATAGTTAACAATAATGTATTATATAGTTCAAAGTTGCTAAGAGACTAGATCTTAAATGTTCTCACCACAAAAAAGAAATTGTAATTATGTGCCATGATGGAGGTGTTAGCTAATGTTATGGTGGTAACCCTATTGCAATATATACATGTATCAAATCAACAAGTTGTACACCTTAAACTTACACAATGTTATATGTCAATTATATCTTAATTAAAAAAAAACAATAGGGATTGGGGTAGGGGTGGATATCACTACAGAGCGTACAAGCATTAAAAGGATAAAAAAGGGAATACTATAACCAACGTTATAACAAAAATTTGACATCTTCAATGAAACGGACAGAACAAAACAAAACTAAAATCCAACTGGCACAAGATGAAAAAGAAAATCTTATTAGTCTTATATCTGTAAAAGAAATTCAATTCATTATCAACTCCAGACCCAGATAGTTTCACTGGTGAATTCTTTCAAATTCTTGAGAAATAATACCAATTTTACACAAACTCTCAAATAAAAGGGAACACTCCCCAACTCATTTTTTTTATGCCATAATAACCCTAATACCAAAATCTGACAAAGTACTACAAAACAAAGGAAAATCTTCATGACCAAAACAAAGACCAATATCCTTCATAAGTACAGATACAAAAATGCTTCCCAAAATAGTAGTAAATCAAATTCAGTAATATATACAAAGGATAATACTTTATGACCAAGTTGGGTTTATCCTAACAAAACAAGGTTGGTTTAATAGCCAAAAATTAAAGTAATGTACCATATGAACAGAAGAAAACCCATATGATCATTTCAATAAATGCAGATAAGGCATTTGGCAAAATTTAATACGAATTCTTACCAAATTAAGAATAGAAGGTAAAGTCCTCAATCTGATAAAAAAGATTAATGAAAACTTGAAACTAGTAACACAGCTAATGGTAAAATATGAAATGCTTTCCCCTAAGATCAGGCAAAATGCAAGAAGGCCCAGTCTTACCACTTCTATTAAACAGTGTTATGAAGGTCCTAGCCATTGCATGAAAAAGAAATAAGGGCATAAAGATTAGCAAGGAGTAAGTAAAACTTGCCTTTATTTGCAGATGACATGATTGTTTATGTAGAAAATCCTAAAGAATCTACAGAATGAGACTAGAATTAATAAAATAAATATCAAGTTCACATAAGCAAAATTCAATTATATACTTACATGAAAGTGCAAACAGTTGGAAAGGTGAAATTAGAATAAATTCCACCTACAACAGCATTAAAAAATATGAACTATTTCAGAATAAATTTTAAAATGTGCACAACTCCTCCAACCAAAACTACAAACCATTGCTGAAAGAAATTAAAGAAGATCTTAATAAGTGAAGAGAGATACTATACTCATGGATTGAAAAGTTCAGTAGTATTAAGATGTCAATTCTCCCTAAAGTGATCTATAGATTCAACACAATGCCAATTCAAAATCCCATCCAGCTTCTTCTTTTTTTCAAATAGAATTTGAGATAGTTGATTGTATAATTTCTGTAGAAATGCAAAGAACCTAGAATAATCAAGGCAATCTTGAAAAGAACAACAAAGTCAGAGGACTTATACTACCTGACTTCAAGACTAACTACAAACTACAGTAATGAAAACAATGTGATACAGGCAGGAGCAGCAAGCAAAGGAACTTATCACTTGTTCTCACTCCGCCCTGCTGTAGCAGGGGCCCCAATAAAGCCTTGCCTGAATTTCTTGTCTGGCCTCTAATCAATTTCTATTGATTGGGGAAGGCCAAGAACGCTGATCAGTATCAGATTTACAGTGCTCAGTGTGGGGCAGTTGTCCTCTTTCAGGGAGAGGATCTGGGCACCCCCAGGACCACTGAATGCAGCTTCCCTGTGGGTGACAAGTAGCCACCTGAACCTCTTGTTTCAGTGTCACCACGTTTGGGGGGTCCCTCTCCTGAGATGGCCATGCTGGACGACTGAGCGGGCCTGGGGATTCTGGTGGCTCCCCGCAATGAGACATCTATCTCCATCAAGGAGGCCCGGGTGCTCCTTGACATAGCAGGTAAGAAAATCAATTTTTTAAGTGATAATGGAGACACTTACTCTGTCCTGATCTCTCACACTGGGCCTCCTTCCTCCAAAAGCTGTACTGTGACTGGTGTTCATGGAAAGCCTCACACCCGTTACTTCACTGGGCCTCTCACTTGCCTATTTGAACAGTGTTTGATCTCATGTGCCTTTTAAGTTGGGCCTGAGTGTCCTATCCCATTACTGGGGAGAGACCTTCTGGGCTCCCTTGGAGCCATATTACAGTTAGGAGGCCCGAAGCAGCCCCTTATCTTGATTCTGACTGAGACAAATCAACTGGAAGAACAAGGGCCTATTCCCAGCCATATTCTACACACAGTAAATCCTGCAGTTTGGGACAAAGGAATCCCTGGGAAGGCTATAAATGTTCAACCTGTAAAAATTAGCCTTAAGCCAGAAGTCGCTTATTCTAACAAGAGACAGTACCCCATAAAGTTGGAAGCAAAAAAAGGTTTGCAACCCCTCATCCATAAATTTTTAAGACGTGGCCTCTTAGTGCTCTGTCAGTCTCCATACAGTACCCCTATTCTGCCAGTTGTTAAGCCAAATAGGGAATATCGAATAGTACAAGACCTTAGAGGAGTAAATGATGCCGTGGTCCCTATACATCCCCTTGTGGCCAATCCTTATATTAGTCCAGATTCCTGGAGTGCTTGACCTCAGGGATGCCTTCTTTTGCATCCCAGTTCATCTCTCATCTCAGTATCTGTTTGCCTTTTAGTAGACTAACCCCCACTCAGGTCAAATGCAATAATATACCTGGACAGTATTGCTTCAGGGGTTTCAGGACAGCCCACACTTGTTCACCCAGGCCCTAAGAAAAGAACTAAGGGAGGGACCTTCCTGGTGGCACAGTGGTTAAGAATCTGCCTGCCAATGCACAGGACACGGGTTCAAGGCCTGGTCAGGGAAGACGCCACATGCCATGGAGCAACTAAGCCTGTGCGCCACAGCTACTAAGCCTGTACTCTAGGGCCCGCAAGCCACAACTACCGAGCCCATGTGCCACAACTACTGAAGCCTGTGCACCTAGAGCCCGTGCTCCACAACAAGAGAAGCCACCACAATGAGAAGCCCGCGCACCGCAACAAAGAGTCGCTCCAGCTCGCCACAACTAGAGAAAGCATGCGCACAGCAACGAAGACCCAACGCAGCCAAAAATATAAATAAATAAATAAATTTATTAAAAAAAAAAAAAACTAAGGGAAATACACCTAAAAGAAGGGGCCAGTCTACAGTATGTAGATGACATATTAATATGTAGTTCCCACCATGGAGGCCTCAGATCAGAATACCATTTAAGTCCTTAATTTCCTTGGGACCCAGGGTTACAGGATCTTTCAGAAAAAAGCACAAATCTCAAAGTAACAAGTTAAATATCTGGGATATATTATAAACCCTGGAAGCAGACAACTATCTCTAGACAGAAAAGAAGCTATATTAGAACTAAGCGCCCCAAAGACCAAAAAAAAAATCCTCGTACTTTCTTAGGCATGACAGGATTTTGCGGAATTTGGATTCCAGGATTCAGACTAATGGCTAAGCCTCTATATGAAGCCACTAAAGGCCCAGATACAGAGCCATTACTTTGGACTGGGGAACAAGAAAGGGCTCTTAATAAGATCAAACAGACCCTCACCAAAGCTTTTGCTCTGGGTCTCCCCAATTTAAAAAAGCCATTTATCTTGTACATAGCTGAAAAACAGGGGACAGCTATGGGAGTCCTTGTACAAAAGCTAGGAGAAGTTCCTCAACCTATAGGCTATTTTTCCAAACAACTAGATTCCATGGCCCAAGGCTGACATGGCTGCTTCCGGGCGGTAGCTGCCACTGCTTTATTAGTGGAAGAAGCTAACAAGCTTACCTTTGGACATCCGCTGGAAGTCCAGACCCCTCATCAAGTACAAAAGATTCTGGAAATTAAAGGCCACCATTAGCTAAGTGGAGGCTGCCTTACTAAGTAGCAGGCTTTACTCCTTGACTCCCCAGAACTAACCCTCAAAACTTGCCACACCCTCAATCTGGCTACTCTAATCCTGGCTGAAGGCCCAGAACTAACACATTCCTGCCTTGAAACCCCTGACTAGGTTTATGCCTGTAGGCCTGATCTAACAGACCAGGCCATAGAAAACCCTGAGGAAGAATGGTTTACTGATGGCAGTAGTTTCATTAAAGATGGAGTCAGGAGGGCAGGGTATGGTACTGTGAGCACTTATAGTGTTATATAAGCAAAACCTTTGCCACCTAACACTTCAGCCCAGAGGGCTGAGCTAATAGCCCTAACCTGAGTCTTAACATTGGGGGAAGGAAAATTATAAATATATACACAGACTCAAAATATGCCTTCCAGGCTTCCCTGGTGGCGCAGTGGTTAAGAATCCGCCTGACAGTGCAGGGGACATGGGTTCAAGCCCTGGTCCGGGAAGATCCCACATGCCGCGAAGCAGCTAAGCCCGTGCGCCACAACTACTGAGCTTGCGCTCTAGATCCCGCGAGCCACAACTACTGAGCCCACATGCCACAACTACTGAAGCCCGCGCGCCTAGAGCCCGTGCTCCGCAACAAGAGAAGCCACCACAATGAGAAGCCCGTGCACTGTAACGAAAAGTAGCCCCCGCTCGCCACAACTAGAGAAAGCCTGTGAGCAGCAATGAAGACCCAATGCAGCCAAAAATAAATAAATAAAATGAATAAATTTTAAATAAATAAATATATATATATATGCCTTCCTTGTTGTACATGCCCATGCAGCTAATCTGGAAAGAAAGAGGACTTTTAAATGCAAAAAATTCCACTGTAACATATGGGGCTGAGATATTACAACTCATAGAAGTGCTCAAAAATCAACACTAGTAGAAGTCATTCACTGCTGTGGGCACCACAAGGAAAATTCTCAAGTTACCTAAGGGAACAGGGCACATAGGGAGGCAAAGAAAACAGCCCTGATGCCCATACCGGGTAGAAACCAACACTGAGAATATCTGACAACAAACCACCTGGTTTCAGCAGACAATTAACCACCAATCCTCACTATTCAATATGGGCAGGGAAACTGAAAACTGGTTCTCCAGTTTGTTCTCTTGGATACCACAAGGTATAAAAAGCTTTCTGGGGCTTCCCTGGTGGCGCAGTGGTTGAGAGTCTGCCTGCCGATGCAGGGGACACGGGTTCGTGCCCCGGTCTGGGAAGATCCACATGCTGCGGAGCGGCTGGGCCCGTGAGCCATGGCCGCTGAGCCTGTGCGTCCGGAGCCTGTGCTCCGCCACGGGAGAGGCCACAACAGTGAGAGGCCCGCGTACTGCAAAAAAAATAAAAAGCTTTCTGGCAGGAGGTTTTTGTTTTCTCATAACCCTTCTCTTTTCAGTCATACTGATTTAGACTATATTTTGTCTAGTACTCTGTTGTCTTCCCTATTGTTGTAAACCTGTGACTAAGACTTTTCGGTCCAAAAAGGAGACCTGGGACCAACCCAGACCTTCCATTCTAAAAATAGAGAAACATGTTGAACTTTAACCCCGCGAATAACAAAAATATACACCCAAACAGAATGGCTTCTTGGCAGGGGCGACATTGCCTCCCCTGTCAGGTCAACAGTTAAGGAAGCCCTCCCAAAGTAACCTGGTTCCTTCCCTTCCTAGGCCCTTTAATGGCTATTGTTGTTTTTCTCCTTTATAGTCCTTGTTTGTTTAACCTTTTGATTGAGTTTGTGTCTTCTAGGCTCTGACAATTTGAAGTAAGGCTCATGATAGCTCAAGGAAAGTGGCCCAGGTCCTTGGGACAGTCAGCAAGAGACTTCTACACCTCTAGGGACTAGGGTCTGTGGCCCCTGTCCCCTTATGCAGGAAGAAGTTTCAGAAAAAGAGACCTTTGGTCCCTTACCCCTTAAGAATAAGGGTGTAGAGTCTCTCAGCAGGGGATGAGATAGGCTGGGACCTAGGACCCTTTGCTGCAGTGCTTGCACCTGGACAAACATCTCCTCGAGCAACAAAATACAAAGAAACTATATGGGACTAAAAATAACTGCATGCATGTGCAGTTGGGGCAAATTCTGGACCCAAAAGATACAAAGAGACCAAAAACACCCAACTGCCACTTTTGAAGAGCTTGGAGCAAAAACAGGGTATTGGGAGCAAAAGCAGGGTACTGAGCATATGCTACAACACCACCTTAGGGGTGGGCAAACCACCTAAGCCACTCCTCCAGCAAGACCCCTGGACACACCCCTACCCTCACCCCATATAAGGAACAAGCTCGCCTCCCCTCAGGGAGCCAGCCAGCAAGGGAACCTGTTACTTGTTCTCACTTCCCCCTGTGGCCCCAATAAAGCCTTGCCCGAAAAAAAATATGATACAGGCCTAAGAATTGGCTAGACTAGACTGGAAAGCTCATAAACTAGAAAGCTCATAAACAGACCTATTAATCATTTGTTTTCAACAAAGGTACCAAAGCAATCCAATGAGGAAAGTAAAGTCTTCTCAAGAAATGGTGCAGAGACAATTGGATATCCATATAGGGAAAAAAATAAAACTTGACCCTTATCTTACACCACACACAAAAATTTACTGAGGTTCAGAGACTTAACTGTGAAAGCTAAAACTATATAGCTTGTGGAAGAAAACATAAGAGAATATCTTCATGACTTGGGGTTAAGCAAAGGTTTCACACACAGGACAAAGAAAATTATAACCAGAAAAAAAATGATAAATATGATAAATAATAGACTTTATCAAAATTTTAAATGTCTGCTAATTAAAGAACATCATGAAGAAAATGGATAAGAAGCAAGCCACTTCCCTTGTGCTGCAGTGGATAAGACTCCACGCTCCCAATGCAGGGGGCCCAGGTTCGATCCCTGGTCAGGGAACTAGTTCCCAAATAAATGCTGCAAATAAGAGTTCGCATGCCACAACTAAGGAGCTGGTGAGCTGCAACTAAGGAGTCCACGAGCTGCAACTAAGGAGCCTACCTGCTGCAACTAAGACCCGGTGGAACCAAATAAATAAATATTAAAAAAGAAATTCTACTTTTAATAAAAAAAATTCAATATGTGATTTTCAATTTAAAAAAATTAAAAAAGAAAAAGAAGCAAGACACAGCATGGGAGAAAATATTTACCAAACATGCCTGATAATAAATTGGCATTCAGGATGTATAAAGAATTACTACAACTTGATAAATAGGCAAAAAACTCAATTTTTAAAATGAGGAAATGACACGAACAGATACTTCACCAAAAGAAGATACACAAATGTCCAAGAATCTCAAGTAAACATGTTCAACGTCATTTGTCATTGGGGAGATGCAAATTGAAACCACACTGACCTACCACTACACACCCATTAAAATGGCTAAAATTTTAAAAATTGATAATACCAAATCTTAGAGAAGATGCAGAGCAACTAGAACTCTCATATATTTTAGGTGAGAGTATAAACAATATAACCACCTTGGAAGAAGATCTGGCATTTCCCATAAAGCTAAATATATTCTTACTCTATGGCCCAGAAATTCCTCAACTAGCATTTAATGAAGACAAATGAAAACATATGTCCACACAAATACTTGTACAAGAATGTCCATAGCAGCTTAATTCATAATACCCAAAGCATAAAAAGACCAGTTATCCATCAAAAGGAAATTATAGCACAGTCACGCAAAAGGAAAATACAGTATATTCATAAAATGGAATACTTCTCAGCAATATAAAAGAATAAATTATGATACATACGATAATATAAATGAATCTCAAAATATGCTGAGTGAAAGAAGTTTTCTACAAAATAACACAAATGTACGATTACATTTATAGGATATAAAACATGCAAAATTAATCTACGGTAAAAATATAGAACATTGGTTCATCTCTGGAGGGGAGTAATGCGGTTGACTGCAAAAGGGTACTTTGTAGGGTGATATATCTTGATAGGGATTTGGGTAATGCATTTGACAACACTCAATGAATGGTACACTTAATACCTGTACATTTCATGTTTTGTAAATCTCACTTCAAAAGAAAAAGAACTATAAACAAATATTAAAATCTAGTCAATGATATGCATGCCGAAATATTTAGAGAAAAATGTACTGATGTCTACAACTTACTGTGAAATGTACAAAAAATTAAGATGAATTGGTAGATGGATAAATGGATAGATATATGATAAAGCAAATACAGTAAATATTAATAGAATCTAAATGGTGAGTATGCAGGTGTTCACCATAAATTTCTTTGAATTTTTGTTTTTATTTTTATTTATTTTTTGTTTTTTTTGACATCTTTATTGGAGTATAATTGCTTTACAATAGTGTGTTAGTTTCTGCTTTTTAACAAAGTGAATCAACTATACATATACATATATGCCCATATCTCCTCCCTCTTGCGTCTCCCCCCAACCCTCCCCATCCCACCCTTCTAGGTGGTCACAAAGCACCGAGATGATCTCCCTGTGCTATGAGGCTGCTTCCCACTAGCTATCTATTTTACATTTGGTAGTGTATATATGTCCATGCCACTCTCTCACTTCTTCCCAGCTTACCCTTCCCCCTTCCCATGTCCTCAAGTCTATTCTCTTCCTGTCCTGCCCCTACATTTTTCAGAACCATTTTTTTTTTTTAGGAGTTGGAGGAGTCAGGCTCCCAGACTTCAGACTATACTACAAAGCTACAGTAATCAAGACAGTATCGTCCTGGCACAAAAACAGAAATATAGATCAATGGAACAGGATAGAAAGCCTAGAGAGAAACCCACGCACATATGGTCACTTAATTTTTGATAAAGGAGGCAAGAATATACAATGGAGAAAAGACAGCCTCTTCAATAAGTGGTGCTGGGAAAACTGGACAGCTGCATGTAAAAGAATGAAATTAGAACACTCCCTAACACCATACACATAAACTCAAAATGGATTAATCACATAAATGTAAGGCCAGACACTATAAAACTCTTAGAGGAAAACATAGGTCCAGCACCCTATGACATAAATCACAGCAAGATCTTTTTTGACCCACCTCCTAGAGAAATGGAAATAAAAACAAAAATAAACAAATGGGACCTAATGAAACGTAAAAGCACAGCAAAGGAAACCATAAAGATGGAAAGACAACCCTCAGAATGGGAGAAAATATTTGCAAATGAAGCAACTGACAAAGGATTAATCTTCAAATTTTACAAGCAGCTCATGCAGCTCAATATCAAAAAAACAAACAACCCAATCCAAAAATGGGCAGAAGACCTAAATAGACATTTCTCCAAAGAAGATATACAGATTGCCAACAAACACATGAAAGGATGCTCAACGTCACTGATCATTAGAGAAATGCAAATCAAAACTACAATGAGGTATCACCTCACACTGGTCAGAATGGCCATCATCAAAAAATCTACAAACAATACATGCTGGAGAGGGTGTGGAGCAAAGGGAACCCTCTTGCACTGCTGGTGGGAATGTAAATTGATACAGCCACTATGGAGAACAGTATGGAGGTTCCTTAAAAAACTAAAAATAGAACTACCATACAACCCAGCAATCCCACTACTGGGCATATACCCTGAGAAAACCATAATTCAAAAAGAGTCATGTACCACAATGTTCATTGCAGCTCTATTTACAAAAGCCAGGACATGGAAGCAACCTAAGTGCCCACTGACAGATGAATGGATAAAGAAGATGTGGCACATATATACAATGGAATATTATTCAGCCATAAAAAGAAACAAAATTGAATTATTTGTAGTGAGGTGGATGGACCTAGAGTCTGTCATACAGAATGAAGTAAGTCAGAAAGAGAAAAATTCTGTATGCTAAAACATATATATGGAATCTGAATTTTTTAGAGTTGCTGAAAAATGTCTTAACAAAACACGGGAGGAAAAAGTTGAGAATGGGAGAATAGAAGAGATTGGAAAGCCTAGATGCCAAAAACCAGGAAGGAAAAATTTTTGTCAGTGCACAGTACTGCCCAGGAACTATGGGACTCTGCTGACCCCTATATCTGTCAGTTTGGAAGGGTATAATCTTATAATGGAGATGAATTAATCCAGTTATCCCAGCTTGACACTAGTTAATTAAGATCATCAAACTAACTCTCCTTGTTCTGATATTCAAGCTCAATAAGCAGCCTTCTGGTGATTAAAATCTAGCTCCCCGGAGACTTTTATAGAAGGCAGAGAGAATATACTGGCCAATCAACAGGAAATTAAACTTTTTACTGTTAACTGATTAATGTGGGCATTATGATTTCTACAATAGACTTTTAAGTTTGGTTAGACTGAATTGTATACTTTAAACCTGATCAAATCTCAGTCTACCAAAAACAAAATTGATTTCTCAACTGGGAAAGCTGATTATAAGATTAAAATTAATGACTCATCTCCAATACAGAAAGGCTGTAGAGGTTGGAAAGGCTCTTGAGGTTATGCTGCTCATTGTCTACTTTTTTCTCATTATTCATTGTTGGGACACTACTGTCTTTCATGTTTCCTTTCAAATAGAATTGGCTCCAAAAAAGCATTGTATAGGCAGAAAAGAGAGAAGGCTTATACTGCTTTCTGGAATAAATTCTATTAGAACACCCAAGTATAGATACAGCAAAGACAAATAGATCATATTCATAAGAAGTACACATTTAATTACCTGTGTGCCCTCGTTAGAAACATCTGGCAAAGTCTGAGATGCTATTTCATGTTTCAGCAACGTTGCCTTATTTAGAAATTGGTTGATTTCTTCGGATTTTTCCTGGAGTTGATCTAAGGAAAAGAAAATAAAATTGAAATGATCTTTGCCTCAAGCCTGAAACTTAGTGAGTTATCTTCTAGGGATACATCATATGCTGTTTATTCTAGTTCCGTTATCTTAATTAAAATTACGATGCCAATACCATCATTTTTATAAATTGTTTATATGCTCTCAAGGACCAAAGGACATCTCAGTAAACCTCCTTCAAAGGTAAAATAAAACAGGTCTAGGTATTTTTTTTTAAAGTCATTTTTCCTTTCCCCCTTGAAAATACCCTTAGCATTTTTTATTTTATTTTCTTCACTCTCCACGTAAGCAGTATAAATCCTACTGAGATGTTTTAAACATGAACATGGTTCAATTAAGAGAACAGCATGCTCATGTAACACACTGTTCCCATGTAATGTCCCTTAAGGCTTTCTGATTAATGTTCAGCTCTCTTCAATACAGATGTTCAATTTAATGCTTTCTAAAATCTTTCCTGTATGCCAATCTTTTAGAATTAAACTAAATCAGAGGCATGTTTTACTTTAATAATAACACATTTTTAAAAAAGTTTTCTTTAAAAAGAAATTTTCACCTATAAGAAAAGCATTCAGATCCATCTTTAGAAGTAAAGATGACTCCACGCAATTCAGTCTCCCTACCTTTGCAGCTAGATCTGGCCTGAGCTTTCCGCAAATTAATTCAAATCCTACTCATTTCAGTCAGTGAACCCTCAGACCACAGTTATGTTTCACATAGGGTTCTTTTTAATGTCTGACACATTACTATCAATAGTTTTTAGTACTATAATAATAATTTTATTAAGCCAGATTATAACTTCAGTCAGAGATGGGAGAAATGCAACAAAGAGTTCAGAAGAGACACCTTTCTTAATCATTCTATTCATTCAATTGGTTTAAGCAAATGATGTCACTAAGAGATTCCGTGAAATTTTAAAGGGATGCTAGACAAATGGGCTAGACAAATGGGCTTCAAATGCAATCAAATACTGACCTTCCAGCTGCTGAATGACCTGAGCTGAATGAGCTGCCTGTTCACTCTTATCTTGGAGAAGCTTTGAATTTTGATCCTTTAGGGCATCACAGGCAGAGTGCAGCTCTTGTTCAGTCTTTTGAAGACTCAAAATGTGAGAGGTCTTCTCTGCCATTTCTGTTTTGTACTTCTGCTCCAAAGCACTGTACCGGGACTGCAGTTCAGCCTGGGCTTGACCTGCCTGTTCAAGCTGTTCTAGAAGATGATGCATTTCTTCCTTCAGGTTATGGAAAGATAGTTTTCTCTCTGCCACTTCAAGTTCCATCTTTTCCATCAGAATCTTGGACTCCTGTCTTTCTGTTTCTATAGTGTTCCTTAAAGTACTCTGCTCAGCTTCTATCTGCTGTAACTGCTGGGAGAAAATCTAAGAAAAAAAGACAAAGCCTCATGAACCATAAATTCATTCTTTCATTTCAATAAGCATAGTGAAGAGTCTCTTCTAGGTGAAGCCCAGGCCTAGACACTCAGGACCAAACCTACAATTCCATAAGACCCTCTGTTTTTGCTTCTTGATACTTTTGACAGTTTCTGTTCATATATGTATTTATTTGTGTCATCAGCTTTTCACTTATGTGTCTCCCAATACAAAATTAGTTCAATAAGGAAAGGGACTGTGTCTGTTTTATCATCACTGTTCTCCAGCATCTAGCATAATATATGGCATACTGAGTATGTGGTACTCAATAAATACTGAATAAATGGATCCAGTCCCTGCCCTCAAGGAACTCAGAGTTTAGTGAGAGAGTCACACTTAAACAGATCATTATAATACAAAATATTAGAGGCCATGAGAGAGATACTTATAAGGTACTAAAAGGAGCAGAGAATGGAAACTTACCATAAAGTCACACATATGTAACTATCTCCACAGTACCTATCTAGTAAGTAGCACAACTGGGATTTGAACCTGACTATTCAATGACAGCCAGAAAGGGGACTCAGGGTCAGGGTATGGGTTCTGTTAGAATTGGAGATATGGGAACATGTTTCTATGCAAGAAAGACAGTCGTTCTCAAGGAGAGTTGAAAATTAAGAAGAAAAGATATGACTTTCTCCAGCAGCATGCGGGACCCAGATGAACAAGCAGAGAATGTGGACCATAGCACCGATTCCACATTAGGATTTGGCTCCCTGGATGTGAAGGGGCAGGGACACAGGGAATCCAAGGGCTGGTAAAGGAGTAGTCCAAATCGCAGTTGCAGATCTATACCAGATAAGGAAAGGAGCGAGGCCAAGAAAGAACCAACATACCAGAGCAACACATGAAAGGATCAAGAAATCTTAATGAGAATGAAAGTCAGGACAGCCTAAGAAAGGGAATGACAGGATGGGCAACAGTCAGGGAATAGGATACCTGAGTTTAAGATTTTAGAACATCAGCATCCTTAATCACCTTTAAATTTAAGGGAATATTGCATGGTGGGATTATTTCAAACCAACATAAAGTTAAACAACAAAACAAACAAAGAAGGGACAGTACATAAAGCACAAGAACCATTGAAGACAGAGAAGGGGTAAACTGACAGAAAAGAAACTCCTTAGATGAAAATATGACATTCTAAAGAAACTAGGACCCTAGACCTAAAATCACAAAGGAAAAGAGCAACAATAAAAGATGTGAAATGTAAGCCTCATGAGGGAAGGAACTGTATATATTTTGATCATCATAGTATCACCACCACTTAAGCACAGGGAATTGTTGAAAGAATGAATAAATGGCATCAATTCTCTGAAGGCTTCTAACAGGATTTTATACCTGCTGCCTGGCAAACTGAAGTGGAAATGAATACTCCCAAGGCAGGTAGCAGAGAAGGCAGTACCTGGTTTCTCTGTTCGGCAGCAGTCAGCTCCTGTTGCAGCAGGTCCACAACCTGAGCACGGCCCAACAAGGCTTCTTCATGCTCCTCAAGCTTCCTCTGCAGCACCCTCAATTTCTGAGAAGAAAAGTTTAGACATAATGTGCTAATGCATGAGCATCATTATCTGCTTACCTTTCAAAATGTCAGGTAGACTTGTGTACTTAAGATTTTTAGATGTTGAGGATGACAGATTAAAGGGTCGGACACCAGCATGCCATGCTTCCTATCCAACAGCAACAAAGAATCTCCAAAAATGTCTTCTTCAGAGCACCAACAACAACCAAACTGACACAAGGAAGTCCCTGAATTAGGGAACCTTTTTAATAATTAGATATTTATTATACATATCCACTTTTAAAATTATATAGTCATGTCCTGTACCTAAATAACATAGGTACATGTATATCCCACTCACCAAAGAGAATATTCTCTATAGGCAAGAACCATTTCTCTTCTAGTTTCATGCATGGTACAGTCACTTGGTAAACATTTGTTGAATGAATAAGTCAACAATACATGTATATATTAATATACTACTTTAAAAGTGCTATATAAATTAACTTTATTTAGTGGTATATTCTGAAGAATTGCCTAGAATTTGGAAGAAGCTCAAAAACAGTTAAATGAATCAACTATGAAATACCACTGGAGGGCCTTTGGGTACCACACTGCACTACATACTAAACAGAAACAGATACTTTTGAGTTAGTCGATGATAAACTTAAAAACAATGAAGCCAATTTTCAAAAATTACTCAATGAATTAAAAATAATGAATGAGTTAATAAAAGACCTTATGGCTTCAAAATCACTGCTTTTTATCTTTAAATTTTCTAAAGTGTAAAACAGACTTCATTGTTTTTGAAGCTTTGGATCAGGTTTTCAATGCACAAAGGTAGCTACAATCAGCAAACTGAAGAGAAACCAATTTCTGACTACCACATACATTTGCCAATTAAACTCAGCTTTTGAGTAGGGACAACCTGATTAGAGGGGTAAGAGGCAAGGTAAGGGAAAATAAATAAGCAATATGCAACAGAAGAGAAGAACACCAAAAAGAAGGCAATTAATGAGCAAACCCAGACCAAGTGAAGAGCAGTGGGTAAGGGTGGAAAAGTGGCTGTGATAACTTAATTAAATGTTAACCAAAACTACAATCATTCTACTAGGTTTTAGCAACACACCTGTTGCATCTCTGTTTCCACATCTGCCTGGGTTACTAACTGAAGAAGCTCATCTTCATGAAGACGAACTTGTGTCTCAAAGCGGGCATCTTTCTCTCGGACCACCTGCTGCATGGAACTCAACTGAAGACACACACCAGAGAAACTATACAAGTTACACTCCCAGAATATCGCACAAACAAAACTCACAGACTATTCTCCAAACACAGACACTGAGAATTGATAGACAATAAGGTTTTCAAATTAAATTTTGAATGCCAAGGATGAGAATTTTGGAAGAGAGATAGGCTTTGATGCTAACTTCGGAATGAGAGAAAGCCTACCATCAAATTCAGAAGTCAGCCTAAACATAAATTTTGAATAAAAACTGTATTTGCATGGTTAATAGAAGTGTTTAAATATACAAGAGGTATATTTTTAAAAGATCTAAGGAGATTAGAATATTAAAGATACAAAGTTAGATTCCTGTTAAGTCCTAGACAATTCTTTGAATATCACACTCACGCTCAAAAACTTTCAGTTTATAAATATAAACTTCAAACTAATGTATCTTTTACTCAAGATTCTCTACAACTGGAAATACAAATCTTTCTTTCAGATCTCATTTTCAAAGAATTGCTTCTACCAAAGAACTCGGTATATTTCCATCCAAATCCACACCACCTCCCCAGACAGCTATTTTCAACTGTCATTACTTTCAGGCTTCTAGATCACCCTCATTTGTAACTGGCTCTTAACAAAATGAAATGGAAATAAATTGACTGGTTGTGAGTTGCTCGGTAGCAGTGTTTTTGTTTTGTTCATAGGTTTTGTATGTGTGTGTGTGTGTGTGTGTGTGTGTGTGTGTGTGTGTGTGTATGTGCGCGTGCACGCCTGCTTATTCATTTCCTTAAGATCTGTGGTTAAGCATGCCAAACAGCTCTTCGCGTGTCCATTTTGCACAGGTCCTTCAACTATTGTTGATTTTTCAATTTGTGACACCTTGAACCAACCTTGGCTCTCCTTCTAGGTAGGAGAAAAAAAATCTTCATAATATCTTTGATTATCTGAATTCTGAAATCACTATGAATTTGAAATCCTGTGTTTCAAATGTATATGCATTGGACTCCTTCATGAGCCAAACACATCTACACATCCTTTCCCATAAATGTACCATATTCTTTTTCCTGAGACTTTGCTTACAGCATTCCCTACAATTGGAATACCTTTCCCAACCTTGTTGAAACTATATTATCTATCCATCATAGTTTTACCTAAATCCTGAGTTTTCCATGTAACCTTCCTTGGTTGTCACATGCAAGTAACCCCTTTCACCTCTCAAAATACTTTCAGTTTGTATTGTTGCTTGCAATGCACATTCTGAATGGCTTGTATTCTGATGGATTTGTTAATTCACATAAATGTATTAACGGATCCATCATAGTGTGTGTGTGTGTGTATGTGTGTGTGTGTGCATGTGTGTGTGTATGTGTATCTTGGCTTGCCATGTTTTAAGCCACTCAGTAAAATTATTTTGTATTTCTCCATCCTACATTGTATAAAGTGTACAAAAAAGGACACAATAAAAGCTAATAGGTAAAACTAAGGATTTTAGGATATCCAGTTTTAAATGTATACACAGCAGCAGGTTATCCATAGACAGAGAGCACCACTAATACTACAAGTTATCAATAAAGTAAACACCTAACACCCAATGGATAAGATTAGCTATTATACAAAGGCACTTGAGGGAAAAAAGAAAAAAAAATGTTTCTTAAGTCAAAAGCATTCCCAAAGGAAAAATACGAGTGGGTGGTCAAACTGGAAATTTAGAAAAATAGAGAGAAAAAGTTGAGGATGCCAGTCCAAACGGTCTGGTCCTGGTAAGCAGAAATAACTATGAAGAAGAAAGGCACATACTGGTGCCTTTTAACATTGAATCACATAACCTATACCACTTTCTCATTACATAATCACTAAGTAATCTTCTGACTATAACTTATCATTAAGATTTTACTATAAAGAAATAATGGACCTAATCACTTGTATTTCTTTTGGTTTATCTAACAGTCTCTTTCGAACTTAGCATAAGCTCATTCCTTCCTGAAAGACAGAATCTCTGTGTGCTATTAAAACCAAGTTTCTGGGCCTGTAGATCTAAGAAACAGCCATAAATTAAGCTATGGTGTATTCATCAAGGTAAATAACACTTCTAATTTCTTCTACTATCACACCCTTCTAATTTCTACTATAATATTCTAGCTACTATACTTTCATCTACTAAAGTTTTAAAAATAGACTGTCTGAAGTGACTTGTCATGATTCTTTATTCTAATGATTCTGAGGTACCTTCCACCCTACCTGAGCAGCTTGCTCTGCCTGTGTCTGGCTGAGCTGGGTTTGCAAAGTGCTAATGAGTTCCTCCTTCTCTTGGAGCTGTTTCTTCATCATTAAAAATTCTTCCATCTCTGTTGAACTCTTAGCAAACTGAAGACATAGAAGAAAAAAATATTTAAGCAAAAGAATTGGCACTCTTAATTCTTGGACCTCCCTTTCTCATTTGCCCTAAATACCTACCAATATCCTTCTGATTTCTGCTTAACACTGAAGGGAATTGATGTACTGTGTTTTTTTTTTTTTAATTATCAAAATTATTTGTCAGAGGAAAACAGAAACAATAGCGGCAGTTGTTCAATTTCTCTGAATCCTCACATAGAACCAGACAGTACAACTAGATAATAAAATCAAAAACCCATGGACAATATTTACAATAAATTAGGAAGGTAGTACTACAAACCCCAAAATACAAGTAGGCAGAGACAAGCCACCAAAAGACTCTGGTATTAGAGTCTGTACAACAGGAAGAAGGCAGCGACAGAGCAACATCTGATGGCCTTGAGAACAGGAAAACCTCCAAATAGCCAGTAAATTCTTATTGGAAAGCACAGTTGGCCAATCTTAGAACAACAGCTTAAATTGGCAGGGCTTTCCCATTCTCCAATACTGGCTGAATGCAAGGGGTCCACAGAAAAAAGGACAAAAGTGCTAGAACAATCTGGCCCAGCTGAAGTCTCAAAACTAACTCATCAGGGCTGCCTTCCAAGACACCGACTGCACCAAGAAAAGACTTCTAGGTGTGAAATAGAAATTAAACAGAATAGGGATAACAGAAATAGAAGACAAAGGGCTATACACGTGTTATAATATTCATTATCAACTATGATATATTCATATATCAATTCATGTGGCTATCAAGGGCTTGAAATATGCTTAATGTAAATGAGAAATTTATTAATATTAGTTAATTTTAATTAACTTAAGTATAAATTATTTTTCCATTAAATACAATTGTGTTTTGATATGATTATATTTCACTTCACTTGTTGCATCACATAATATACTGCTGAATTGTTGTGCAAGTAATAAGTGTGCATGTTGCTCCTAGTGTTAACAATAAACATACCAGCTATCTAGCCAGTGGCAATGGATTGATTCCATTTAAATAATTTTTTTCCTACATACCTATGTGATGTGTTTATTAGAATACTTTATGCAGAGAGCATGAATAACAGTTGATACCTATGTAAATCATAATTGGTAATTAAAATATAAATACTTATTTTTATTGAATTATTTTTCTAGTTCAAAAATAAGTATAGACACACTTAAGTTTAAAATAAAGGTGTACTACCGATGCATAGTTCATTCCTTTTTATTTCTAAGTAGTATTCCATTGTGTGTTTAAATATTCTCCTGTTGATAGACATGTTGTTTCTAGTTTTTGGTTTCACAAGTAAAGCTGCTATGAACACGCATATACAAGTCTTTATGTGGACATGTGCTTTCATTTCTCACAGATGTAGCTTTAAAGCTGATATGTTTTTCAAAGTCAAATTAACGATTCTAAATAATTAACCAGTTTCTAAACGTGGATGCAAATATTAAAGGAAAATGATGTTTCAGCACTCAGTTCAGTTATTAGAAAGTTTCTATTTATGTATGGAACAACTTGAGTATATGAATCTATTTTCTCAACTGGAAATTTTATGAAATCTAAACACAGATGAAGTATTTCCAATGAAAGTTTAACATCCAAATTGATATATAATATAAAATACACACCAAATTTCAGACTTAGTGCAGAAAAAAGATTATAAATTTACACAAAAATAATTTTATATTAATGTTAAAAGTATATTTTTAATAAATTGAACTAAATGAAATATATTGTTAAAATTAAGTTTACCTGTTTCTTCTTTACCTTTTGTAATGTAGCTGCTAAAAAATTTAAAATTATACACATGACCCATATTATATTACTACTGAGCCAATTTGGTATAGACCAGAGTGAAGGGCAGGAAGAAGAAAGCAAGGAAATCTCAGAAATCCACCTGCCTTATCTTTGAACACAACACAAAAACAACAAAAGAAAAATGTCTGTTAAATAAAAAAAGTTTTCCTGAATCAAGCCTCCTTCTAAAAGTTTAGGAAAATTAATTTCACACAAAAATAAGAAACGTAAAATGATCAAGGTCAAATCCCATCCAAAGTTATTATTAAAAAAAAGAAAACTAAGGAGCAGGTGAGAAAAGCATATGATAGGCATGCTCAAAAAACAAATCGAGTATGGATACCAAAGGGGGAAGTGGGGATGGGATGGATTGTGAGATTGGGATTGACATATATACACTACTATGTATAAAATAGCTAACTAATGAGAACCGACTGTATAGCGTAGGGAACTCTACTCAGTGCTCTGTGGTGACCTAAATGGGAAGGAAATCCAAAAAAGAAGGGATATAAGTATACATATAGCTTATTCACTTTGCTGTAGAAACTAACACTACATTGTAAAGCCACTATACTCCAATAAAAGTAATTAATTTTTAAAAAATCAAAATTGCAATTTATTTCAACAGGTGTTAAAAAAATTAAGAAAATTATACAAGACATGAAAGAATAAAATTAAAAAATGAGAATCAGAAAAACTCAGAAATGAGGTGACAGAATTCAGGAAAACTTTGATTCTTCTGAATCAAAATGAATTCTGAAAATTCATTTCAGAAAAGAACACAAAACAGGAAGGAACACAAAAGTAAATAAACATAGAATGCCTTAAATAAGAAAAAAAAAGAAGAAACTTTTGAAAATGAAGAGGTAAAAAGGAACCAAAAGTGACAAAATGGAAGATAATCAAAGATAGAACATATGGATAATAGAAGTCCCCAAAGAAGAAAACAGACTAAATACTACAGCTATATAATTCAAGAAAACTCTTGTGAAATAAAAATGTGCAAAACCAAATATTGAAAAAGCATACTGGGTATCTACAAATACCAACCATGGATGACAAACACCAATGCACAGTCTAGTAAAATTACTAGACTTAGTGGGGAAGGAAGGAAGGGAGGGAAGAGAAGGAAAAGGAAAAAGGAAGGAAGGAAATTGATAGATTCATAGACAAATATTATAGAACTAATGTTATTAGTCATATAACAATCCATTGGGCTTTAGTGATTTGTTAACTTAATGATTATGAGGTGACTTATACCCCTACCTGTGTAGCTTGCTCTGCCTGTGCCTGGCTAAGCTGGGCTTGCAAACTGCTAATTAGTTCCTCCTTCTCCTGGAGTTCATGTTTTATCTTTTCTACTTCCATCTCTTCTTCTGTAGAACTCTTGTCATGCTGAAAACACAGGAGATAAAGTCATTTAAATAAAAGAATCTAATTTGCCCTATACAGCCATTTGATTATAGTGTTATCCAACTGATGGGAGCAAAAAATAACACCTGACCTAACAACAAGGAAGGAATCTTAGAGTTTTCCAGTTTCAGTATGGCCAAGTAGTTCCTATTAAAACCATCCTCCCTCAGATAACCACTATAAACTGGACAATATAGAAAAACAGCTATCTGAAAATGCTGGAGAGCAACCAAAAGCAGGAAGATACCAGAGGGGAGTCAATACTTGGAAGAAATGGTACCATGTTTCCCATTTTTATAGTTTTTAGTCTGAGGACAAAACCAGTCAGTGACATACAGGACTAAAACATAACAGAAAACTCAGTCTCACTGCCTTGAAGAACAAGAGGACAGAATTCAGGAAAACACAGCTGCTAAGTGAGGGGCAAAGCATCATAAAAGAGACAGTGGCAGGAAGGGGGGAGGAATTCAAATATTTCAATAATCTATTTTTTCCCAAAATCTCTTCCTTCGACTGAACCAGATTCTACCTCCCATCTGAAGTCACCACCAGCCCCTAGCCCCCAAAATGAACCTAGCCTGCTTATTGGAACCACACAGAATAATTTTACACTTTCTTCCACATAATAGTCAAGTATCTGAGGATTGCCATCATTTCTTCAACTACGCTTTCCAGAGACTATCAAGCTCTGTCATGGGTATACAATAGTTAAAGAGCTGCTGTGACTGATTGCTGGAACTTAGAAATCATTTAATCCAATGCTTTTATTTAAAACAGAGGAAGGAAATGAAGCTACAAGATGATAATTTGTTTAAGGTCTCAGAGCTTTAAAAAAAAAAAAGAAGGCAGAGTATAAAATGGATGATTTAAAAATCTAACAACATAGCAAAGGGAAAAGTTAAAAGAAACAAAGCCACATGGGGAGAGACAGGTTGGTGCTACCACAGCCAGGGGGAAGAAAGAATAATGAGAGGAAAAAAACAAAAAGTAAGAAAAGAAGAATCAAAATGAATACATTAGTTGAGAAGAGTAAGAGAAGCTTCTAAAATAAGCTTTGAGAAGTTAAATAAGGCTATCAATTAAGGAAAAGTAATATCTTCTGAGCATTACACCCAGGAAGGAAAGACGAACCACAGTACTAGTGAGCTAACTAGTGACCCCAAAGGTTGTGCCTAGAGAATTGATTAAAATCTCATTTCCCAAGAACTAAAATCATTGTGAATAAGAATACCAGTGGGTCAAAAACTAAAACAGGATGAAATCTAAGAAAAAATTAAAAGGTTTCTTATGTAGAGTTACATCTAAGCCAACTGGTAATGTGTACTGTGATGTGCTGGCCTCTCTGTATTCTATACCAAACTCTCCAAACAACTGAAGTTTCTTGTTCTCTAACTAGCTGGCTGAATGTGAATATTTGGGGTTTAACCATAGAGGAAAGGTAATAATAAGTATTAGGACAATGCTCTATTCCTCAAAAGGCATAGGCACTTTCCTCACTCCTCTCTCCATCCCCAACCTTGAACGTTTTTGTTGGTGGCAGGCATAAACCTACAAAGCATCACTTAGAGGAGCCCAAAGTAATCTAGCTCATTAAGCCACAATGCATGAAACTTTAATATACTATTATGTGGCCATAAAGACAAAGAATATTCTGTATCAAGTCACTGAACTAAAGAATTTCAGAGGTGGGAGAAACCTTAGAGTTCACCTAGTTTAATCTTCTAACTAAAGATAAAACTCCTCCAAAAGCTATGTGCCTCTCCTAGTTAAATGCCTCAATTTAATTTTTTTTCTTCCTGTTAGCCTTTTTAACTCCCTGAAAGTCTAGGTCACAACTAATATTTAATTTCCATATGTTCTGTTGGCCTTTTATTCTGTGTTTGGCCCACAGCCCAGCTAGACTGCAAGCTCAAAAAGAAAGGACAGTATTGGGGACTTCCCTGGTGGTCCAGTGGCTAAGACACTGAGCTCACAATGGAGGGGGCCTGGGTTCGATCCCTGGTCAGGGAACTAGATCCCACATGTCACAACTAAGAGTTTGCATGCCACAACTAAAGATCCTGCATGCCGCAAATAAAAGATCCCACATGCCACAACGAAGATCCCATGTGCTGCAACTAAGACCCAGCACAGCCAAATAAATAAATAAAAATTTTTTTTTTAAAAAAGGACTGCACTGGGCTTCCCTGGTGGCGCAGTGGTTGAGAGTCCGCCTGCCGATGCAGGGGACACGGGTTCGTGCCCTGGTCTGGGAAGATCCCACATGCCGTGGAGCGGCCAGGCCCGTGAGCCATGGCCGCTGAGCCTGCGCATCTGGAGCTTGTGCTCCGCAATGGGAGAGGCCACAACAGTGAGAGGCCCGCGTACCACAAGAAAAAAAAAAAAAGGACTGCATTTAGTGCTGTATTACTTTAGCTTCATAAATTTTTGTGATTAGTGAAGATCTGCTATAATGAGAGCCTTTTTCTACTCAGAAAATGTGTATTATACCCAGTCACCATACCTTGGAGAGTTGCTCCTCTGACTGAGGTTCTGTGGACAGAACAGTCCCTCCTTGTGCCTTCATCTCTTCTATGTGTTTATTCAAAGAAGTTAATTTGGCCTTAGCATGAAGTTTTAGTTTTTTAATTTTGTTATCAGCAGCTTTTCTTTCTTCCTGTCAGAGAACAATGATGGTAAATACACAAATGCTTATTCATCACTTATCCAGCATATAACAAGTTATTCTCAGTAGGCATCATCTTGGACTAGTAGGGAAATCAGATTCTCTAATAATCTAAGTGAAGAAAAAAATCAAAGTGACTGTTATGTCTTTTATCAAGTGCTTGGCAAGGAAGGACAATGGTACCTGTAGAATTTCATCCTTCTGCTGTAGTTGAGCATCCTTCTGTCCAATGATTTCTTTTAGTTCCTGCACCAACTGCTCTGCATAAGCCAGGCGCTCCAGAACATCCTCTTGTGTTCTATCATTAAATTCCATGTCAGATTCTTGGGGTAATTCCTGGTATTTAGACAAAAAGTTGCCAATTTACAAGGGAAAAGGTATCAGCTTCCAAACAGAAGGTCCTTCATTGTAACTTTATCTTATGTCTTGTCCAACTCATATCCTTACTTAAGAAATCTTTCCAAGGAGATGAGAACCCAGGGGCAGGGTATGGGTTGGAGGAAAGGAGGAGCCTTAGTTGTCAAGAATGGGGCTTGGCTTATGTAAATCTTGTAGCCTAGTGGTAAAATTCCCAGGGACTGAATGCCCTGGGCTGTGGAAGTCCTCCAGAGATGTTGGTTGGATATTATTATAAGAGTTGTTTGGAGGGGCTGAGAGTTGTGGAAAAGGGCGTGTGGAGGATGGTGGAGGGTGGAGGAGGGGGAATGCGTAGGGAGGGGGAGCAAAGTGAGCATGTGTGTACACTGTAAGGCGTCTAAGGCTGTGCAGGGATGGACAGGGACACGCTCATACTTACCTGGCAGAGGAAATAAAAATTTAAAAAATTTTAAATTTTAAAAAGAAATCTTTCCAATAATAACTACCCAATATTAGTTATTACCCAATATTATTATTAACCAATAATTATTATCATAGCCATTGCAATATATATTAAGTATTTTGTAAATGTTAACTATTTTACAAACATTATCTCATTTACAGTCTTATCATACTAATTTTACCAAAGAGAAAAATAAAGGGAAGCAAAGATCACAAAACATTTAGTGGAAGAGCTCAAAATTTAAAATTAAGAGAGTAGTTGAATAAAATTCTCTTAATCACCAGGGAATACTGCTTGTCTTTCAAGAAAGTCAAAGGACTTTTTTTGAGTCCTATGTGACCTTCAAAAAATACAATACAGACTATAAGAGAAGTGATAGATGAATTTACAATAGCAAACAGATGGTCTGAAACCCAAAAGGTGCTCCAGTTCCACCATTTGTTGTTTCAAACCTTTCCTATGAAACAGGAATACATATCTGAGGAGTTAAAATAATCTAGCACTAAGTAAGCCCCAGGGGGACAAATGAGGACAATCTTTCTAATCTCATCCAGGACTTGATTCCCATTACTGTGTCTCACAGGCTACAAACTTACAGGAAAAGGATAATTTACAAAGTCTCAATATTTTTCTTAATCTTCTCTTCCACCTAGCACAAGGAAGGCTGCTCACACCCTTCTACCTTAAATTCTTGTCCTCAGAAGAACACGGAACATATTTCTCATTAGTTTAATTCAGAACAGAGCTACTCACAGGTTCTAAGGAAGCCCTCATATTCTCATCAGTTTCATCTCCTGATAATTCATGCAAAACAACATTTGCTAATCCTGACAATCGGCTCAGCATTTCTGCAAGAAAAGAAAACATAAGAATCAGTCAGATACATGCTTCTCCTATGATGGTAACTATCATTTATAAGTTAAATAAGAAAACTGTGCATGTGATATATATTAGACACAGACTACATCAGGATGATGTCTTTAAAAAGGCATTTCAGTATGTACACTGTAGTCAAACACTGTTCTTTTCAGTGACAACTACACAGAGATTTTAATCACCATCACTAATGTTTAAAAAATGAAATACATAATTGTTTAGTGGAAAATAATACACCTTACAGGTTATCTTTAATGCCTTTTCTTTCATCATAATTTCATTGGCAAACATGGAGTTCTAACTATTCCTTCCCCTGCCAGACTATTATTCACTTCTGATCTGTCATATACACCCCATAGTTCAGCAAAATTTTTCTTTTTTTTTTTTTTTTTTGCGGTACGCGGGCCTCTCACTGTTGTGGCCTCTCCCGTTGCGGAGCACAGGCTCCGGACACGCAGCCTCAGCGGCCATGGCTCACGGGCCCAGCCGCGGGGCATGTGGGATCTTCCCAGACCGGGGCACGAACCCATGTCTCCTGCATCGGCAGGCGGACTCTCAACTACTGCGCCACCAGGGAAGCCCAAAATTTTTCTTTTTTATGTGCCTCATGAACCTGTTCTTTCATGAAGCTTTCTCAGTAAACCATGTGGTTTCACTAAAATTTAAATGTAATCCTTGTTCAAAACATATAGCATTAAATGCATACATTAGAAAAAAAGGAAGAATGACTAAAATCAGTAACCTACGCTTCTTCTGTAGGAAATTTGAAAAAGAAGAGCAAATCAAAACAAATTTAAGCAGAAAAAAGAAAATTAATATTAGGGCAGAAATTAATAAAATTGAAAATAGAAAAATAAAGAAAATCGGCAAAACTAAAAGTTGATTCTTTGAAAACATGAATAAAATACATAAAGCTTGGTCAGACTGACAAACAAAAAGAGAGAAGACACAAATTGTCAATATCAGATATGAAACAGGAGAGAGACATCACTACTGACCTACCATACATTAAAAAGTAATAAAGGAACACTATAAATAACTCTATACCCATAAATTCATCAACATAGATGAAACAGGCCAATTCCTTGAAAGATAACAAGCCACCAAAACTCACTCAACTCACCTGAATACACACACACACACACACACACACTCACACACATGCAAGCACACATACCATTTCTCTCTCTTCCTTTTTCCTTCATTATTTATTTAATCATTCATTCAGATCAGTGTCACTTGCTAGTCCACAAACTCCTTAAAAGTGAGAATATTAATGTTTTGATAGGAAAAATCAAAATAAACTGGATTATCATAGCATTATTATAAGCAATTATGCTGAGTGACAAAATATTATTCGGCTTTTAAAATCCTCAGCAGGAAGAAATGTAAAAGCTATTGCACAAAATAAGCACTTGAATAAAACTAGTCTCTGCTATAGTTTTCTTCCACTCTCAGTAACAGTGTTTAGGGCAGCCATGGTCATTAATTAAGAAATGGCAAGACCTTTGTTTCTATAACAGGTTACTTAGATAAGCAGCATATAGCATTTGGAAAAGACGTGTGAAACAGGAAAGGAAGAGAAAACCACTAGGAGGGCAACATAGGACCATATAAAATTACATATATAATTACTGAAAGGGAAACACAAAGTCATATATAAGTGCATAGCGACATAATAATCAGTCACTCATCAGGTTATGAGACTCACAACTACAGTCAGCTAAAAAACAAACAAAACTCACCAGGACACAGACTCTAAACTTTCTTTTTAGCTCTAGACATTCAATTTTCTATAGTAATCATTAAAGAAGGAAATGAACACTATAACTAAAGAGTCTTTTTTAGGCACAGAAATGTGTACTAATCAAATAGTCATAACAGAATCTAACATATCAAGCAGAAGCACTTTATCTTCAAATTTTTCAGACTATGTTGGGAATAAGCAAAAGGAAAGAAAAAAAAAAACAACCGATAGGACTCTGAGAAGATGGTAATAGCAGATAGCATAGCTTTTGGATCTTCCTAAATTCCCACATAAAAACAGACAAAGCAATTAGATAACAAAATTAAAAACCCATGGACAGCCTTTACCAAAACGAACAAGCAAACAAATAAAATGAGGCAAAGTTTCCCACAAACTCCAAAATAAACATGGATATAGAAAAAACACCAAAAGCCACAAGATCTGTGTATCACTGTTGTCCATGCAGGAGGAATAAAGGGAAGCAAAGGGTAGCAGAATGTGCCACTCACTCCAAAATATGTCACTTGGCAGAAGGATTATTTTGGGCTAAAGCACTTGAAAAACAGCAGGTACAAGTAGGGTGTGCTGATCTCCCATTTTTCTCCCTGAAAGGAAGAGATAAAACACCCATATGGAAGATGTTCTCTCTCTACCAGGAAGAAAAGTAATATTGTTGTCTCCAGGGATGGGAGCTGAAGCCAAAAGAAATCTGTAAAAACAAACCTTGTAAACTAACACTTATCTCCCAAGTCATTGCTCTATGATTAATGACCTCCTTCTGTTGTCTCATTTTCACAATTTACTACTGTTTGACCAAGTCATTGTACAGATGATAGATTCTAACTGCTTCTTTGGGTCTTCATTTCCTTATAAGGGCTCCCATGCCACATAAAGCTGATATTAAATAAATCTGTATGCTTTTCTCCTGTTAATCTTTCCTATATCAATTTAATTCGCAGACCTAGCCAAAAACCCTTAGAGAACAGAGGCAAAATTTTATCTCCCCTATAGAAACTGTAAGAGCACAACAGACCTAATACCAAGAGAACCACAAAAAATCCAGTGGGTATTCACTGGAAAATGTGTCCAGCCAATTCAAGAACAGTAGTTGGAAAAGGGAAATGCATCCCCACTCCAACAACAGGTAAGTACAAGAAACCTGCAAGGTCTGAAGTGGCTAAGGCAGCGCAGGCCACATTAATTCTCCAACCGATGAGCCAGGGATCTTTTTCAGAATAGGGCCTCCACTGAGGAGAATTTTCTGAGAAAAATTTGAAAATCAAGTCCTTACCTTTCAATAATTACTTTAAAAGTAAATGGATTAAATTTTCCAATCAAAAGACATCGTGGCTGAATGGATTAAAAGAACAAGATCCAACTATATGCTGTCCACAAGAGACTCACTTGATCTCTAATGATAACACACAGGCTGAAAGTGAAGGGATAGAAAAAGATATGCCATGAAAATAGTAACCAAAAGAAAGCAGGGGTAGCTGTACTTATAACAGACAAAAAAGACTTCAAGTAAAAAACTGACCAAGAGACAGAGAAGGTGTTTATATAATGACAGGGGAGATCAATTATTACATAACAGGATATGAACTTGTAAGTCTATAACAGGATATAACACTTGTGAATATATATGCACCCAAAATTAAAGCACCTAATTATATTTAGCAAATTTTAACAGAATTGAAGGGAGAAACAGGTAGCAATACAATAACAGTAGGAGACTTCAATATCCCACTTTCAACAATGGATAGATCATCCAGACACAAAAGCAATAAGGAAACACTGGACTTGAACAACACGTTATACAGAAAAGACCTAACAAACATATATAGAGCATTCCATCCAACAGCAGTAGAACATGCACTTTTTCGAGTGCATATGTAACATTCTTTAGGATAGATCATATGTTGGACCACAAAACAAGTCTTAACAATCTTAAGAAGACTGAAATCACATTGAGTATCATTTCTTAACACAATGGCATGAAACTAGAAATCAATAACAAGAGGAAAAATTGAAAATTCACAAACGTGAAAATTAACACACTCTGAAAAAACAACAGGTCAAAGAAGAAATCAAAAGGGAAATCAAAAACTATCTTGAGGCAGATGAAAATGAAAACATGACATATCAAAACTTATGGGATGTAGGTCTAAGAGGGAAGTTTTTTTGTTTGTTTTTTTATTATTATTATTTTAACATCTTTACTGGAGTATAATTGCTTTACAATGGTGTGGTATTTTCTGCTTTAAAACAAAGTGAATCAGCTATACATATACATATAACACCATATCTCTTCCCTCTTGCGTCTCCCTCCCATCCTCCCCATCCCACCGCTCTAGGTGGTCACAAAGCCCCAAGCTGATCTCCCTGTGCTATGTGGCTGCTTTCCACTAGCTATCTATTTTACGTTTGGTAGTGTATGTATGTCCATGCCACTCTCTCACTTCATCCCAGCTTACCCTACCCCCTCCCCGTGTCCTCAAGTCCATTTTCTATGTCTGCGTCTTTATTCCTGTCCTGCCCCTAGGTTCTTCAGAACCTTTTTTTTTTTTTTTAGATTCCATATATATGTGTTAGCATACAGAATTTGTTTTTCTCTTTCTGACTTACTTCATTCTGTATGACAGACTCTAGGTCCATCCATCTCACTACAAATAACTCAATTTCATTTCTTTTTATGGCTGAGTATTATCCCATTGTATATATGTGCCACATCTTCTTTATCCATTCATCTGTCAATGGACACTTAGGTTGCTTCCATGTCCTGGCTCTTGTAAACAGAGATGCAATGAACATTGTGGTATATGACTCTTTTTGAATTATGGTTTTCTCAGGGTATATGCCCAGTAGTGGGATTGCTGGGTTGTATGGTAGTTCTACTTTTAGTTTTTTAAGGAACCTCCATACTGTTCTCCATAGTGGCTGTATCAATTTACATTCCTACCAGCAGTGCAAGAGGGTTCCCTTTGCTCCACACCCTCTCCAGCATTTATTGTTTGTAGATTTTTAAATGATGGTCATTCTGACTGGTGTGAGGTGACACCTCATTGTAGTTTTGATTTGCATTTCTCTAATGATCAGTGATGTTGAGCATCCTTTCATGTGTTTGTTGGCAGTCTGTATATCTTCTTTGGAGAAATGTCTATTTAGGTCTTCTGCCCATTTTTGGATTGGGTTGTTTGTTTTTTTGTTATGGAGCTGCATGAGCTGCTTGTAAATTCTGGAGATTAATCCTTTGTCAGTTGCTTCATTTGCAAATATTTTCTCCCATTCTGAGGGTTGTCTTTTGGTCTTATTTATGGTTTCCTTTGCTGTGCAAAAGCTTTGAAGTTTCATTAGGTCCCATTTGTTTATTTTTGTTTTTATTTCCATTTCTCTAGGAGGTGGGTCAGAAAGGATCTTGCTGTGATTTATGTCATAGAGTGTTCTGCCTATGTTTTCCTCTAAGAGTTTGATAGTTTCTGGCCTTACATTTAGGTCTTTAATCCATTTTGAGCCTATTTTTGTGTATGGTGTTAGGGAGTGATCTAATCTCATATTTTTACATGTACCTGTCCAGTTTTCCCAGCACCACTTATTGAAGAGGCTGTCCTTTGTCCACTGGACATTCCTGTCACCTTTATCAAAGATAAGGTGTCCATATGTGTGTGAGTTTATCTCTGGGCTTTCTATCCTGTTCCATTGATCTATCTTTCTGTTTTTGTGTCAGTACCATACTGTCTTGATTACTGTAGCTTTTTAGTATAGTCTGAAGTCAGGGAGCCTGATTCCTCCAGCTCCGTTTTTCATTCTCAAGATTGCTTTGGCTATTCAGGGTCTTTTGTGTTTCCATACAAATTGTGAAATTTTTTGTTCTAGTTCTGTGAAAAATGCCAGTGGTAGTTTGATAGGGATTGCAGTGAATCTATAGATTGCTTTGGGTAGTAGTCATTTTCACAATGTTGATTCTTCCAATCCAAGAACATGGTATATCTCTCCATCTATTTGTATCATCTTTAATTTCTTTCATCAGTGTCTTATAATTTTCTGCATACAGGTCTTTTGTCTCCTTAGGTAGGTTTATTCCCAGATATTTTATTCTTTTTGTTGCAACGGTAAATGGGAGTGTTTTCTTGATTTCACTTTCAGATTTTTCACCATTAGTATATAGGAATGCCAGAGATTTCTGTGCATTAATTTTGTATCCTGCCACTTTACCAAATTCATTGATTAGCTCTAGTAGTTTTCTGGTAGCATCTTTAGGATTCTCTATGTATAGTATCATGTCATCTGCAAACAGTGACAGCTTTACTTCTTCTTTTCCAATTTGGATTCCTTTTATTTCTTTTTCTTCTCTGATTGCTGTGGCTAAAACTTCCAAAATTATGTTGAATAAGAGTCGTGAGAGTGGACAACCTTGTCTTGTTCCTGATCTTAGAGGAAATGGTTTCAGTTTTTCACCACTGAGAATGATGTTGGCTGTGGGTTTGTCATATATGGCATTTATTATGTTTAGGTAAGTTCCCTAAGAGGGAATTTTATAGCAACAAATGCCAACCTTTAAGAAAAGAAATATCTCAAATAAACAATGTAACTTTACACCTTAAGGAACTAGAAAAAGAAGAACAAACTAAGCTGAAAGTTAGCAGAAGGAAGGAAATAACCAAGATCAGAGCAGAAATAAATGAACTGAAGAGTATAAAAATAATAGAAAAGATTGATGAAACTAAGTGATTTTCTATAAAGATAAAATTGACAAACTGTTAGGTATATCAACTAAGAAAGAAAGGAGAAAATTCAAATAAAAGTATATGTGAAAGAAAAAGAGGGGCTCTCCTGGTGGCACAGTGGTTAAGAATCCACCTGCCAATGCAGGAAGAACCCACATGCAGTGAAGCAACTAAGCCCATGTGCCACAACTACTGAAGCCTGAGCGCCTAGAGCCCATGCTCCACAACAAGAGAAACCACCACAATGAGAAGCCCATGCACCACAATGAAGAGTAGCCCCCACTTGCCGCAACTAGAGAAAGCCCGCACACAGCAACAAAGACCCAACAGAGCCAAAAATAAATACATAAAGAAAAGACAGTAAGATGGATATCACAGAAATACAAAGGATCATAAGAGACTACAATATACAATTATATGCCAAAAAATTGGATAACCTTGAAGAAATGGATAAATTTCTAGAAACACACAACCTACCAAGACTCATTCATGAAGAAATAGAAAATCTGAAGAGACCAATAACAGTAAGAAATGGTAATCAAAAACCTCTTAACAAAGAAATGTCCAGGACCTGGTGGCTTCACTGGTGAATTCTACCAAATGTTTAAAGAAGAATTAATGCCAATCCTTTTCAAACTCTTCCCAAAAATCAAAGAGGAGGGAACACTTTCAAATTCATCTTACAAGACTAGCGTTACCTGATAATGAATCCATACGAGGACACTACAGGAAGAGAAAATTACAGCCCTATGTCCCTGATGAACATAGATGCAAAAATTCTCAACAAAATACTAAAAGATCAAATTCAGCTTCACACTAGCAGGACCATACACCATGATCAGGTAGAATTTATTCCTTGGATACAAGGATGGTTCAACATCCACAAATCAATTAATGTGATACACCACATCAACAAAATGATGGATAAATATCATAAAATCATCTGAATAGATGCAGGAAAAGCATTTGACAAAATCCAACACTCTTTCATGATAAAAACTGAACAAATTAGATACAGATGGGATGTACCTCAACATAATAAGTTTATATACGACAAGACCACAGCTAACATCATACTCAATGGTGAAAAGCTGAAAGCTTTTCCTCTAAGATCAGAAACAAGACAAGGATGCCTATTCTCACCACTTCTACTCAGTATAGTACTGGAATTCCTAGGGAGAGTATTTAGGCAAGAAAAATAAATAAAAGCCATCCAAATCAGAAAGAAAGAAGTAAAATTGTCTCTGCAGAAGACATGATCTTACAAAGAGAAAACTCTAAAGAATCCACGAAAAGGCTGTTAAAACTAATAAATGAACTCAGTAAAGTCAAAGGATACAAAATAAGTATACAAAAGTTATTGTTTTTATACACTAACAATGAGCTAGCCAAAAAAATAATTAAGAAAACAAAACAAAACAAAACAAACAAAAAAAAGAAAACAACCCCATGTTTAATAGCACCAAAAATAATAATAAAGTACTTAGGAATAAATTTAACGAAGGAGGTGAAAGATTTGTGCACTGAAAACTATAAAACATTGGTGAAAGAGATTAAAGAAGACACAAATAAATACAACGATATCCTGTGTTCATGGATTAGAAGAGTTAATATTGTTAAAATGTACCTACCACTCAAAGCAATGTACAGAGTCAGCACAATCCTTATCAAAACTCCACTGGCTTTTTTCACAGAAATAGAAAAAAAAATCCTAAAATCATATAGAACCACAAAAGACCCTGAAAGGCCAAAGCAAGGAAGATCAATTCATCATCAAAGAAGGTGCCAAGTATAGACAACGAGTAAAGGACAGTCTATTCAATAAATGGTATTGGGAAAACTGGATATCCACATGCAGAAGAATAAAATTGGACCCTTATCTGACACCACATACAAAAATTAACTCCAACTTGGTTAAAAACTCGAACATAAGACCTGAACTGTAAAACTAGTGGAAGAAACACAGAAAAAAGGCTTCTCGACATTCGTGTGGGCAATTATTTCTTGGCTATGATCCCAAAAGTGCAGACAACAAAAGCAAAAATAGAAAAATGAGATTCCATCAAACTAAAAAGCTTCTGCATAGCAAAGGAAACAATGAAGAGACAAACTACGGAATGGAAGAAAATATTTGGAAACCACACACCTGATAAAGGATTAATATCCAAAATATATAAGTAACTCTAACAACTTAATAGCAAGAAAACAAATAACCCAATTTTTTAAATGGGCAAAGGATTTAGATAGACACTTCTCAAAAGAAGACATACAAATGGTCAACAGGTATATGATAAATGCTCAACATCACTAATCATCAAGAGAATGCAAATCAAAATCACAACATCACCTCACACCTGTTAGAAAGGCTATTATCAAAAAGACGAAAGATAACAAGTGTTGGCCAGGATGTGGAGAAAAAGGCATGCTTGAACACTGTTGGTGGGAATGTAAACTGGCATGGCCATTATGAAAAACATATGGAGGTTCTACAAAAAACTAAAAATAGAACTACCATCTGATCCAGCAATTCCACTTCTGGGTATATACCTAAAGGAAATGAAATTAGTATCTTGAGGAGATATCTGCACTCCCATGTTCACTGCAGCATTATTCACAACAGCTAAATTACAGAATCAACCTAAGTGTCCACTGACAAATGAATGGATAAAGAAAATGTATACAGTATATACACACAATGGAATATTATTCAGTCCTAAAAAAAATAAGGAAATCCTGCCATTTGTGAAAACATAGATGAACCTAGAGGACATTATGCGGAATGAAATAAGCCAGGTACAGAAAGACAAGTACTGCATGATCTCATCTATATATAGAATCTAAAAAAGTCAAACTCAAGGAAGCAGAGAGTAGAATAGTGATTGCCAGGTAGTAGAGGATAGGGGAAATGGGGAGATATTTGTTAAAGGGTACAAAATTTCAATTATGCCAGATGAATAATGTCTGGGAATCTAATGTACAGCATGGTGACTACAGGCAGTTTGCTAAGAGAGTAGATTTTAAATATTCTCACCTCCAAAAAAAAAAGGTAACTACATAAGATGATAAATATATTAATTAGCTTGACTGTGGTAATCATTTAACAATGTATACATATATCAATACATCACTAACACCTTAAATATATATATTTTTGTCAATTACACCTCAAAGAAGCTTAAAAAAATGATTAATATCTACTTCCAATATTGACACCTACTTAACAAAAATTAACGGGTAAGTATTAATTGCTAAATGAATGTAGAGCACCTAACAGTACAGCAGAGCACAAACCGTAGGTATATGACAGAAATGTGTATCATATTTACTTTTACAAAAGAAAAATTAAACTTTGATATTCTTACCATTTTCTATGATGCAAACTTTGGTGAACACACACACATAGGTATATATGTGATTTCTTCATATGAATTAAAACAAATAAATTTATCAATTATCCCCCAGCAAAAATAGAAAAACCCAGAAATGAATCAGAAACACAAGAAATAATTTAAAATTAAAAAAATATTTTGGAAATAAAGATGAAACTAAAGGGAATAAGTATACGAATAATCACAACAAAGATTGCCTTAAAAAAAAAGAAAGTTGAAATGAAGGATAATTTTAAAAATCAAAAAGAAATTCGCCATAAATTAAACATGTAACTACTTTGTGACCCAGTAATTTTACTCCTAGGCATTTATCTCAGAGCAATGAAAACTTAAATTCACCCATAAACCTATACATGAATGTTCTTAGCAGCTTTAGTTTTAAGTACCCCAAACTGGAATCAGCAAGGATGTCCTTCAACAAGTAAATGGTTAAATAAACTATGGTACAGGCATAGCTCGTTTTATTGAGCTTTGCTTTATTGTACTTTGCAGATATTGATTGCATTTTTTACAAATTGAAGGTTTATGGCAACTCTGTGTTGAGCCAGTCTACTGGTACCATTTTTCCTATAGCACTTGCTCACTTCATATCTCTGTGTCACATTTTGTTAACTCTCGCACTATTTCAAGCCTTTTCACTATTCTTATATTTATGGTGGTCTGTGATCTTTGATGTTATTGTAATTGTTGTGGGGCACCATGAACCACACCCTTATCAGGTGGTGAACTTAATCAATAAATGCTGTATGTGTCCTAACTGCTCCACCCACCAGCCGTTCCCGCCTCTCCCTCTCCTTGGGCTTCCCTATTCCCCGAGACACAACAGTATGGAAATTAGGCCAATTAATAATCCTACAATGGCTTCTAAGTGTTCAAGTGAAAGGAGGAGTCACACGTTTCTCACTTTAAATCAAAAGCTAGGAGTGATTAAGCTTAGTGAGGAAGGGAGGTCAAAAGCCCAGAGAGGACGAAAGGCCTCTTGCGCTAAACAGCCATGTTGTCATTGCAAAGGAAAATTTCTTGAAGGAAATTAAAAGTGCTACTCCAGTGAACTTACAATGATAATAAAGCAAAAGAGCCTTATTGCTGATGTGGAGAAAGTTTCAGTGGTCTAGATAGAAGATCAAATCAGCTACAACATTCCCTTAAGCCAAACCCTAACCCAGAGCAAGGCCCTAACTCCCTTCAATTCTGTGAAGGCTGAGAGAGGTGAGGAATCTGCAGAAGAAAAGTTTGAAGTTAGCAGAGGTTGGTTCATGAGGTTGAAACAAGGTGAAACAGCAAGTGCTGATGTAGAAGCTGTGGCAAGTTATCTAGAAGATCTAGCTAAGATAATTAGTGAAGGTGGCTACACTAAACAACAGATTCTCAGCGTAGACAAAACAGCCTCCTATTGGAAGAAGATGCCATCTAGGATTTTCATAGCTAGCGAGAAGTTAATGCCTGGCTTCAAAGCTCAAAGGACAGTCTGACTCTCTTGTTAGGGGTTAATGCAGCTGGAGACTAAGTTGAAGCCAATGCTCATTTACCATCCTGAAAATCCTAGGGCTCTTAAGAATGATGTTAAATCTACTCTGCCTGTGCTCTATAAATGGAAAAACAAAGTCTGGATAACAGCACGTCTGTTTACAACATGGTTTACTGAATATTTAAGCCCACTGTTGAGACCTACTGCTCAGAAAAAAAGCTCCTGGTTATCCAAGAGCTCTCATGGAAATGTATAATGAGATTAATGTTGTTTTCATGCCTGCTAACAAAACATCCATTCTGCAACCCAAATTCTTTTTGAAATTACCCAGGAGTAATTTCAATTCTCAAGTCTTATTACTTAAGAAATACATTCCCTAAGGCTATAGCTGTCATAGATTCCTCTGATGGATTTGGGCAAAGTAAACTGAAAACCTTCTGGAAAGGACTGACCATTCTAGATTCTGCTAAGAACATTCATGCTTCACGAAAAAAAGGTAAAAATATTAACATTAACAGGAGTTTGGGAGAAGTCAAGCCCAACCCTCACTGATGACCTCTGAGAGGTTCAAGACTTTGGTGGAAGAAGTAACTGCAGATGTGGTGGAAACAGCAAGAGAACTAGAATTAAAAGTAGAGGCTGAAGATGTGACTGAATTGCTGCAATCTAAGGATAAATCTTTAAAGGATGAGGAGTTACTCCTTCTAGATGAACAAAGAAAGTGGTTTCTTGAGATGGAATCTACTCCTGGTGAAGATGCTACAAAGACTGTTGAAATGACAGCAAAGCATTTAGAATATTACATAAACTTAGTTAACAGAGTAGCGGCAGGTTTGAGAGGATCAACTCCAATTTTCAAAGAAATTCTACTGTGGGTAAAATGCTATCAAACAGCACTGCATGTTACAGAGAATTTGTTCATGAAAGGAAGAGTTAATCGATGCAGCAAACTTCAATGTTGTCTTATTTTTAAAAACTGCCACAACCATTCCAACTTTCAGCAACTACCACCCTGATTAGTCAGCAGCCATGAACATCAAGGCAAGATCCTGTATCTACCAGCAAAAAGATTACAACTTGCTGAAGGCTCAGATGGTAGCATTTTTCATGATAAAGCACTTTTTAATTAAGGTATGTATATTTTTTAGACATAATGCTATTTCACACTTAAAAGACTACAATATAGTGTAAATGTAATTTTTATATGCACTGGGAAACCAAAAAATTTGTGTGACTCACTTTATTGTGATATTAGCTTTATTGCAGTGGTCTGGAACTGAACCCACAATATCTCCAAGGTATGCCTGTACATACATACCATGGCATACTACATAGCAATAAACAGGAACAAGCTACTGATACACCTAACAATTTAGATGAATGAATCTCCAGGAAATCATGCTGAATGAAAAAGAAAAAGCCAGTTCCAAAAGGTTACATGCTATATAATTCCACATTTACAGAATATTTTGAAATGACAAAATTTTAGAAATGGAGGACAGATGAATGGTTACCAGTGCTTAGGGAGAAGCTGAAGGTGAGAGGGTAGGAGGTGGTTATAATTATAAAACGGCAACACAAGGTATCCTTGTGGTGTTAGAACTGTTCAATATCTTAATTATGGTGGTGGATACAGGAACCTACACATAGGTGATAAAATTTTATAGAACTTAACATACATGTATACAAATAAAATTGGGGAATGTATTATCAGCATCCTGGTTGTGATATTATACAATAGTTTTCTAAAATGTTACCACTGAAGGAAACTGAACAACGCATACAAGGTTTCTCTCTATATTATTTATTAGAATTGCATGTGAATCCACAATTACCTCAATTTAAAAAATAAAAAGATTAAACTAAATGTGATATCTTACGATAATACCGTGGAACAGAAAAAGGACATCAATGGAGAAATGAGTAAAATCCAAAGTATGGAGTTTAGTTAATAGTAACGCATCAGTGTTGATTTCTTAGTTTTGACAAATGCACTTTTCCACTGTAACATGCTAACATTAGAGAATACTGGGTGAGAGATATACTGAATTCTGAACTATCTTTGCATATTTTCTATAGTAAATTTAATATTGTTCCTAATGCTTTGTTTCTCTTAAAAAATTCAAAGAAATAAATAGTAAAGAAGGAATCAAGAGAAAGTGATAAATATTGCAGATAAGCAATGAGGATAATAGGATCCCCGAAAAAGAAAACCAAAGCAAAGGTACAGAACAAACGCAAAAAACAAAAGCCAAGAGCACTTATCTGAAATTTTAAAAGATCTGAAGTTACATACTGAAAGAAGCCACCAGATACCTGAGAATATCAACCCAGAATGACCAACAAGACATTCTAGTAAAATTAATGGACTTAAAAGAATTCTTTGAGGTTTAGGCTGAAATGTGACTTACAAGCAAAAAAAAAAAAAAAGACTATGGTCAGACTTTTCAACAACAATGCTTTGCCAGAAAAAAAAATGGAGTTACAGACTTGAGATATTTAAGGAAAGAAAATGTGAGCTAAGGATTTTATTTTCAGAAAAAATGACCTTCAGATATAAAGAGCACAGACAGAATGTTACAAACTTGCAAGAAAATTAATGAAAAATTTTCCCAGGAGCCTTTCCTAAGGCATCTATTAGAGAAAAAGCTTGAGATAACCAAAATGACTAAAGAAACATCATCATAAGGACTGGTGTGAGCACTAAATATATTACTCATAGAACTAAGACTGGGATGGAGACAGCATAGTATTTAATGATTATATGCTCTGACAACATATAGGGCTCCAATTTTTAAAAAATGGGGAAAATGTAAATAGCACATACAAAAAAAAACTTATAAAAATTTTAACAACCAAAATTGGCGGTGTTCATTATCAGTATTATTATTCCTTAACTATTATATGTGCCCTGTGGAATTAAATGAGTAATTATGGGCATAGTAATTCTATCATACAGTCATTATGAAAAAAGGAGATAGACATATAACACAAAAGAAATTAAGAACCCCAAAATAAAAACTAATCTTGAATTTGAATCAAAAGTACCAGTATGAACCTATAAGGTATTTTACCTTAGCACATATATTTTCCTAGCTCTGTGCATTGAAAAAAACTATGACAAACTGAGAAGCAATAAGTATTTCTAGTCTTGAAATACTATTCCCCGTTAAAAAAAAATTTTTTTTTAATAGGAGGGCTTCTTAGAGAAATGGCTGATTTCAATTCTGAAGCAGGAAATGGTACAAAATGAGCCTGAAACATTTTTTCATACAAAATAGCAAGGAAGCTAACGAAGACTAACATAGAGTCATGTCAAAAGGATCCAGGAGACAAACTGAAGAAGTTCCCACAGGCCAAAGGAACAACTGAGTTTCTAATAAGATTATGAATTAAATTGCAACAGATATTTAAATCCACCAAAAATGTTTAAACTCACAAGTTCATAATAATAATAAACTGGTCATCACCTGAACTAAGTATCATGAAAACTAGGTAAGTACAAGGATTTCTCTTGTCTTTTCTATTTGGACTTTGCCTTATGACTCCATGATGCAAGAGTGATTTCTATAGCTGTTGACATTAAAGGAATAACATGGAAGTGTAAAAGGATGGGCACCTCAGGCACAGTTAGGGTCTTTAGGTAGCTCAGAGGTTGGGAATCTGAGGGCAAGAGAGCCACTAAGTAGCCATGCTTAAGCTAAACGAAGAAAGATGGATCTCTGCCTCTGAAAGGCTCACTGTAGGATAGAAATGGGCAAATGCACATATAAAAATTAGTAAAGGGGAAAACATATAGTAATAAATTAATGTAAGGAATATCTGTGACTACTGGACAAGCAATGCTCTTGCTGTTGTTTTATAAAGCACCAGAATCATGAATAGCAATTTGGGAAAAGAATAAAATAAAGAGCTTCATGCCAAGGTCAGGGTTCAATAAAACATTCAGGCAAATAAAACAATCCCTCAGAGTCAATGCTGGCCACACCTTCTATAAATTCTGCCACAGGATCTCAACACTTCTGTGTTGAGGTGGCATTTAGAATTCCATGAGTCTTATTTTCTCAGTATTCACTGCTAATTGTTTTCAAAATATCTACTTGGTGTGGAGCATTATGCTAAGAACCACAAAAATATAAAAAGAAATATAAGGCATGCCCCAACCACAGAGAACCTAGTACAAAATGCATGGGAAAATAAAGTAACTGAAGACAGTGAGCACATGCCTATGACTACATGCATACGCACCACTTGCTTTGGAATTTAAATCACATTTTCCCACAGAAACAACAACACAGAAAACGGTTGTATTTCCGTATCAGTCCTCAAACTCACTCAATGCATGTTTAGCTGAGCCTCAGTAGTTTTCCTTAATTCTAAGTGATCCTCAACCAGTTTGAGAAGCTGATAGGAAATGGTGCTATATAGCTGGGAAAAGCATATGCAATACTATGATATAATTTTACAGTTAGAAAATGGAAAACCAGTTTTCATAACACAAAAAAACTTGTTTTTATTAAACAAATTTAGCAGTAAACGGTATCTATAACTTATATACACAGTACTATGTACTAAATACTACTCCAATTGCTTTACATATAATACCTTATTTATCCTCATCATTTTACTCATTTTATTTTTAAAACAACTCCAAGGAGGAGTTCTATCAATATCCCTAGTATTAAAGTGTGTAAGGCATAGGGAAGTTAAGTAATCTTCCCAGTCACAGAGCTCGACAAAGCTTCTTTACTGGTAGAGATTCAGAAGATAACCTATTTTCTGAGCAACCTCATCACCCAACATTCTTCACTGGGGCTGAAAATAGTGCTGGAGGCATGAGGGCACTCGTATACTTGTACATACTTACAGTTATATAACCACTAGACTAAAATGAAATGACTCACAGTAGTAGGGCTCTAAAGAATTCCGTATTGTTTATACCATAGATAGGCTCATTCAAGGGAACAAAGGATATTTGCACATGGATATTCACTACAGCAGTGGTTTTTGTTTGTTTGTTTTTAAGAGAGTTTATTTTTACTTTTTAAAATTTTTGGCCTCGCAGTATGCAGGATCTTAGTTCCTGGACCAGGGATCAAACCCATGCCCCCTGCAGTCGAAGCACAGAGTCTTAACCACTGGACTGCCGGGGAAGTCCCTACAGCAGTGTTTGTGATGACTAATGACTGAAAACAATATCAATGTCCATCAGTAGGGGACAGGCTAAATACATTTTGATATTTCTACAGGGGAATGCTGTACAGCCTTTTAAAAGAATGGGATAGTTTATACTTATGGATATGGGAAAAATACCTTATAGTATAAAGTGGAAAAAAAAAAGGTGTAGAATAGCAGGTATATTACGATTCAACTTGTGTGAGAGAGAAAAGGAGAGGGATATATATTACACATGTGCTTGAATATGATCAGAAATTTTCTTAAGAATAAACAAATTATTTACAGTGCTTACTTCTGGGAAATAGGGAATGGGGAAAAGGATCAGTACATAGAGGAGAAAGAGATTTTTGTTTTTATATTATATCCTTTTGTATTGAATTTACTTTTACCAAAAGCACATACTGCTGATTTTAAATTAGCTTAATTAAAAATGGAGTATTGTAGAGCTTAACATCCTTTCATATAGTGGTTCCTAACAATATACCAGTAGGTAATGATCAGTGATGAGATGTGTCCCAAATAATTTATTTCTAATAGTAGTTAAGCTAGAGAAGTTTATGAATGATTTTTTATAAACAAGAATAAAATCAACATCCTTTTAATTAATCCACTAATGTAATGGGGATAAAAAGAGAGACTTTAATATTCAAGCAGAGGGAAAAGAGAGTTATATCCTAAAGATGATTATTTTTAGAAGAGGCTGCATCTCAGAGGAATGGAGGTCCTCAATAATAATAATAATAATAAATTAAAATAAAAAGGATTCCCCCAATCTGGAAGTCCTCAGAGATGCAAACACCTTTCTCAAAAAATAAGGAAACATCTTTATGTGATGTCCAGATTGGGGTGGGAGTGTCCCAGAAAATGGGCAAGAATTTGTTTTCATCCTTTTAAATATGTATGTTTTTGTATATTTTATAAGTAATATATTTACAGTGTTATTCATACATTATTTATAATTAAATATACAGTATTTAGAGGATGGTTGCTCAAAAAAAAGTTTTATTGATAGGGCAAGCAATTAAAAATGTTTGGAAACTACTGATGTAGTCCAACAAATTTAATACAGTGAAGAGGAAAGCATTAAATGGCCATTCCATGGTCAAAGGATGAAAAGTAAAAGCTGTGAAACAGTCAGTGTACAACGTCTGCAATTTTTTGACCATTCACAATTATTCTGACCATCCAAATTTAATTACTTCATTCTTCTGAAAAGGCCTCCAGCCTTTCTGCGGGGAGTTCTCCACTGCCATCTTGCACAGAACTGTGAGAGCCTTTAAAAGCTCAGAAAGCTTCCAACTACTTCCAAAAGTGAAAGTACTTATCCAGTGATTTTTAAATATCTCTGCCCCACTCTTAAACTGTCCTCTCCGCACAGACCAACTGGAACTCTTTGAGTAAGTCAGACAAATATATTCCTCATTTGTCGAGGGGCTCATCCTCTGCTTCACACTCCTACGCACCACTCCTGTTACGCAGAATAAACATCCTCCACACCACCAAATCAAGTTCTTTTTCCTCCAAACTCTATTAAGGGTTCCCTTTCCTCTAACTGCCTGACCACCTCTGATTCCTGGGACTTTAGTGCTGATGGGATCGCAAGGATCTTCCCTCTCTCCGAATCTCTCCAGCAACTCATTAGCAGGATCATTCGTCAGGCCCTCGTTTGAGTTACTGTCGCCAACCCTCAAGACTTTTGGTTTGTCTGGGTCCCGCCTCCCCTTCCCGACACTAAGTTTGTTTAGGGCCTGAGCGCAGGGGCCTGGCAGGTTCTCTCCGACGTCAGCTGTTGCGTACACAGGTCAGCCTGAGCAGGCCGCTCAGGGAACAAGGCCGTCCTGACAGGACCGCCCGGAGCGCCTTTCTCCGTCGCTCCCGGAGGAGAAACGTCCTGGGGATGGGGTAAAGAGTGCATATGTGCCTAGAGGCTGCACAGGGCGACCCCGAAGCCATCCGGCGGGGCCAGCTGGCGGGTGGACGATTAGAACTAGGCCTGGTAGGTGAAGGGAGGCGGACTGAACGGCCGGATCCGGGACTGAATCAGGACGGGGAGGGAATCCGAGTGTGGCTGCTTTGGCAGCCCCGCGGGTCCTGTGGCGGGGGTGACCGTTACAAGGCTCAAGGAGGCGAAGAGTTGGGGAGCGTCCCCCACTCACCTGGAAGAGGCTGTCGCCGGAGGCTCCAGCTGCCCCCCTCCCAAATTTAAGCCACGTCAGCTCGGGAATCCCGTACGCGACACCTACCGCTGCAGCGCCCCGCCAAGGGACTCAACCACTGGCAGTTGGGACGGAAAAGGGGATTAGGCTATGGACCAATCAGGACTTAGCAGCCGGGCGTTACCAGGGAGACCAGGCACGCCTTGTTTGTAACTAACTCATCAACAATGACAGAGACCAATCAACGTCGGGATGTGCTCCGCTTCCTCAAAGAAACAGCCAATGGACTCTGAAGAGTAGAGGAGGGGCGGAGTCAGACGGGAGCAAGGGTTCCGGAAGAAAATCTAGGGAAGAGCCGGAAATGCC
This sequence comes from Stenella coeruleoalba, assembly GCF_951394435.1. NCBI lineage: Eukaryota > Metazoa > Chordata > Mammalia > Artiodactyla > Delphinidae > Stenella > Stenella coeruleoalba. The sequence goes on along the minus strand of NC_137150.1, from coordinate 77,523,741 downwards.
GGGAGGGCGGGCGTTCTGGTAAGGTCAGGTGTTGATGGGACGGCCGATTTCTTCTAATTCTTCCGCGGGATTGGCGGTGCCTGACCCAGCTTAGGGCTTGGGGTTTTGCTGAGACACTGCACCCCGGGAAACCAGCTGCCGTTAGGATTGTTGAATGAGCTGTGAAGGGAGTGGGGATGTGGGTTTTGCTCTTAGAGTCATAAAATATTAGAGCCAGAAGGTAGGTGGTCTAATATGACTTTTTCATTTTACTGATGAAAAATTAGAACCAGTTTAAAGTGACTTGCCCAAAGACAAACAGCAACTTACTGATGGAACTTGGGCAAGAACCTGGCGTTTGTATGAAAGGATCAGAGATGTTTCTAAGGACATGAATGAGAGAGAGAATAGTGAACACTAGGAAATGCGTTTTAGGAAGTGGGGCTTGAACTGGCCCTTAAACAGAGGTTGAGGGTTGAGGGCTTGGGTCCTGGAATGGGAGTCAGTGACTAAGGAAAGGGGGGAAAGTAGCTTACTGTGTACCAGGCACTCAGCCCACTATATGCATCCTCACCTTAGTGCTTACATAACCCTTTGAGGTTTGAACATCAGTAAGGCCTTTGCTGGCTACCCATCTAAAATTGTAGTCCCCTGTAATCACCGTGTACTGTTCTTAGACCTGGAGATATTGCTGAGACTAAGAAACAAAAGTTCCTGCCCTTTTGAAAATAATAATTTAGTGAGGAGAGAGAAAATAAACAGTTGGCCCTTGGACCACACAAGTGTGAACTGCACGGGTCCACTTATACACTGATTTTTTTTTTCAGTAATAAATACTACACTATCTGGCCTGGTTGAACCCGTGAACAGAACCACCTGTAAGGAAGAAACATGTATAGGGAGAACCAACTCCCTAATTTATTCTGGGGTTTACGACTACAGAGGGTCAGTGCTCCTAATTCCCATGTTGTTCAAGGGTCAACTGTAATATGGTAGATGGCAAAATGCTTAGGAAAGATGCAAGCAGAGATGGAGTATAGTGGGTGCGGGGGACTGCAATTTTAGAAAAACTGAGACCAGGCATGCTGGCTTTTGCTTCATTCTCTTGTACTTCTTAAAACTTGGAATGTAAAGGGCAGCCCTTCCAGGGCCCAACATGAGCCAGGGCTTGCAGGGCTTATTCTGCAGGCTCTCCAAGAGATTCTATTTGCGGTCAGTGAGCAAGGGAATGTTGCTGTATATCAACTGCAGCTGTTTAGGGTTGAGGCACCCAGCTGACTGCATCAACAGCTGAAATTGCTCCCTGATGATGTGCAGACCTTTCATGTAGCTGGTCTCTGTGAGTTATATTTAAATACAGTCATTAAATAAAATCCTCACTAATCAGGATTCCCTAGTGGTAAAGAAGTCTAAATTATGAGATCTGGATTTTGTATGAAAGTATCTGTGTATACTTGTCCACAGAGGTCTGGGTCTTTATCTATATTCCCCTAGGTCAGCAAAAATCCCAGAAGGATCCAGAGTGTACCAAATACCCAATACTCAAAGCCTAAGAAAAGACTGTTCTGAAATCCCTAGCCCTCATAAGTAGTAAGTCATGGGTGTCTCCTCTGGAAGTGCAGAGATGCCTGTGCATACTTTGGTGCCCATTTCTTGACTAGGGCCTGCCTACAGAATGCAGCCACAGTAGACGGGACTGGTGTCCCACCTACATTGAGGACAGAGGGACTGCCACTGTGTGAATTGTTTGGGCTTTGTTCTGGTGTCCCAAGGAGGCCAATATGACATGGGGTAGATTTCAGGCCATTTGTCTCCATGTCGCAGTTGGTAGTCATCCTTCATGCCAATTAACTCCTAGAAACAGATGCCAGAGGAAGCTCTTTACAGGAATTAGGACTTTTGTTCTCCTGACTTTCCTCCTGGGAATGTCAGCACTCCTGATTAAGCACTAGACCCATGGAGAGACTGAGCTGACTTTAGGAAAACTGAGACCAGGCCTGATGACTTCCAGCTTCCTGCACTCCTTAAAACTTGAAATGTACAGCAGCCCTTGATGTGTTTTTTTCCAGCCCAGCTCCAGTTTTTGCTCTCCATGGGTCCCTGTAGATAGTCTATCTTTGACGATGGAAGAGATTAGGATTTGGGGGCTCTTCTGTCTGTGGAGCTGCAGGTGTCTCCTTGCCTCCTGCTGGATGAACTTTGGGATGGGGACCAAGGATGGCAGGTTGTTTCTTGAGAAGGCTATAAGTGTGGAATGAGTAGATGTCCTGATTCAGCTTCTCAGAGGCATCAGAGATGCCTGAGGGATACAGAAACTTGCTGATTTATGCTCTTATCTTGATATTAAGGCCTTGATATTAAGGTCTTTCAGCTCTTGCTGGGCATCCTCAAGCAGCAGCGGTTTTGCCCAAAGGTGGGTAGGGCTAAGCAGGAACCCTGGCACATGGGAGAACAGGAGAGCTGAAGAGACCAGGCATTCTTGCCTGGAAGATGGCAAGAGTTGTCTCCCAGCTCTTGCTAGGATCTGCTCCTCTGACAGTTGAAGAAGAAACCACTGTTAAAACTCCCCCTGTGTCTTCAGGGGCTAGAGATGCTATAACTGTTTGACTCAAAGGCCTGGAATAATCCAGGCTCCAGGAGAATTGATTGAGCCCTCTTCTAACTTCAAGAGTCTTCCCCCACAGAATCAGCAGGCTCTGGATACTTCATGGAACATGTGGAGCCAGGCAGAAAATCTTGGAAGCCCTGGTGGGCAAAGGGTGGGAATGGCTGAAACAAGTGGGATTATTCTCTATAGGGGATGAAGCCACAGTAGTTTGTAGAGGAGAAGCAACATTTATGCCACAAGAACTCAGTTACTATTTCTATATGAATTGTTACTGAGCATTTACAATATATGAGGAAGTCATATGGGGAGCAGTGGTGACTTTCTCATCCTGAGGCACCTAGAGCCAAGGGCATGAGGAACCTGAAATCAAAGAGAAGAAAATTCCTAGGAGATGTAACCATACAGCTCTTATTCAGCATTGATTCAACAAATACTTACTAAGCACAGACCATGTGTCAGGCACTTTATGTGGCTTATTTTTTATCTGGGATCTAAGAATAAATCTCGGGCCTTTAAAGCAGGCTTTGTGATGGAGACTTCTCTAGCCCATCAATTTGAAGAATGTTCTTATCATGTATCTTAGGGGATGTGGTAGGCCCCTTTTTTGGAGAACTCCCAAGTACTATAAAAGTCCCTCAGGATACAACTATATTTAATGGTTAATATACTAGCACGAAGAGGTCACTAGGACTCAAGTTACATATCAAATTGGCATCTCTGATATGCTTCATAGGTACTTTCAAGGACTGTATCACTAAAGCCTACCCTCATCAATATTCCTAGTTTAGAATATCAAAAAGTTTAACATAGTTACCCCACTACTGCTGGTATAACTAATAAATTTGCATGTAGAGCAGATATTGTGAGGAAGTCTGTAGACCTCCTAAACATCTCTAAATTGTCCTAGGTGTGTCCTGCTCAATGAACTCGCCTTGATCTTTATTAGAAGATTTCTTTAACAATTAAGAGATTTTCTGCATTTATTACTTTAGAGTTCTGCGCATGCTGTTTAGGAAGGTGTATTCAACCTAGAGTCAAAACTAAGATATTAATAGGTTTTGTATAACCAGCAGTTAACAGTCTCTCTTCTGATCTCTGAAGGAAGTGCAGCCCTAGCCTTTTTCTCCTGCTTCATTCCTCTCAGCCCTCAAGATGACCAACCTTCTAATTTCCTTGGCTTACACACATTTTAATTAGGCTGACAGGCACAAGAAATACAGGCTGATTAATATGAGTGAAAGATTTGGCTGCATAATATATAGACCCAGTAATAAGACACCTTTTAGGACTCCTGTAGGGACACAGGTGTTGAGTCTCTGCTCCCTTGGAGACTCTTTTCCATTAAGATACATGACTTCTTTATGCCTGTGTAATGCTGAGGGTTGCACATTCTAGAGACAGCCATCTAGGACCTTGCCTCAACTCGCTCTCTCTTTTTTCTGTAATATTTATTTATTTATTTGGCTATGCCAGGTCTTAGTTGCAGCACACGGGATCTTCGTTGTGGTGTGCGAGATCTTTAGTTGCAGCATGCAGGATCTTTTACTTGTGGCATGAGGGATCTAGTTCCCTGACCAGGAATTGAGCCCGGGCCCCCTGCAATGGAAGGATGGTGTCTTAACCACTGGATCACCAAGAAAGTCCCTCAACTCTCTTGTCCTCTCTATGTCATATGGGCATCCTATGAAGCCAATTTATTCATTCCATATTTATTACTTTAACTTGATCTATTTTTTAATCTTTCTATTCTGCCTATTAGATATTTTTTTGAGTATATTACATGAGAATTCAAAGCACTTAAAATTGCTTGGGTCTCTTAATGGGAAGGCAAGACTGCTTTTCCATGTGTGCTAGCCAAATCTTCACACAACAAATAGTTACCAAGTGCCTTCTTCATAATACATTGGTTGAATAGATATACTGTTTTTTCATTCCCTCTTCATGGAACACTCCCCTTCTACTCCTTGAGCTGCCCAATTCATTCTTTTTTTTAATCATAAAATTCTTTTCTATCCACTTTATATTTTATTTCCTATATTTAAAAAATTTTTAATTTTATATTGGAGTATAGCCAATTAACAATACTGTGATAGTTTCAGGTACACAGCAAAGCAACTCAGCCATACATATACATGTATACATTCTCCCCCAAACTCCCCTCCCATCCAGGCTGCCACATAACATTGAGCAGAGTTCCCTGTGCTATACAGTAGGTCCTTGTTGGTTATCCATTTTAAATATAGCAGTGTGTACACGTCGATCCCAAACTCCCTAACTATCCCTTCCCCCCACCCTTCCCCCCAGTAACTGTAAGTTGTTCTATAGGTCGGTGAGTCTGTTTCTATTTTCCAAATAAGTTCACTTGTATCATACCTTTTTAGGTTCCACATATAAGGGATATCATATGATATTTCTCTTTCTCTATCTGACTTATTTCACGCAGTATGACAATCTCTAGTTCCATCCATGTTGCTGCAGATGGCATTATTTCATTCTTTTTAATGGCTGAGTAATATTCCATTGTATATATGTACCACATCCTCTTTATCCATTCCTCTGTCAGTGGACATTTAGGTTGCTTCCATGTCTTGGCTATTGTAAACAGTGCTGCAATGAACATTGGGGTACATGTATCCTTTCGGACCATGTTTTTCTCTGGATATGTGCCCAGGAGTGGGATTGCAGGGTCATATGGTAGCTCTGTTTTTAGTTTTTTAATGAACTGTTCTCCATACTGTTCTCGAAAGCGGCTGTACCAATTTACATTCCCACCAGCAGTGTAGGAGGGGTCCCTTCTCTCCAAACCCTCTCCAGCATTTACTGTTTGTGGATTTTTTGATGATAGCCATTTTGACTGGTGTGAGGTGATATCTCATAGTTATTGCATTTCTCTAATAATTAGTGATGTTGAACATCTTTTCATGTGCCTCTTGGCAATCTGTATGTCTTCTTTGGAAAAATGTCTATTTATGTCTTCTGCCCATTTTTTGATTGGGTTGTTTGTTTTGAGGATATTAAGCCTCATGAACTCTTTGTAAATTTTGGAGTCTAATCCCTTGGCAGTCACATCATTTGCAAGTATTTTCTCCCACTCTGTGGGTTGTCTTGTCATTTTGTTTATGGTTTCCTTTGCTGTGCAAAAGCTTTTGAGTTTAATTATGTCCCATTTGTTTATTTTTGTTTTTATTTCCATTATTCTGGGGGACAAATTGAAAAAAATATTGCTGCGATTTATGTCAGAGAGTGTTCTGCCTATGTTTTCCTCTAGGAGTTTTATAGTGTCTGGTCTCACATTTAGGTCTTTAATCCATTTTGAGATTATTTTTGTGCATAGTGTTAAAGAATTATCTAATTTCATTTTTTTAGTGTAGCTGTCCTGTTTTCCCAGCTCCATTTTTTGAAGAGACTGTCTTTCCACCATTGTGTAGTCTTGCCTCCATTGTCATAGATTAATTGACCATAGGTGTGTGGGTTTATTTCTGGGCTTTCTATCCTGTTCCATTGATCTATGTTTCTATTTTTGTGCCAGTACCATACTGTTTTGACGACTATAGCTTTGTAGTATAGTCTGAGGCCAGGGAGTCTGGTTCCTCCAGCTCTGTTTTTCTTTCTCAAGGTTGCTTTGGCTATTCAGGGTCTTTTGTGTCTCCATACAAATTTTATGATTTTTTGTTCTACTTCTGTGAAAAATGCCATTGGTAATTTGATAGGAATTGCATTGAATCTGTAGATTGCCTTGGGTAGTATACTCATTTTGATAATATTGATTCTTCCAAACCAAGAACGTGGTATATTTTTCCATCTGTTTGTGTCTTCTTTGATTTCTTTCATCAGTGTCTTATAGTTTTCAGAGCACAGGTCTTTTGTCTCTGTAGGTAGGTTTATTCCTACGTATTTTACTCTTTTCGATGCGATGCTAAATGGGATTGTTTCTTGAATTTCTGTTTCTGATCTTTCATTGTTAGTGTATAGAAATGCAACAGATTTCTGTTTATTAATTTTGTAACCTGCAATGTTACCAAATTCATTGATGAGCTCTAGTAGTTTTCTGGTAGCATCTTTAGGATTTTCTATGTGTAGTATCATGTCATCTGCAAACAGTGACAGTTTAACATCTCCTTTTCCAGTTTGGATTCCTTTTATTTATTTTTCTTCTCTGATTGCCATAGCTAGGACTTCCAAAACTATGTTGAATAAAAGTGGCAATTGGGCTTCCCTGGTGGCGCAGTGGTTGAGAGTCCGCCTGCCGATGCAGGGGACACGGGTTGGTGCCCCGGTCCGGGAAGATCCCACATGCCGCGGAGTAGCTGGGCCCGTGAGCCATGGCCGCTGGGCCTGCGTGTCCGGAGCCTCTGCTCCGCAATGGGAGAGGCCACAACAGTGAGAGGCCTGCATACCACAAAAAAAAAAAAAAGTGGCAAGAGTGGACATTCTTGTCTTCTTCCTGATCTTAGAGGAAATGCTTTCAGCTTTTCACCATTGAGTATGATGTTAGCTGTAGGTTTGTTGTATATGGCCTTTATTATGTTTAGGTATATTCCCCTCTATGTCCACTTTCTGGAGAGTTTTTATCATAAATCTGTGCTGGATTTTGTCAAAAGCTTTTCTGCATCTGTTGAGATGATCATATGGTTTTTATTCTTCAATTTGTTGATGTGGGGTATCACACTGATTGATTTGTGGATATTGAAAAATCCTTTGATCCCTGGGATAAATTTCACTTGATCATAGTGTATGATTCTTTAAATGTATTGTTGGATTCGGTTTGCTAGTATTTTGTTGAGAATTTTTGTGTCTGGGTTCATCAGTGGTATTGGCCTGTAATTTTCTTTTTTTGTGGTATCTTTGTCTGGTTTTGGTTTCAGGGTGATGGTGGCCTCATAGAATGAGTTTGGGAGTGTTTCTCCCTCTGCTATATTTTGGAGGAGTGTGAGAAGGATAGGTGTTATCTCTTCTCTAAATGTTTGATAGAATTTGCCTCTGAAGCCATCAGGTCCTGGACTTTTGTTTGTTGGGGGTATTTTAATCACAGTTTCAATTTCAGTGCTTGTGATTAGTCTGTTCATATTTTCTATTTTTTCCAGCTTCAGTCTTGGGAGACTGTACCTTTCTAAGAATTTGTCCATTTCTTCCAGGTTGTCATTTTATTGGCATATAGTTGCTTGTAGTAGTCTTTTATGATCCTTTGTATTTCTGTGGTGTCAGTTGTAACTTCTCCTTTTTCATTTCTAATTTTATTGATTTGAGTCCTTGCCCTTTTTTTCTTGATGATTCTGGCTAAATGTTTATCAATTTTGTTTTTCTTTTCAAAGAACCAGCTTTTAGTTTCATTGATCTTTGCTATTGTTTTCTTTGTCTCTATTTCATTTATTTCTGCTCTGATCTTTATGATTTCTTTCCTTCTACTAACTTTGGGGTTTGTTCTTCTTTCCCTAGTTTCTTTAGGTGTAAGCTTAGGTTGTTTATTTGAGATTTTTCTTGTTTCCTGAGGTAAGATTTTATTGCTATAAACATCCCTCTTAGAACTGCTTTTGCTGCATCCCATAAGTTTTGGATCATTGTGCTTTCATTTTCATTTGTCTCTAGGTATTTTTTAATTTCTTCAGTGATCCATTGGTTGTTTAGTAGCATATTGTTTAGCCTCCACGTGTTTGTGTTTTTTATAGTTTTTTTTTCTTGTAGTTTATTTGTAATCTCATAGTGTTGTGATCGGAAGAAATGCTTGATATGATTTCAGTTTTCTTAAATTTAAGGTTTGTCTTGTGGCCCGGCATATGGTCAATCCTGGAGAATGTTCCATGTGCACTTAAGAAGAATATGTGTTCTGCTGCTTTGGGATGGAATGTTCTATCAATTAAGTCCATCTGGTCTAATGTGTCACCTAAGGCCTGTGTTTCCTTATTGATTTTCTGTCTGGATGATCTTTCCATTGATAAAAATGGCTTCTTAAAGTGCCCCACTATTATTGTGTTACTGTCAATTTCTCCCTTTATGGCTGTTAGTATCTGCCTTATATATTTAGGTGCTCCTTTGTTGAGTACATATATATTTATAATTGTTATGTCTTCTTCTTGGATTGATCCCTTGATCATTATGTAGTGTCCTTCTTTGTTTTTTATAACAGTCTTTATTTTAAAGTCTATTTTGTCTTATATGAGTATTGCTACTCCAGCTTTCTTTTGATTTCCATTTGTGTGGAATACCTTCTTCCATCGCCTCACTTTCAGCCTGTATGTGTTCCTAGGTCTGAGGTGGGTCTGTGTTAGACAGCATATACACGGGTCTTGCTTTTGTATCCACTCAGCCAGTCTGTGTCTTTTGGTTGGTGCATTTAATCCATTTACATTTAAGGTAATTATCGATACATGTATTCCTATGGCCATTTTCTTAATTGTTTTGTGTTTGTTTTTGTAGGTCTTTTTTCTTCCCTTCCTCTTTTGTTCTCTTCTCTTATAGTCTGATGAACATCTGTAGTGTTGTGTTTGGGTTGCTTTTTCTTTTTCATGTGTGTATCTGTTGTAGTTTTTGGGTTTACTGTTCCCATGAGGTTTTGCTATAACAGTGTATATATGTACAAGGTATTTTTGTAGTTGCTAGTCTCTTTCCCACCTAGAGGAGTTCCTTTAACATTTGTTGCAAAGCTGGTCTGGTGGTGCTGAATTCTCTTAGCTTTTGCTTGTCTGTAAAGCTTTTGATTTCTCCATCAAATCTGAATGAGAGACTTGCTGGGTAGAGTATTCTTGGTTGTAGATTCTTCTGTTTCATCACTTTAAATATTTCCTTGCCACTCCCTTCTGGCTTGCAGAGTTTCTGCTGAGAAATCAGCTGATAATCTTATGGGGATTCCCTTGTATGTTATTTGTCATATTTCCCTTGTTGCTTTTAATATTTTTTTGTCTTCAATTTTTGTCAATTTTTTTACTATGTGTCTCAGTGTGTTCCTCCTTGGGTTTATCCTGCCTGGGACTCTCTGCCCTTCCTGAACTTGGTTGACTGTTTCCTTTCCCATGCTAGGGAAGTTTTCAGCTATTATCTCTTCAAATATTTTCTCAAGTCCTTTCTCTCTCTCTTCTCCTTCTGGGACCCCTATAATGTGAATGTTGGTTTATTTAATGTTGTCCCAGAGGTCTCTTAGGCTGTCTTCATTTCTTTTCATTCTTTTTTCTTTATTCTATTCCATGGCAGTGATTTCCACTATTCTGTCTTCCAGGTCACTTATCCATTCTTCTGCCTTATTTATTCTGCTGTTGATTCCTTATAGTGTATTTTTCATTTCAGTTATTGTATTGTTAATCTCTGTTTGTTCTTTAGTTCTTCTAGATCTTTGTTAAACATTTCTTGCATCTTCTCAGTCTTTGCCTCCATTCTTTTTCTGAGACCCTGGATCATCTTCACTATCATTATTCTGAAGTCTTTTTCTGGACAGTTGCCTATCTCCACTTCATTTAGTTGTTTTTCTGGGGTTTTATCTTGTTCCTTCATCTGGGACATAATCCTCTGCCATTTCATTTCATCTAACTTTCTGTAATTCACTCAGTTCATTCTTTAGTTCATTTCTTTGAGGGACTTCTTCTGGTCATCTCCCAGACTAAGTTAATGACTCTCATATACACATCATTTCCTGCAAAATAATAGTCATCACAGTTTAAATCATTTACTTGTTTAATGTTTATCTCTTCTATTGGAACATAAGCTTCATTAGCAGAGACTGTATGTGCCTTCTGCATCTAGCACAGCATCTTTTACGTCATAGATGCTTATAGGTATTCACTGAATGAATAGTATCTTAGAGTTTAAAATCTCTGATGTAATAGACACTTTGTCAAACACTGAGAACTCAGTCTTCAACAATTATTATTTGAGCACCTCAAAGTGCATAAATAATACTTGAGGGACTAAAAAAAATTATAGGGCACCATCCCAGCCCTCAAGAGATGTTCCATAAAGGAGATGGGCCATTTGCATGCAACAAATTAAATACCTACATAAATCTCAAGTACAAAAAGAGTGAGTGAATGAATAGATGATTAATTGAAATGAATAAGTGGTTCATTTTAGAGTTGTATAGACCTGGATTTAAACTTGGGCAAGTTAGTCAATATCTCACAGCTTCAGTTTTCACATCTATAGAATGAAAATTATAAATGTTCCTATCTTGTAGGGTTCTTGTAAGAAATAAATGAAATAATGATCATAAAATACTTAGTAGAGTCAGGCACTTATCACACAATAAATGTCAACTATTTATTGCAATAGTTGCAGTTAAACGCAAGAGCAGCAGTTGTAGGAGAAAGAGTAGGAGTAGGATTAGGAGTAGGAGTAGTATAGTTAGGTTCCTGAAAAGAGGCAAGGTGGGATGATTTGATGAAGGGTCTATGAATAGCATATCCTTACATTCTCAGATAGACTAGGTAAGGAACAAACTGTTAAAGACTAATGCTGCAAGATTATCTTAGATCAGGAGTTCTTAAACTTTTGGGTTTCAGGACCACCTAATATACTTAAATTAATGATGACTCTGTATTAGCATTCTCTAGAAAAAACAGAACGAATACATCTTTTTTATAGATATATAGTTATATATAAGAAGAGATTTAGTATAGAAATTGGCTCACTGGTTAAGGAGGATAAGTCCCACAATCTGCCTTCTGCAAACTGGAGAACCAGGAAAGCCAGTGGTATAATTTAGTCCCAGTCCAAAGGCCTGAATACTAGGGGAGTCAGTGGTGTAACTCCCAGTCTCAGGCCAAAGGCTTGAGAACTGGGGGACTGCTGGTATAAGTCCCAGAGTCTGAAGGGCCTGAAAACCAGAAGCTACTATATCTGACATCCTAGCTCAGAAAGAGACAATAAGAATTCACTCTTCTTTCACCATTTTTGTTCTATTTGGGCCCTCAACAGATCGGATGATGCATGCCCACATTGGTGAGGGCAGATTTTCTTTACTCAGTCTATTGATTCAAATGCTAATCTCTTCCAGAAACACAGACACACCCAGAAATAATGTTTTACCATCTGTCTTGGCATCCCTTAGCCTAGTCAAGTTGACACATAAAATTAACCATCACAGATCCCACTGAACTTTTGTTTAGGTAGATTATATCCAGTGATGTGCTGGTAAATGTTTGACAACTGGGGTAAATGTTTCTTCAAGGGTAAAATTTTAGACATGTACCATTTACTGATTTCTGTGGTATAGGCACACCCACCATGTCTGACTTCAAACTACTAATATATCATCACTGAATGTGCAGAAATGTTGAGAAACACACACACACACACACACACACACACACACACACGGTATTTCCCATATAGGGATACAGTAGATATAATACTTTCAAATACGATTTACTGAACTGTCAGTTTATGTAATTTTATTTTTTTATTTTTTTGTAATTTTATTTTTAATAATACCTTTTAACTAAGTAATATTGGTATGTATTCAAATGTGAGTTCATATTAATATATAAAGTTGAAGTTTAATAAAATTAATTTTTACTCCTTTATCAAGAACATTCTTAAGTGAAGGTCATCTTTTGTTTTCAATACTGTGAATGCCTGGCTATGAAGAATGCAATGGTTACTGCTAACAGTCGGGTGCCTCTGCCTTGATTTGTGCCAGCAGTTTCACCACCATTGCTTTTGTACTATCATTGCAAATATTGACACAGTGTAAAAGGCAAATAACATCTTAGTATTATGATGAAAATAGTTTTGACTCTTCAGTAAGTGAAGGGGTCTCAGGACAACCCCCTACAGGGATCCATAAGCACACATTGAAAATCATTGTTTTATACTGTAGACTCCTTAAGGGAAAAGGTTGACTTTAATTTTTAAAAAATTATATTGCTTATGTTATATAATTTGAAACTCATTAACCCAACTACAACATGCAGATGTACAACTCTCCAAACATTTTTTAGTCTTACAGACATTAGGTATTTATCAGTTAACGTTTGCCTACAGAACACAAGCTCTTCAGTTCCTCTATTTGCTGACCAAGAAACTGTAGAACCTCTCTTCAAAAAACCCATTGAAGAAGTAAAGTAGAATGTTTAAAATTTTATTAAGAAATAGGAAATATGTTTTTTTGGAAGTATAACTTTTAAGCCCTTTAATTCATATGAATGTGTTAGAGTGGCTATGTAGATATAGTTTTGTTACCATGAATGTTCTCGACACTTTGGCAAAGAAGAAGTAGGCCTTTGAGAACATCATATTTTCCTCATTTCTTTGAGACATGTACAAACTCAAGTAAATACATTCAAAGTCAGAAATAGACATTTAAAAACAAACTGGCCTAATATTTCCATATGGTTGCTTTTATTTTAAATGTAAATGTGACCTATGAGAGTGAGTCCTATAAATGCTTTTTTTCCCAGATCTTATTTTAAATGTAGAGCTTTTCTGTCATCCTTTGAGACTTTACATATCCCCATTACTTACATGAATTATTTCACAACAGTCCTAAATAGGAAATGATTAAGAGTCTATGGAAAAACCACAGCCATGAATCCATGGTATGTTCACTGAATCATCCAAATGGTAGGGTTTCTATTTTCTCAGATGCTGTTGTCTGCAATCAGATGCCTGCCATCACCCAGATTCCTTAATCGAGATATTTATTTCTTCATACCAGCTTTGACTGTCTAATATCCTTTCATTGCACCCTGCAGGACTCTTAAACATTCCTTGCCAGGCAGGTGTAGTGATAATCAACTTCCTCAGCTTTTGTTAATCCATGAATGTCTTAATTTCTCTCACACTCTTGAAGCACGGGCTCTGGACGCGCAGGCTCAGCAGCCAAGGCTCACGGGCCCAGCCGCTCCGCGGCATGTGGGATCTTCCTGGACCGCGGCACGAACCCGTGTCCCCTGCATAGGCAGGCAGACTCTCAACCACTGTGCCACCAGGGAAGCCTGGGATTCTTGTTTGACAGGTTTTTTCTCTTAGCACATTGAATATATTGGCCCACTGCTTTCTGGCCTCCAACGTTTCTGATAACAAATCTGCTGATATTTTATTGAGGACCCCTTGTATGTGACAAGTCACTTCTCTTTTGCTGCTTTTGAGATTCTCTATCTTTGACAGTAAATTAACTTCTAAATTGATTAAAAATAAGAAAAAATCTTTTATATTTACTTTTTACAATTTCCCTCACTTCTTTTCTTTGTGTAGATCTAATTTCTATTTTGTATCCTGTTCCTTCTTTTAAAAAATCTTAGTTTTTCCTTTATGATCAGCTTTGTTTTTCTGGAAAAAATCTTTATTTTGCCTTAATTTTTTGAAAGATATTATTGCTGTATATGGAATTCTGGGTTGATAGTTTTTTCTATTAGCATTCTAAAGATGTCATTTCCATTGTCTTCAGGCTTTTATAGTTTCTGATGAGAAGTCTATTGAAACTCATATTTGTTCCTTGGTATAAAATTTTCCTTTTTCTCTGCTCTCGTGATTTTCTATTTATCTTTGATTTGAAGCAATGTGACTATGATGTATTTAGGTGTGCTTTTACATTTGTAACATAATTGTTTTTTATCCTGCTTGAGGTTCTCTGGGATTCTTGAATCTGTTTCATTAATTTTTCAAAAATCCTTGGCCATTTTTACTTCATCTATTTCTACCTCATTTCTCTTTCTTCTACTTCTGGGACTTCAATTACTTGCATGTCATATTGTTTGATATTGTCTCCTAGCTCTTGGAGGCTCTATTCTCCTTACTTCCCCACCCCTCATTTTTTTCTTTTCTCTTGGTGTTTCTGTTTGGAAAATTTCTATTGATGTATTGGCAAAGTTACCTATTCTTTATTCAATTCTAGTCTGCTAATGAGCCTGTCAAAGAACTGCTAATAAACGTAACCTCTGATATTGTGCTTTTGCTAGCATTTCCACTAATCTATTTTAAAAGCTTCCATCTCTGTGAAATTCCCCATTTGTTTTTGCACGTTGTTTACTTTTACATTTTGTCTTTTATTAATCAGTTATTAAGGTATTTTTTTGTGAGTTCCAATATCTGAGTCATCTCTGAATCTCTGAATCTGAATCTTCTGTCATTTCGACAAAAGTTTTTTTTTTTCCCAGCTTTTTAGTGTGTCTCAATTTTTGACTAAACGTCATACATGTATAGAACAGAAAGGACTAAGGTAGATACTGCTTATGCCCAGATATGGGTACCTCTGTCTTTATATCAGACAGTTAATGTGGGGTTGTTGTACAGTAAAGAATTTGTTCTTTGCCTCGAGTTCCTGCAATGGGGCTTCTAAACCCTTGGAATTTCCTGAGCAATAGGAGTGTCTTTAATCTTTGTGGTGGGCTCAAAGGGATTAGAGTTTTGAGGCTTTGAGCCACATGATATCAGCCTGACCTTCTGACCACTGGAGAGGTGTCAGGGGCTGGAGATTGCTTTCTGTCACATGGCCAGTGGTACAATTAATCATGCCTATGTAATGAAACTCCAGTAAAAACTCTGAACATTAAGGGTCATTTGAACTTCCTGGTTGGTGAGCACATCAGTGTGCCAAGATGGTGATGCATCCTGATTCCATGGGGAGAAGGCATGGAAGCTCCATGTTTGGGATCCTCCAAGACCTTGCCCTAAGTGTTCTTTACTTGGCTAAACCTTATTTGTATCATTACAGCAAAACTAGTCATAAGTATAATGTTTCCTGAGTTCTCTGGTTTATCCTAGAGAATTATCAAACCTGATAGGTTTGCGGGAACCCCCAAATTTGTGGTAAGTTGGTCAGAAGTGTGGGCAGTCTGGGTATATCTAAATTTATGAGGGAATTTTGTTGGGGACTATGACCTCAACTTTGGAGTTTGCATTAACTCCAGTGGATAATATTATATCACACACAGCCAAAAAGTACATGAAAAGGTACTCCGCATCACTAATCATCAGGGAAATGCAAATCAAAACCACAATGAGATATCACCTCACACCTGTTAAGATGTTTTATTAAAAAAAAACAAGAGATAAGTGTTGGCAAAAATTGGAGAAAAGGAAACCCTTGTACACTGTTGGTTGGAGTGTAAATTGGTACAGCCATGATGGAAGAGTATAGAGGTTCCTAAAAAAAAAAAAAAAAAAAGAAAACCAAAAATAGAACTACCATGTAATCCAGCAAGCCCCCTTCAGGGTATATACCTGCAGGAAATGAAATCAGTATCTCAGAGACATCATTGCAGCATTATTCACAATCTTCAACATATGAAAACAATCTAAGTGTTAATGGATGAATAGATACAGAAAATGTCAGAAAATATAAACATATAATACTATTTGGTCATGAGAAGAAAGGAAATCCTGCATTTGTGACAAGGATGAGCCTGGAGGATATTGTGCTAAGTGAAATAAGCCAGACAGAGAAAAACTATATGACATCACTTGTTATGTGGAATCTTCAAAAAAAAGGTCAAACTCAAACATAAGGTAGAATGGTAGTTCCCAGGGGCTAGGTGGGGGAAATGGGGAGATGCTGGTTAAAGGGTACAAACTTTGTTATAAGATGAATAAAGTCTTCAATATTTAATCATTAAAGTTCAGTAGCAATCATTAGCATTAGCAGACATCTGCTTTGTATTGGTGTAGGATTTCTGGGCCCAAAATCATTTCCTGCCTCCCTCCCAGGAGAGAGGGTTTTTATTTCTATCCTGCCCTCAGCAACACTGGATCTCTACTTGTATCTGGGGCTAGACTGTTCGCTACCCCACACGCCCCCCCCTGCCCCCACACAGACAGCTAGGTTTTGTTTCTGTCCCTTCCTTAAGCGCAATGGAATTTTCTCTGAGCCTTGGAGGTAAGAGGGCTTGCTGCCCCTGCTCTAGCAGCTTAAGACTTTTAAGAGAAGGGTTTGGGAAAGCAGGTGAGTCTTTGGGCATGTCACCTAACAGCAGCCTATCACTTCATGTTTGCCTGTGCCACTAAAGGCATCTCTGCAGGTCTCCTGCCCTGCTCCCAAACTTTCTTGTTTGTGTTTGGTAAAGGTCTAAGTTCTCCTTCGGAAGTCCCTAGATATTCTAAACTGACATACTACCCACACTTGGCCTTTAAGAATGTTTTTTTTGTTGTGCTTTTAAAACATGTATTTATTTATTTGGTTGCACCAGGTCTTAGTTGCGGCAGGCGGGCTCCTTAGTTGTGGCTAGCCAGCTCCTTAGTTGCAGCACGTGGGCTCCTTAGTTGTGGCATGCAAGCTCTTAGTTGCAGCATGCACGTGGGATAAAGTTCCCTGACCAGGGATCGAACCCAGGCCCCCTGCACTGGAAGTGCAGCCTTATCCACTGCACCACCTAGGACTCCTAAGAATTTGTTAACATTTTAGTTGATTTCTTCCTATCCAGCCACTTTTGACTCTTGTGCTCTACTAAAGATGAAATGGGGGACTTCCCTGGTGGTGCAGTGGTTAACAATCCGCCTGCCAATGAAAGGGACATGGGTTCGAGCCCTGGTACTGGAAGATCCCACATACGGTGGAGCAACAAAGCCCGTGTGCCACAACTGCTGAGCCCGCATGCCACAACTACTGAAGCCTGCGTGCCTAGAGCCCATGCTCGGCAACAAGAGAAGCCACTGAAATAAGAAGCCCATGCACCACAACGAACAGTAGCCCCCGCTCGCCGCAACTAGAGAAAGCCCACGTGGAGCAATGAAGACCCAATGCAGTCAAAAAAAAAAAAAAAAAAAAGATGAAATGGTTTATTTCACAGATACTGAGTCCCATCAATTTACTTGGTTATCTTGAGGCCTCAACTATCTGATAGGCTCAAGAAAAATGATTTTTATAGATTACCTGGCATTTTTTTTGTTAAGATGGAAGAAACATTCTCATGGAGATTTTTACATTCTAAGTGAAATCAGAACTCTCATCTCCTTATTCTTACAAATGAATTTTATTCATTTTCAATTATGAATAACAATTACATTAGAATCTTGACTAGAATTTTACTAAACTAACTTTGGTGGGATGAACAACATTATAGTATTTGGTCTTCTTATCCAGAAATACTGGTTTTCCTACTCATTTATAGAAAAAGCACACTCCAGGTTCCTTATGATACAGAGTCAATGATTTAATTGATTTTAACTTAAATTCCATATTAGCACAAACATAGAGGTGGCTTCTGGTATTAAAACACAGTTAAAGATAAACAGGAAAATCAGAAATTATTAGATTGGAACCAAATAATCATGTAGGTATTGAGAATCGTAACAGAAAGTAAGCATTGTTTTAGCTCTGAGATTCCTAAGAGACAAATCAAAATGCAAATAGTGTGTTATATAGTTCTCTTAGTTTAATACAAAGAATGCAATTTTATCAGGAGAAATTTTTCTTGCACTGAATCCTAGGAGGACTTCTTAATGTAGTTCCTTTTAGAAATAACAAGATACAAATTGAGTTCAAACACTGTTTGGTCGAAAATAGTCAAATGTCTTTCAAATGACCACTTCTTTTCCTCACCATAATAAATGCCAAGAGCACATTTCCTATATTAATAGAAAAATCAATAAGTGTGAAAAGCTGAAGTAACCCTGACAAGTTTTTCAGAACAATTGTTGAAAATATTCAGAAAACACCTTTAGTTGGAAAACAGCAGAAACAAAAATAGAAATATCACATTTCATATATGCAATAGAATACAATGCTGAGTTTAGTTCCATAATAAAAGTCATACCAATTTTTATGTGTGGCCAAGGATGGAAGTATGGATAAAGAAAAAGAACTGAAATCAAGGTAGAAGATAACTCTGCTTACTGCCTTCAAGTCTTGTTTGGAGAGGAACCTCTGGAAAACCATGAGTTAGGATAACGCTAGTCTACTAGCATGTCAGAGGCAGAACCCATATAATCTCTAGAAATATAATTTGTCATTCCTCCAGGTAACTCCCTTAAGGGGGTTTGGTTCCACCAATGAATAAAGTTCCTAATTCTATACTAAGTTCATCCTTTGGGACATCAATCTCATCTCTTGCCTCTTCCCCAAGCTTCTTCCACCAGGGTGCTTGTATATGCTTCAGGGTGGTAAGATGGGCCTGCTTGGCCTTGGCTGCCACAGGCCTGGATCTGCTTAGGAAGAGCTCAGGTTCTTTTCCTTCTGCCTCCTTCAGACTTGGTGCTTCTGTAGTAAACAGAAAATAAAAAGGTGAGTGGAAGAGTTCTGTACCAAACAAACAGGAACTTGGAAACTACAGTGTTGGAACTCTGCAATAGCAGGCAAAAACAAGGTTCCAACTCTGAGTCTATTATTATTGTCAGCTGTAGATGGCATGTGACTATTCACAAGTTGTAGCCCATGCTTCCGTGTTTAAAGGGAAAGAATAAAAGAAAGAGGTAGATTTTTTTAGATGGTTTATTTAAAAGAGCAGAAACTTTTAATATAATAGCAGAATCCTTACAGATGAGAGGCTCAGTTCCAGCCACCTATCCATTCAAAAACACAAAATTTGCAAGTAATGGCACTAAAGAGAGGACCCTGGCCCTTTTTGCTCCACAAATACTAAAAGTGTTTCAGAGGCCATCTGAGACACTGGCTTCATGGATGGGATCTCTCATTAAATGCACCAGTGGTTGTGAGAAGCAGATGAATTAATTTTTGTGAAAACACTTCATTAAAGTGCCACCATAACCACTCTCATCATCTACTTTTAAAATATGTTCAAAAAGCTTTTCATACTGTATAACAGAATCTGGCTAGTAGGGCTCAGCATCTTTATAATTAATAACTTTTCTGAGTTGACACATATCAATGATCACAAGGCTGAGGGAAGCAGTCAAGAAGGTTATGGGGTCTGCATCATTTGAAATCATTGTGTGGTGATATGATCTAGAAGGAGAAATTTCTGAGGATAGGAGATGGGTTAATAGACCACTAAATGGTGTTTTCCTTCTGAAGATCTAGATGTCACAAAATCTTACATAGGCTGTTCCTTTTAGGAAGCAAAAATGGAATGAGCACATACTCATCAACTGTTCGATGTTGGTGTTGATCCGAGCCATCAGTGCCTCCCTGTGCTGTTGGGCTCTCTCTTCTAGAGCCCTGCCCATGAAGTAGTGTTGCAGTCGTTCTTGTGCTTGGGAATGGAGCTCCCTGCTGATCACATCTGATACCTCAGAGCCCTGGGAACAAAGGACAAAAAAAGTGTCACATGAAGGACACATATATCAAAGTATGTTTCACTTAACCACTTAGTAGAGGTTCTAGAATGCTTAGCTGTCTCTCATCAATTGAATGTTATGGTTGATATCTACCTTGTACTCTTGAGCAAGCATTAAATAGCCTCTTAAAAGCAGCTTTAAATGAAAATGCAGGTGGGCCAGATTCTTTTTGGTATGCTCCTATACCTCACTTCCTCACATAGTATGGTATTCTGGGAGAAGAGATAAGATTGAGAAATCATAGTGAAAATTACAAATGGTTTGGTAAAGATACTGGCCTGGAAGAGGAGTAACAAGACCAATCCTTTTGTTCTAGCCCCACCTGGTAAGACTACCTAACTTCTTGTCCTATCCCCACTCCCAAACTTATCTAAGACATAATGTTATAACGGCTTCTAATTTCACAGAACAAGGGACAAAATCATTCAAAGGACCATATTCTTTTGGCTAGTCAGCTACTTTAAAAGGAACTTACCTAATTAGTTTGGACAAGGATGAAATAATCTCAACATTGAAGCTGACAGAGCTTCTGACACCCCAGCTTTCTCAAATATTCCAGTTCATGGATCTTGGATACAGCCCTGTTCCAGCTAACACCTTACTTTTCAGCCACAGAGTAACAGGTGTACTAGAGTATGGCTAGAGCAGCACTTCTTTTTTTAACAGGAGAATGCATCACAATCACACACAGTGCATTAAAAAAAATAGAGATCAAAGACCTAAACATAAGGACTAAAACTATAAAACCCTTAGAAGAAAAGACAGAGGAAAAGCTTCATGATATTAGATTTGGCAATGATTTCTTAAATATGACACTGAAGGCACAGACAACAAAAGAAAAACCAGACAAACTGTACTTCATCAAAATGAAAAAGTTTTGTGTATCAAAGGACACTATCAACAGTAAAAAGGCAGCCCACAGAATGGAAAAAAATGTTTGTAAATCATACATCTGATAAGGGATTAATATCCAGAATATACAGAGAACTCCTAAAACTCAACAACACAAAAACAAACGACCTGATTAAAAAATGAGCAAAGGACTTGAATTGAAATTTCTCCAAAAAAGATATACAAATAGCCAATAAACATATGAAAAGATGTTCAAAATCACTAATTATTAGAGAATGCAAATCCAAATCACAATACCACTTCACATTCATTAGGATGTGAAAATAATAAATGTTGGTGAGGATGTGAAGAAGTCTTGCTGACGCAGTACGGAAAACCACTAATTTGAAGTGAAGTCTCCCTTACTATTGACTTTACTTATATGGTCCACGTAATTATAAGACGCCAAATCCATTGACTACGGTAAAGCAACTGCATTACCTTATGCCAAAAATAAATGTACATATACAGCTGAGACACTTATTTGTTGGTGAATATCACCCACTGCAATAATGTAACACTGGTACCATGGCACAAAAGCCTACATACGGGATGTCTTCTGATATAGTCATCCACTTGTTGCTTCAGTTCAACTCTGCGTGCATCAGTGAGTTCTCTGAGTCCTTGCCAAGGAGCAAATAGTTTCTTTTTCTTACGGCACTTTGCTAGGAATTTAAGAGTCTGGGACAAAAAAAAAAAAAAAAAAAAAAAAAAAAAGATTTGTGATTTTTTTTCTTCCCTAGCAGAACTATTTCCTTCCTACCAAAACATATGATAGTGACAACAGCTGTTAACCCTTTTATGTATGGGGAGAAAGATAGGATTGTGACTGGGGTGACAGAGGACAATAACTTTATCGTTATATTCTTCTGTAGTGTTTTAATATTTTACAAGGATATATTCATGTATTATTTGTACAGAAGGCAATAAAGAAAAAAAAAGGGAAATCAGCTTTGGGTTCTAGTCTTAATTCTAGCCCCTTATAAAACTGTTTGATTTGGGGCAACTCATTCAATCTCTATAGGATAGGTTCTATGTCTACAGAAAACAGGGATCCCAATTGTACTTAGCCAAAGGATTGTAAAGATCAAGGAGAAGGTATACAAGAAAAAGCTTGGTAAATGAATGTGCTTTCTCCTGTCCTTCAGAATGAATTCCTGGTAAGAAATCTTTTAACAGGCAAGATGTGGAGACACATCTGAAATTATTCTGCCCAATTTTTTTTTCACTCTTCTCCCTTCTTTGTAGTTTTTACTTTCATCGAAGTTATATGTTCACATTGCTTAAGGCAAGGGTTGGCAAATTATGGCCCACAGGTCAATCCAGTCTGCTGCCTGTTTTTGAACAGCTGAAAAATGGTTTTTTACATTTTATATGATTACAAAGTTCAAAAGGAAAAGAATTAATTCATGACATGTGAAAATTATGTGAAATTCAAAATTCAGTGTCTACAAATGTTTATTGAAACAAGAGTCATGCTCATTTGTTTACATACTATCCACAGCTTCCTTTGGGCTACAACTGTAGAGTCGAATAGTTCCAAGAAACTGTATGACCTGCAAAACCTAAAATATTTTACTATTTGATGCTTTCCAAAAAGTTTGTTGATATAACTATTGTTTAAAGTGTCAGTTTTAGAAGAATTGTTAAAAACCTCTCCCCCAAAGACAGCAACTTTAGTTCTTTCAGGTTTTTCTTCTGATGTTTATCTCCATCTACATTTTTGTGATTTTTTTCAGTGATAGGTATTATCTATTGACTTTCTTGTATGAAAGATAAGGACTTAGCTCTCTTTCACACATACTTTTTATATCTCCAAATATCCAATATTATTAAATCATAATTTTAGTTAATGTTCAGTGTTTACATTATTATGACTGCATAAAGGCTATTCATTTTTCAACCATGTAGTGATGATTACTTTTTCTTCCTTGCATATTTTTATTTTCACTGGAATTAATAACTCTATTATTTTCCTGTGCTTATTTTTCTATATATTTATCACTGATTATCACAATTTCTGCCCTAACTGTTCATACATTAAAACACATCAGGCAATCTATCAAATTAATTTCCTTAGATACACATATTCTGGAGCTTTCTGACTTGTTCCAATCTGGATAGATTATTCCCTATGCTTGGTGCGTAGCTGTCATCCCGAGATCTCCCATTCCCCATCATCTTGGTGACTCTTTTCATCTTTCCTTTGTGTTTCCTGGATTCCATGTTGTCCTTTCTTGGGTTATTCCTTTGTTTCAGAGACTTTGTGATGCATAAAAATGTCTTTAGTGTATCTTTACCTTTAACTGATGGTTTAGTTGGATGTAGAATTCTAGTTGGAAATCATTTTCCCTCAAACATTTGACAGCCTTACTCCAATTATCTTTTAGCTTCCAATAATGCTGTTGAGGAGTACTTTTTGCCCCAGTGTATTTCACAATAATGTGAAATAGATGTGAGTGTATTTTTGTCATTGTATTGGACATTCAGTCTTTTTAATCTAAACCACATGATATTCAATTCTGAGAAATCTTAAATTATTTGATTTCTTCTCCTCCAGTTTTTTTTTTTTTTCTTTGTTTCAAATGTTTGACCTCCTAGACTGGTTCTGGTTTCCTTTTGCCCTGCTCTCTAGATTTCCCAAACCTTTTTTTCTAGCCCTTTTATTATGTCTTTCTTTTTTCTGTCAAATTTTATTCCATTTGTTCCCTGTTATCCAGCATCTTGGTTTTTGCTTCATGTATTATTTTCTTTTAGCTCTCGGAGAAAATAATACATTTTAAAAGTTTTCTTATCCCTGCAATATCTCTATTTCCACCAAGTAGTTTTATTCTATTTGTTTTGGCCTTAGCTTCCTGCAGACGTCCAGTGATACTTTCAGCTGATATTTAAGAGTGGGCACTAAAAAGCTGTTTAGAAATGCTGAGCAGATGGGTAGGGTTTATCTATTCTGTACTTCTTTATAGGGCTACTGAACTGAGCTGTTTCATTGGAGTACCTCATTGTGAGTACATGTATAACTATTCCCTTGGGCTGTTCAGATTTCCTAAAGAAAATGTTTTCAACCTACTGTTTACAGGATACAAGCCTGGCTGACAGCACTGAGATCTGAGAAGAAAAAAGGGCTTGGAGGTTTTCACATTCAGTATAAAGATTTCCTTAATACCCTTGTTTTTACTATAGTACTTGAGCCTTCAATTGCGCTTACATTCTCCTATTGAGATTTTCTCCTTTTCTTCTATTCTTCCCTTTTCTTGATTTTTCTTCCTTGCTTCTCCTTCTCTTTCCTCTACTTCCTGCTTTTAGTATGAAGCCAGGCTTATGATGCTACTCTGGGAACTCAGAGTAAAGTTTCCAGAACAGAGGAATTTTTGCCCTTAGATCAGAAAAGTCCACCTTGACATCTCTGTCTCTTTTCCTCATTCTTTGTCATTTTAGGACTCTCTGAAATTGTATTTATCTCCCAATGTTTATTTTTTCAACTGGTTTGTTTCAGTAAGTGCTTTTGTTGTTGGTCTTTAATAGATATGTATATTTGATACTGTTTTGCTATAATCAAGTAGCAAGAATTAGCTATCATTCTGGCTCTAGAGAGCAGACGCCAGCAAACATCACCTTCTTTCTGAGCTGCTTCTTTTTTTTTTTTTTAAGAAGGAACAATTAGGTTTATTTGCTTGTGCCAGGAAATATCTCACATACATTGCTATAAAAACCATGTTTATCACTTTAGTGTGGAATTCTTTAGAAGCACTGGCAACTTTGGAAACTGGATGCACTGAACTGGTGGATGCCACAGATGGAAAATTCTAGAAGGCAGCCAGACCTGCCCTTGTGCTTGTCACTAGTTTCCAGTCTTTGATTTCCAGGTTTTGGCTCTTTCAAAGCCATTTTTCACATTTCTGAAATCAAGAATGGCCTGAGAAATCTCTTCATTTGTGTGCATCAAAAATGAACCTAGAGTAAAAAGAGACATTCAGAAAGTTCTGGGTGATGAGAATTTTCTTCTACCACTAAAATGGTGCATATTTCTGTAGTTCTTAATTTGAAACAAACTCAGGCATATCTGAATAGCAAACGGTTATTTTCCCAGCATCAGATCCTCGAGGATGGTAAAACAGGTTTTTAGGATTGTGTATGATTATAAAGACCAAACTTCAGATAAACATATGCAATTAGACCTCACTCATCCATTGCAGGCTGTCATCAGCAATGGCAATCTCTTTATTAAAAACATTCTTAGGTTTGGTTCTATTATGACCATTTTTGTAGTTTTAGTTCTTTTTACCTTCTTTATTTTTTTTAATTGAGGTATAATTGACATACAATATTATATTAGTTTCAGGTGTCCAACATAATGATTCGATATTTGTATATATTGGGAAATGATTGTCACAAAAAGTCTAGTTAACATCTGTCACCATACGTAGTTAGAGAATTTTTTTTTTTCTTATGATGAGAACTTTAAGGATTTACTGGGGCTTCCCTGGTGGCGCAGTGGTTGAGAGTCTGCCTGCTGATGCAGGGGACACGGGTTCATGCCCCGGTCTGGGAGGATCCCAAATGCCGCGGAGCGGCTGGGACCTTGAGCCATGGCCGCTGAGCCTGCGCGTCCCACAACGGGAGAGGCCACAACAGTGAGAGGCCTGTGTACCACCAAAAAAAAAAAAGATTTACTGTAGTTGTCAGTTAAATAGCATTGGCTGATGTCAAGAACTGAACTGATCTGATAAAAAAAAATTGGCACATCTTGTCATAGTTTTCGTGTCTCTGCAGTATATGAGGCTGTGTCCTTACATGAGGAGTCTAAGTAATTTTTGAAAACTAGTAGCACCTCATTGACAATAACAAAAGATTACAAAAATTTCAAGTCAAGAAAGAATCACATTTTGGATTCTTTAGGGGTCAGCACACTTCTCCATGTTGAACTGTTTCTCTCTCTCTTTTAAAATTTATTTATTTAATTAACTTATTTTTGGTTGCGCTGGGTCTTCTTCATTGCTGTGCATGGGCTTTCTCTAGTTGTGTACAGGCTTCTCATTGCGGTGGCTTCTCTTGTTGCAAAGCACGGGCTCTAGACACGCGGGCTTCAGGAGTTGTGGCTCACAGGCTCTACAGCACAGGCTCAGTAGCTGTGGCGCAAGGGCTTTGTTGCTGCACGGCATGTGGGATCTTCCCGGACCAGGGATCGAACCCATGTCCCCTGCCTTGGCAGGTGGATTCTTAACCACCTGCCAGGGGAGTCCCAACAACTGGTTGGGACTCGCTACCAGGGGAGTCCCAACAACTGGTTCTCTTTCTTTCTTTCTTTCTTTTTTTTTTTTTTGCGGAACGCGGGCCTCTCACTGTTGTGGCCTCTCCCCTTGCAGAGCAACAGGCTCCGGACGCGCAGGCTCAGCGGCCATGGCTCATGAGCGCAGCCGCTCTGTGGCATGTGGGATCTTCCCAGACCGGGGCACGAACCCATGTCCCCTCCATCGGCAGGCAGACTCTCAACCACTGCACCACCAGGAAAGCCCAACAACTGGTTCTCTTAATGGCTCCTCAGGAATTAGGACAAAGTGGCTTCTCTCAGGATCCTTGTTCTCCACCTGGACACTGTCACCTTCCCCCAGCACAGCTGTGTGATGAGGTTCTATCTTTTGTTGGGTGTTAGGTCCAATATGCACGTTTCCAGATATGGTATAAATGAAGCTTGATCACCCTTTAGGAATAGGCTGGGAATGCTTTGCTCCTTGGTCCAATCTTAACTCCAAATATAAAGTTGGTGTGTAAGTATAAATCTTGGACTTGATTCCCAGGGATTCTCCAGAAATGACAGCAACAGTAACACCATCCTTACGGGTATAGGGATTTTGCTGCTTTTTACTTCCTGGTACCAAGGCTCCACCATCTTCTGTGAGCTCCTCAAATTAACCCACAGCTGTAGGCCATGGACTGACTCCTCCGAGCAAGGCATCTCCGCACAATGCCCCAGCCCATGGTCATCCACTGTAGGTCTCCTGTGTTCAACTGACCAGCATGTCCACAGAAGTCTTCGCTGGCCATGATAACCCCCTTCCAGGAGGTAATACACTGTTTCAAAACCTCAGTGTGGGTGATCAGGAAATCCACCTGGTCTACCGCCTTTAAATTCATCAAACAGTAAAAATGGATCCAGATTTTTAAACTAAGGTCAGCCAATGCTTCTGCGGACCCATGCTCCAACCCCTTCTGACTGCTCCCAGCTAAGCACTGAGGGTAACCTTGCAGGATGCCATATAAAGGCTAAAATGCGAGCATGCTGAGGCTTAGCAGATTGCAGTGCTCTGCAGAAAGAAAAGTCATTTGCCACTTGCACCAAATTGCAGAGGACCATTTAAGCATCCCTGGCCATCTCCCTTGGAGACTCCCCTGGGAGTCTAAAGCTGGCCGGGGAGGGTGGGGTCCTGGTAACTGATCGATGGCACCGGTCCCGCCTGGCCCCATGGGTACCCGGTACTCCAGTGTTCTTGGGGGCCCCTTCTGAGCTTAAGAGATGAAAAAGCAAGAAAAGAAAATCCTGGAACATTAAGAAGGAAAAGACAGCTAATTCTTCAAATTTAATTCTAATACTATACCACTACATAGAACTCCAACTTGTTTACGTAAGGATGTGTAATTTGAAATGAGCAGGTGTACATAAGGTTTTCTTGATTTTTATCTATCTGAGAAACAATGCCTCTCTTTTACGCAAAGTGAGGGACAGAAGGTAAACAACAGTTCTGGCCTTTGTCTGCCAAGGACACTAATAACCAGTTCCTCCTGAGGGATAAGTTCAATGAAATGATATTCCAACTTCGTTCTGTGAAATTGATAATTATTTCCTTTTCTTTGTTATCAAGGTCATCTGCAGTGCTAATAGAAATATAAAATGAGTCAAATATGTAATTTTTAATTTTCTGGGAGGCAGAATAAAAAGGTAAAAACAGGTGAAATTAATATTTTGCATGTACTGAGTTACATAAGCATAACTCAATATATGTAAAATATTAGCATTTCCACATGTAATTAAGACTCCGTGCTTCCACTGCACCACTGCAGGGGACACAGATTCCATTCCTGGTGGGGGAACTAAGATCCTGCATGCTGCCACGGAGCCCAGCCAAAAAAAAAAAGTCGGTAGCCACGAGGTAAAGGTATTAGAAAGGACCCAAGGCACTGATATCCATGGGTCCATGGGTTAATCCTTAGGTGGCATTGCTTAGCAGAGGGTAAACAGCAGATGTGGGTGTGATTCAGTGATGGTGCAGGACGGTTTGTTGCACACATGGCCTAAAATCCCCAAAAGAGCCTGAGAAAGATGGAGGCAGCAGACATCTCTTCCTATTTCCCTAGTATTTACTCTGTTTTTTAAGTGGTTTAAAAAAATCTTTGTAAAAGCTTAATCAGAGAAATCAATAAGGAGACTGTTCAAAATCTATCACTGTGAAAAACTGAAATTGACCTAAAGTTTAACAATAAGGGATTTAACAATAGGGATTAACAAACAAAGTTCAACAAAAAGGGATTTAGGTCAATAAATTGACCTAAAGTTTAACAATAACAATAAATAAGTTTAACAATAACAATAAAACTAAATGCTACATGATCTGAAATCCTAATATGAACGTTAACTATGTATAATAACTAGACATTAGGAAAACTGGTCATTAAGTGAAATAGACAGCCTTGTACTATGCTTTTCCAAGGCAATAAAATATTACTATGCTCCAGATAAATCCCAGGAAGATCATCATTTAAGAACACCATTCTATAATTCAAGAATTACAATGATCTAATTATACCTAATGTATTATCTGTGCATTAAAAAACATCTAATATGATAAGCTGCTCCTACGCAGGACTTTACAATTGACAAAATACTTTCCCATAAATTAGGTCATCTGATCCACATAACAACTGAGTGAAAAAGATAGGGTAGACATTCATTCATATGTCAAGCACATGCAGGAAGCTGACAATAAATAAGACTTCGTTCCTTACCCTTGAGATTCTCATTGCTCAAGTAAGAAAGAAAAAAATTAACAAATAACACTGCATTTTGGTAAATGATGTACAAGGGTCTATGGAAATACTAAGGACTGAATGTCTAAATCATTTTGGCCAGTGATAAGGATGTTCTCATTTTAAGAAACTAAGGCTCAGAAAAGCTAAGTGACTTGACCAAGACTTTACAGCAGATAAACAGGAAAGTCAGGTTTGAACCCATGTCTTTGCCTCCTAATCCAGTACTCTTTTTACTAACTCAGACTCACTGCTCTTTGAAGTGTGACAGCTGCTTTATACTCCACAAGAGATGGCCTCTGTTGGCGAAAATTCTTCCTTTCCCTGTACCCTCTCCAATGTTTCTGGATAATCAATGCTGATTTCTCTTCTATTTCCCGATTATGTTTTTCCACCTGACCTAAAAAGATAACAAACACTATTACAACATACTCACTTCTATGCTTTCTCAAGTTCTAGAATCAGGACAATGAAAGTACCAACAATCTTGCAGTCCTTTTATTTTTTTCAATATTGATTTTCCCAATTCTATTATTTTACAATGGTTATAAGATTTTAGAAACAAAACGCTCCAAAAGCTTTCTCAGATTATGCATCTTCTTTGGAAAAGACTCATATCATTTTTTTTGTCTCAGAGGAATGAGAAAAGGGCTAAAAATCCAATAGCAAGAACATTTAGAAAAAAGAATCACAAGTAAATAGTTAGAAAGTCATTCAGTACTACGAAAAGGGAAAAGCACATTGTGTATATATGTTACCTACTCTGCGTGGTTCTAAATTTCTCTTTAGTCACTCAGTTAGTTCTACAGATGACTTTCTTTTTACTTTCTGGGAGTTAGTCAGCATACAGTCTAGGGTTCACAGTAGCTAAGTGACAGAATAAGGTGGAAGGTAAAAATAAAAAGGGATATATTTGAGAGACAGTACCAAAAATTGATAGGATTTAGTGGTGAACTAGATGTGGAGGGAGGGAAAAAATTCTAGGATGTCTCATAGATGGGACACTGAGTAGACTGTTGGTGCAATTACCTGAGAGATGAGAAATACAGGAAGAGGAAATCAGTGAGGGAAGATAATGACTAGTTTTGAGGATGCTTGTGGATATCTAAGTAAAGCTAACCAATAGGCAGCTGGCTACAGGGCTGTGTTGTCCAATGTAGTAGGCACTAGCCACAACTGGTTACATAAATTTAAAGAAAGTAAAATAAAATTTTAGATCCTCAAGTGCACTAGCCACATTTCAAGTCAACAGCTACCTCTAGCCATTGGTACTGTGAAGATATAGAACACTTCATTTTGTAGAAAGTTCTACTGGGCAGGGCTGGTCTAGAGCTTAGGAGAGAGGGTGAGGATGCAGACAAGATTCCAGAGTGCTAAGCACTCAGTTGGTAGTTGAAGCTGCAGTTATGGATGGGATACCTCAGGAAGAGCAACATGAAAATAATGGGGTAAGGATGGAACCCTGGGAAACATCTGAATTTAAGGGAAAGAAAGAGAAATATGAGGCTAGTGAAGGATACTGGGAATGAGTAGTAGAAGGGGGAAGGAGTAGAACTAAAAAGGAATCTTGAAATGACTCAGATTTCCCAGACTACACTTTAATATTAATTTCAGCTTAGTGTGTCGAAAGTGGCAAGAGGTGTCACAAGGTTTGTACTGAGTTCTGAGGGCAGAATGTAGCAATATTCTAACACCTTACTTAAGTTCAAGGGGGTTCGTTCTTTATGTCAAAGACAGATATCTTTAAGCATAAAATTTTGTTTCACTAATTTATCTGAAAGAAAAGAAAAATTACTGGAGAGATTGCTCATCATAAACTAATAGGCCTTAATCAAAAAAAAATAGTTACTTTTTTTGACTCAAGAGATTTAATAAGATTTATCTGAAAAAGGAGAAACAGGGAAAAGGTCCCCATTTAAAAAAATAAATCATCAGGTAGCTAGGAAATTTGGTTTATTAAAAGATATCCTAATCAGTCTTAATTACACTTATAAAATTGATACTGCCACACACCTGGATGAACTATTTCAAGCATACTCAGCCGTAATTCTCGGGAAAGTCTCATGGCTCTCTGCCTTTGAAGTTGCAGTTGTAATCTGCAGTCCTCTTCTTCCTTCTGTCTACTTAGCTTCAGTAACATCTTTGTTCGCTTAGATCTGTGATGGAAACATTAAGTACACACAATTTTCATAATTATATGTCCACTCAAGAAGTATTTATGAAAAATGGCTTAACCTCACTAGTAATCATATAAATACAGACAGCAAAAAAAATTTCAAAGATAATTCCTAGTGTAGTTAGAGTATGATGAAATAAGTTTTCATGTGCTGCTCTACAACCTTTCTGAAGAAATATTTTGGATACATGCATCAAAATATTTCTGAAGAAATACTTAAAATATGTATCAAAAGCCTTAAAAATGTTAACCAATTAATTCCATTTCTAATTATTTTCATAAGGAAAAATCTAATACGTATATAAAGACTTATGTTAAAGGATGTTCTCCATAGCATTACAACAGTAACAAGTTGAAAACAAACCATATGTCCTACAATAGTGAATTATATAAATAAATACTGGTTCATTCACTGGACGGGAATTCTATAAACTATGAAAAAATAAAAATTTCAAAGAAGCAATCACTGTCCCTAAGGCAGACAAAGAAGAGATAGAGTTATGCCCTTAAGCTCGGTTTCAAGGGGGAAGTTGAAGGGTAGTGGAATATGCCACTCTGGCATAAAGATCGTTTTGAGCTGGAGGCAAATGAGAATCAGGAAACACAGAAAGAAGCCTTCCCAGAGGATCCCTTAACTGGCTAAAAGCAGAAACAGCTGAGAAATGAGGACTGCCATAAATTTCCCCTCCCAAGGAAGTTTTATGGCCATAGAGATGGAACTGCACAAATAACCCATATCTTCCGTAAGTTCCCCAATATATTTACCTTCCCCAATATACTTACCTTCCCACAGTTTGTTGCCCTCAGAAGCCTAAAATCCTTTTCTTTTCACCCGTCACTTCTCTATAAATTATTCTTTGTTAACATCTATATAGGCCCCAATTTTTTTTTTTTTAAGGTAAGAAGTGGATTTATTTAGAGAAATACATGTTCCATAGACAAAATGTGGTCTGTCTCAAAAGGTGAGAACGGCCCTGGGAGAAACACACTCCACAGAGTGTGGGCCATCTCAGAGGGCGAGAGCTATATAAGACCAAATTCTAACCACCCCTTTGAGTTATGCATCATGTCAGGTTTCTTCCATGTGACGTGTGCTACACATGTTAAGAAACTGTTTTTCTCTTGTTAATCTGTTTTTGTTTTTGTCAGTATAATTTTCAGGGCCCCAACCAACGAACCTAAAATGTATAGAGGTAAAAACTGTTTTCTTCCCCTACAAAGTCAAACAAATAAAATTAAAATACCTAAGTATCAGCACCATGATAGAGGAAGGTAAACTGTGAGCTTTCCTGCTTGTGAGGCAGCTGTTAGCTGCTTCAGTAAACCTTGCTGAGGAAAAGGGTACTTAACAGAAAACAAAGTTTCTGACCATGAAAAGTGATTAAATAAAGAAGAAACCCCCAAGAAAGTGCTTTAGCAAGGGTGTGACTATAAAAGAGTACCTCTTGTTGAATCCGAAGCTCTGATGAATCTAGGTCCATAACTGTGAGTGGTGGGCAGTCCCTCCCCCCAAAAAACATGGGAGGGAAACTACTCTGAGATAATAACCTGACCACAAAGAGACAGAAATAACCTTGGCAGAAAACCCAGCTACAAAGGAAGTAAAAGAAATTTGCATAAACTTGCTGCAACTAATAGAAGAGGAAAGGTGCTGAAGCCTGGAGCAAACTGGAGATTAAAAAACTAAAAACGCATTATAATGTGAGATTTAAATAATTTTGGCTTCATGGCTGATGTCTTATAATGGATATATTTATAACTGGTCTGGTGTTGTTTCATAAAGCAATGGAATTTCTATTTTAAAATAGTGGAATCTTAATTAGATTCCACAGATACCTCTCTAAGTGGACAAAATCTTTAATCCTAGGATGCTTTTAAGTAAAGATTTTAATATTGCAAAGAAAAGTAAACTGGCAAATTTGGCAACTACTGTAAGACTAAACATTAAAGGTCTGAATCCATGGCATAGGGGCACCTTTAAATGTAAGATACATAGCTGAGAATGGTAGCAGGAAGATCCATAAGGGATAACTACTCTGAGTTCACTACAAAGGTAAGGCTATACCAAGAACATCTCAGACTCTTGAATAGAAGAATATACAGTGTGACTCTCAAAATATTCATCATCTCCCAAACTTATTTAACCAAAGAAATAACTTTTTAAATATTTTTAAAGAAATAGCTAGTAGGATAGACAAACTCTGAGCAATGCTGGAATGGATTATACTTGCTTCTCATGAGTACTATTTACTTAACAGATCTGCCTGTCTAACTAGATTTGTAAATCTTCAAGGGCAAAAAATGTGCCATATGCATTTTCCTCTAAGTGCCCAGTAACATGCTAAAAAAACCTTTCTATTATTTTAATCTTGTGAGGTACACAGACAATTATCCCCATCTTATAGATGGGAAATTTGAGGCGAGAGAGGTGGGGCAACTTGTCCAAGATCATTCAGTTCACAAGTTGCTGAGGAGGGATACAAACTCAAGTCTGTTTAACTCTCCCAATACCTAGCACAGCCTCTGGCATATATTAGGCACTTGAAGCATGCTTAAAAAATTAACGATTTTTTGGCTACCAACAAAACTCATGCCCAATGATATTAATAACTTATCTTTTAAGTTTTCTCTGAAGGAAACTTTTATCAATGAAAAGCATGTCCACTAAGGGACACAGCCAGAGTGGCTTCAATACCTTCCACTAACCCATCCAGATTCTTAGAGGCAATGGAAAGAAAACACACAGACACAAATGACTTAGCTCCTAAGGTCATTTATGATAAAGTGGAGCCATCTCAGAGGTGATTTCTCATGCAGCCTAACTTAAAGCTAAATTTTAGTTCACTATTTTAAAACACATTTGTAACTGAGAAACACAGCTGCAGTTATTAAAAGAATAGTTTCAGTTTTCTTAAAAAAAACATTGACTTCTGGAATATGCAAGTTACACTTAAGTGAACTAAAATTTAGCTTTAAATTAGGTTACATGAAATCACCTCTGAGATGGCTCTAATTTATCAACAATGACCTAAGAGCTAACTCATTTGTGTGTGGTGTGTGTGTGTTCTTTTTGTCACCTCTAAGAATCTGGATGGATTAGTCATGTAAAAACTGGGCCATGTCTTCAGTATTTCATTTTTAGTTTACTTGAAATAGCAACAAATGACAAACTATGTCATATCTCAATGACCATATGTATCCATGCCATATTTACTGAGGAAAATCAGGTTAACATACTTAAACCTTTTTGTACTCATACACATTTTTACCAAAATTACATATGAACAATTATGGCAACTTTTAGTTTTAAGGGTTTGATGAGATAATTGACCATTACTGGCTCCCTCTATAGGCCTGGCCCACAAGAAAGTCTCATTAAGTGAACAGGATTGTGTATTTGTTACATCACATTCCTGTCTTACATTATGTCTTTTGCCTTTGGAAGTACATCTAGTTAATGAAGTGCTGGTACTCAGAAATGTATGAAGCAAGAATGAAAGAAACGGATTAGAATATTGAAAAAGAAAAAAAAAACACCCCAAACTATAAGTTTTCATTCAGCTATACTCTAATAAGATACATCTAGCCCTCTCAGATCATAATTCCTCTCACCCAAATTTTTTACCTGAAACTCCTCTGCAAAGTAATCACAGCAGATGGAAGCTTCTTTAATCTCTTTCTAGTCTGGAAACCCTTCCAATAAGCTTGAATCAAGCAAGCTGCTTGATGCAGTTTCTGAAATTAAAGGCCAGAATTAATTTAGAGACATCTCTAGGAAAGTCTTTTTTAGAAGTTTACTTCTTAAAATATCAGGCCTGGGCAAGTATTAATCTCCATTTTTAATAAGCTGAGCAGGAGGCAACATCTGCATAGGCCCAGGACAGGGAAGGCCTAAGAATATTAAACCTGATCTCCCAAAGGAAGCTCAGTTAGGCATTATCTAGAATGTATTCAAGATACAGTCTAGTTAGCTTCAAATTCTCCCTGATTAATCTCACTTCCATTCCCATTACAAGGATTTCATAGTTTTGCTTATTTAATGTTTTAACTTCTTTGCTTCACTTCCTATGCCTGGCTTCATTTATTCAAAGATTCAAGGGTATGAGGGACTCTTTGTATAGGTTTAAAAAAAAAAAGGCTCTGGGGTTAAAAATTTAGACCGTAAACAACTCCTTCTCCCATCAAACTATGGCTGCTCTGGATGTTAGGGGAAAATAAGTAAAGGAAGGGGGAGAGAGAGCAAATAAAAGATTCAAGAGACTACCACTATCCAATATTTTGAAACTAAAATGTTTACTGAAATGTTAGTAAATATCATGCAAATTATTTTTATAATTTAATACCTGCTCTTCTACTTCCTGATAGACCTTAGGGCTTAAAAGACCAATGAGCTGTCTAAGTTCTTGACTAAACTCTGTCCCAGGCTCTTGTTTATTTAGTAGACTTCTGAGTCCTGAAATGCAATAACAAAGGCACAACTATTAATAATAAAATATGATTTTGCTATCTAATCAGAATTAATTTGAGGTTAAAAAGTCTAGTTTAGAAACAAATGAAAACAATAACAAGATTAATCACATGATTTTTCTTTTTCCTTTTCTCAAAAACTTCTAGATTGAGGTCTTTAGGATTTTCCACTGTCCTGGAGTTCTTATGTGCTTACTCGTGAGATCTGATGCAAAATCTGTCTAGTCAACCTCTTTAATTAAAAAAAAAAAGCGAGAATGGAATCACTGCGATAAGTCAAAGGGTAGAGACATATAGTTGTGGTTTTTTTTTTGAACATAAATACCTTAAACAAAAACATTTAAAAAAAGATAATGAATACATACTGAGTAAATGCCTATCCTGTGGAAGCACTTAAGCAGGTTATTAGTTACTACTAATTATATGGAGTTATTATTACATAAAAATATACAGTAATGTATGTAATTTGGGGTAAATCAATAGGTTCCTGAGCATTTATTATAGGAGAAGTGCTATAATATTAAAATACTGCACTTTCATCCCAAATTAAAACTGAGTAGTAATATAAGTTACAAAGTAAGTACTATTTCCAGCGTATGGAGGAATGATGTATTATAATGTATGTACACAAGATACATCAGCAAGGGAAAATGGCCTTGGAGTGTACAAATGGGGAAGCCACTAGATAGGTCTTTCCATGTCATACTTTCTTCAAGACTCAAGTTCTCAGCAGTATTAATAATTGTAAAATATCTTGAGGAAACTGAATAAGTTCTACTGTTGAGAAAAGAAAGGGAGACAGCTTAAGATAAAATTCCTTTAGAATGAACTGTTGGACATTCACATTTCTATAGAGGAAATCTAATTACAGAAATAAAAAAATGTGTATCTGGCACAATATCATCTAGACAGTTTTATTACTGGCACTTCTCTCCCTATTTCTATAATACATAAAATAATTACAATGTTCACAGTAATGACTCATGCAAGATAAGTCACTAAAGTGCCTTCCAAATCATCAAGAATGATTAAAGGCCATTGTAATAGTTTTGGTATTAAATGCATCACATTATATTCTAATTCTTGAAATTTTATATATAATATAACCCTGTATTAGTAAGTATATTTAATCAATTAGAAACCTACTTCTTGACCATACCAAATAAGAAAATATATTGTAATGGATTCATGGCTCTGGCTAGCAAAGAAATAAAACAAAGCTAACATATAACTTTGATTAACAGTTGAAAAAAAAAAAAAACTACCTGAGTAATTCTGGGTAAACACCTACATTTTTTCCATGCCTCTGTTTCCACTGCTATATAATGAGGATAAGAGTAAACATCTCACAGGATTGTTATGAAGATTAAATATTTTAATACACATAAAGTATGAGGAATAGTCATCTGACACATAGTAAATGCTCAATTAAATGAAAGATTATTCTATGGTAATGGTAAAACACTGAGTCCTTTCCTTCTCAAGTTTTCTGACTTTTTATTCACATATATGTTTGATTTTGGAGGTGAGGGAAATTTTTTGTTTGTCTTTGAGGAAAGGCAGTATAGGAGTTGAAGAGTAATTATTAATTGATGTAAAGATCAAAAGGGCTGTCAATCTCTGAAGCACAGCTCTATTTTCTCAGTAAAGTTAGGTAAGATCACTGATCTTTTTTTGGTCATTATTTTACTACACTATATGGTATAATCAATACACAGCCTTTTTGTCAGAGAGGGAGCAAATATTCATTGTAACCTTGTCAATAAGGTATCATATGCCACCTGTTGAGACATGAAGATGGCTGGATTACATAAAGGTTTTTTCCCTGAACTGTTATCTGCTGTGACAGAGTTTATCTGCACATTTCAATTATTGACTTTTTAAAAACACAGGTATTTTGTTTTCCATAAACCATCAATAAAAATGTTCTTTTTGAGACTTTCAAGAACAGAAAGAATATATGTACTACCTTTGTAGCAGGCACTTAGTCTCAGTAAAATCAAAATTTCCTGATGGGATTTAGCCATCAACAGTAGGAGTCTTGTAGCAGTACTTCTTATGACTGGACTAGGAGTTGATAAAAGTTTGAAAACAACTTCATCTAAAATTGAATGCAGGGTTTTCACTTCTATTCTGAGTAAATCACCACTAATAGAACAAAATAAAAAAAAAAGTACCGTTACTAAACGACACATAAGTATCTCAAAAAATTAAACATTACAGGTGCAGCAAGTTAATGCCTATGGCCTGATCCATGAAGATAACAAATAGTTTAAGCAGATAGCTTAGTTCCAAAAATACATCACATTAAATCAATTAATTGAATTCTTACTGTAAGGCACCATGCTAGGTAAAGTAAGGAATACAAAGTTGACAAAGAAACTTGCAATCAAATACTGGAGGAAAGATAAATGTGCAAAATAGTAAATAGATGGTTCAAAAGCTTCAAGGCAATAATAAGAGGAAGATCACAGGACATTAAGTACATGGTTCACTGCTTAATGATGTACGAAGACAAACATGTTATAGGAATTCAATTATCATGTACTTAATATAGAAGGAACTTTTTCTTTTAGTATTCCTCTATTACACTAACAACGTCATGTTGCATTACTGATGTCATGAAAAATTACCTGAAACGTCGAAATAGTCAAAAGGGATTACTGGGTGTTCTTTTACTCACCCCACCAAGGAATATGTGATTTTCTAGGGGTGTGTACCTTTGATTATCCATTTACTACTGATTAGGATATTTTGCAATTCTGTAAAAGTAGATGTTGGCTTGTAGAAAGCAAATAATGGCAATGATTATTATCTGAGAACAATGCAAAGAGATTCTTACTCAACAACAATATAAATGACTTTTATCCACTAGAAAAAGTAACCGTAAAGGTTATGCCTGATATTCTCTACCATTCAGTTTCTGAGATAAAATGTTCTTCTGATCCTCTTCCATCCTCTACTTACAGATTTTTGACCATTCTTTCTCAGTCTTCTTTGTGGGCTCCCCTTCCCCAATATACCCCTTAAAGGTTACTCCCCAGGATTCTATTTTCAGCCCATTTCTTTTCTCAGTCTATTCATATTTTCCACTGAGCTCATCTTCTCTCATGTTTTTAACTATCGGTTTTAGGCTAACTCATAAGTCCACAGTTCTAGTCCAGATCTCTTCCAGAAGTCACATTCACTTGTCAGTGGACATTTAAGTTGTCTTGTCTTTGGGTGTTACAGATAAAGCTGCTATAAACATTTGTGTACAAGTCTTTGCATGGACTCTTATTTCTCTGTCTGCTGAAAATATCTACCTATGTTGGACATAACCAATATTGAATTTGTTTTGGCTATACCACTGTCTATTATCCATTATAGAAAACTTGGTGTCATACCTGAATGCATCCTTTATTTTACTCCGTATCAAAATGCTCATGAAGACCTGATGATTTTTTATTTTGACCAGCTTCATTAAAGTATAATTGATATACAACAAACTGCACACATTTAAATGTACAATTTGGTAAGTTCTGACATTTCCCCATCACAATCAAGATAATGAACATACCCATCACCCATCAAAGCTTCCTTTTGCTTCACTGTAGTCCCTCCCTTCTTACCTTCCCTGGCACCTTATACTCAGGCAACCACTGATCTGCTTTCTGTCACTATAAATTAATTTACATTTCCTAGAATTTTATACATAGTTATGATTGTAGATCCTATCTGAACATCATCAGTTTGCAGAAATGATTACTTTGTATTCCTAAAGGAAGAGGGGGAAAAAAAAGAGCAAAGCAGAGATTCTATCATGGCACAAGTTTGATTTCCTCATCCTTTTAAAGCCAAATCAAAGTATGACCATTTCTGCTAAACTTCCTGCCTTTGTATTACTTTACAAATAAAGAAAATTTTAAGATGTAGGCAGTTTCAATAACCAGATGTGGTTAAGTTGCTTGGAAACAATTTGATCCTTTCAGATCTTGCTTTCATTTTGTTGGGATGATCCAGAATGGTGCTCAGTCTAGTGCTATTATCCCTTACTACTAGGATGAAACCATCCTGAGTACACTCAGTGCTCCATTTTTCATGTAGTTTTCCAGTTTGGCTGCTGGAATCAGTCAGTATTCTTGGCTCTGTGTTTCTGGTACTGCTCCTTTTAATCCTTCTGGATTACTGTTTTCCACGACATTGGATAGTTTCCTCAAACGCATGTGCTGATCAGTACTCTACTGAAAACTTGTAGGGGACTCTGCAGATCTCTAGGGTTCTCTCTTTGTGTAGCTCTCTCTTCTACGGTATCCTGTCTTATAAACTCTAGCCTACTTTTCACCCTCTGCATGTTGTTTCTTACCTGTGTGCACTTGCTTATATTGTTACCTCTGCCTAGAAATACTGTTTTCTCTTCTTCCTCCCTGGCTAATTTCTTATCCGTAAAGTTTCATCTCAGGTGTTAACCTTCTCCAGGAAGTAGCCCCCCCTCAGTTTGGTTTAGGAGCTCCTCTAATACTTGTGTACCCTTAAACATGGTAACTTATTACACTGTAATATAATTGTCCTTATGTGTTAGTCTCTTCCACTATACTGTAAGCTATTTGAAGACAAAGTTCATATCTTAATCAATTTTGTAAACCCAATGACAGACGAATACTTGGCACGTATAGTAGATGCTTAACAAATCCATATTGAACTGAAAGAATCAATGATTTCAACAGTGTTTACTCTGCCTTTCTATTTTAACCTGGGAAAATTGCCTATTACTTCTTTTATGCCCTTCTATAGCACCTGGCAAATACTAAGCTTGCAGTTTGCTAAATAAATATATGATTAAATATTTTTTATTGTGATCCCAATATCTTCCTTCAGATATCACAGTAATTTTTCTTCTCTAAGCCTGCGATTTGGATTAAAATCTTCTTAAGCTCTAAGATAAGATACAAATTTGATAACAAATTTCCAATCTTTTACAGTATTTTACATCCATTTTTTTCTGAAATACAATGGTAATAATAGAGCTTTTTAAATGCCATGTACAAGTCATATGCAATCGAAGATTTTAGGAAAATTGGAATAAAATTGGTAATGCTT
The DNA here is from genome assembly GCF_951394435.1 of Stenella coeruleoalba. Lineage (NCBI taxonomy): Eukaryota > Metazoa > Chordata > Mammalia > Artiodactyla > Delphinidae > Stenella > Stenella coeruleoalba. Next base: position 77,483,362 of record NC_137150.1, on the reverse strand, counting down.
CTGATCACAAATAAAAAAATTCTACATATTTTGTAAGGCCAAGTTACCTGTTGATCTGTAGTATGTTCTGTAGCATGGTCATGACCGTAGATCCTACCTGAACATTGTCAGTTTGTAGTAAGTGCAAGAAATGATCACTTCGCAGTACTAAAGGAAGAGAAAATAAGATTAAGATTCTATGATGATACAATTAGTATTTACTTGCCCTTTCAAAACCAAGCCAAAGCATAATCATTTCTGTTAAACTTCCTGCCTTTATATACTTTGCAGTAAAGATTTTCTAGAATAGTTTCAATAACTATAATAGATAGCTATCCCATTTTTATGGACAGTTACAAATAAAGAAATACTAAGCTAAGATGGGACTTCCCTGGTGGCGCAGTGGTTAAGAATGTGCCTGCCAATGTAAGGGACACAGGTTCCATCACTGGTCTGGGAAGATCCCACATGCCACAGAGCAACTAAGCCCATGAGCCACAACTACTGAGCCTGCACTCTAGAGCCCACGAGCCACAACTACTGAGCTTGTGTGCCACAAATACTGAAGCCTATGCACCTAGAGCCCGTGCTCCGCAACAAGAAAGCCACCGCAATGAGAAGCCCATGCACTGCAACGAAGAGTAGTAGCCCCCGCTAGCTGCAATTAGAGAAAGCATGAAGACCCAATGCAGCCAAAAATAAATTAAAAGAAAAATAAAGAAATACTAAGCTAAGAATCTACTGTTATCTCCCCTTAAATTAAAAGTAAAATATAAAATCCTAAAACTGAATCTCCTTTTCTAGCAGTGAGTTCAGTGAAAAAAACCAAATTTTCTGTGAAAAAAAGAGAATGTGAAGGAATAGCAATGGTACAGATGACCGTAATCAGTGGCTCATGTCCTTAAAAATTTAATTGTTATATAATGTATCATATTTATCATGTTTGCTAATATCTTATCTTAAATAATAATAAATCATTAATTACCCAGAAGAGTATTTGTTTGTATTGGTTTATAATTTTTAGGTTCTGAGCAGCCAGTTATGAAGACTTGGCACTGGATGCTTACGCAGGTCGCTTAACCTCTCAGAACATCTATTTCTGCCTGTATAAAACTAAAAATAACAGCTCTTTCACAGACTACTGTAAAATGTCCTAGAACAGCGTAGGTTCCCAGTAAATGTCAGTTTATAGTCCTTTCTTCACTAACTGATCAGAATTTTTTTAAAAAATAAATTTATTTATTTTTGGCTGTGTTGGGTCTTTGTTGCTGTGCACGGGCTTTCTCTAGTTGCGGTGAGCGGGGGCTACTCTTCATTGCGGTGTTCAGGCTTCTCATTGCAGTGGCTTCTCTTGTTGTGGAGCATGGGCTCTAGGTGTGCAGGCTTCAGTAGTTGTGGCGCACGGGCTGTAGAGCACAGGCTCAGTAGTTGTGGCACATAGGTTTAGTTGCTCCGTGGCACGTGGGATATTCCCGGAACAGGGTTTGAACCCATGTCCCCTGCATTGGCAGGTGGATTCTTAACCACTGCACCACCAGGGAAGCCCCTCAGAATTTTAATTAAAGTGGGATCAGGTATGTTGGCAAGGCAGCTCTGTGAACACTACCCTAGCTTCTACAAAACAACCTTCCTCTTTTCCTCTTTCAGTTTCCTGAGGGAACGTATTTGATTTCTTTCACATACTAACTACTGTTCTTCATTTCTATTTATATAATACAGTATTTCAATATCTCACCAGATACCATTCTTTTTTAATGTTTAACAACTTCAAAGCACAATACCACTACTATTAAATATTTTTATGGCTTCTAATTTTCTATTCTTTAATAGCAAAAAAATTCTCCTCTGTAGCTGGGATAAGTGTATTTTTCCATTTTTGTCTACTTAAAGATGTTTCATTAACAACTCTTTAATTAAGTTTGAATTCACTGAAATCATATAGTATCTAGTGTGTATATACCTTTTTTCTATATTGGAAAAATTATGATAATTTATTAAAGTTATTCTACTTTATTTTTTATACTATTTGTCTTATATTATTATATAACTTATTTTTGGAGCCTCTATTATGTTTTTCAAGTGCAGTCAGATAACTATTTGGTCCCCCAAACTAAAACTGATACTTCTGCCCATTTCTTTCTTTAATTAAACTTTTTACAATTAAAGTTTCAAACATATGTAAGAGAGAACAGTATAATGACCCTGCATGTACCAGTCACTCAACTTTAACAGTGATCAACTCACCAACAATCTTGTTTCACCTATCCCATCTACTTCCTGCCTCTCATTTTATTTGAAAGCAAATCTAAGACATCAAATCATTTTATCCACAAGTATTTCAATACATATTCCCCCAACATATGAATTATTAAAAAATAAAACATAGCCATTATCTAACCTAAATAGTCATGATTCCTGATTTTATCAAATATCCAGTCAGTCCTCCCATTTCCACTTTTTGTGTGAATTTTTTTTTTTTTTGCCATATGCAGGCCTCTCACTGTTGTGGCCTCTCCCGTTGCGGAGCACAGGCTCCGGACACGCAGGCTCAGCGGCCATGGCTCACGGGCCCAGCCGCTCCGCGGTATGTGGGATCTTCCCGGACGGGGGCACGAACCCATGTCCCCTGCATTGGCAGGCGGACTCTCAACCACTGCGCCACCAGGGAAGCCCTTTGTGTGAGTTTTTAAAAGTTTATTTGAATCAAGATCCAATTAAGAGTCACACATTGGAACTGGTTATCTTTCAAATTTCTTTTAACCTATGGGTTTCTACTTTACCTTTTTTCCCCCTTGCAATTTATTTATTGACGAAACTATGTCAATTGTCCTATGAGTTTCCCACAGTCTAGCTTTGCTAACTGCATTCCTGGGGTATAATTTAATGTTTCTCTGACCTTCTAAAAATTGGTAGTTGGAGCTCCAGGATCAAAATGATTCATGTTTGAATTTCTGGCATATCCATGTCATATGTGAGGTTATGATGAGGCACTTATTATCTGGTTGTCTCTCCTTTTGAGGTGTTGACAGTGATGGATAATTCACTAAAGGTTGCAAAATAGCACTATTCTATCATACCCTTTCCACTTATTAGTTGGGATATGTTTATAAAGAAAAGTTTCTCCTCATCAATATGTAAGAAAAGGCAGTATAAATGCCGAACTCTCCATTTAACAGTTTTCAAAATGAACTGGTCCCGTAGCAGACTCTAATGGTAACTTTTATTAATAATGGTATGGGAATATATAAAAAAAAGATTAGCAAAATGTTGATAACTGTTGAGGCTCAGTGATGAGTACATAGGGGTTCATTATACTATTCTACTTTCCATAATAAAAGGTTAAAGTTAATAATCTCACTATATTTGACGAGTTTTAATCCACTGTAGTTATTACCCTTATTACTGTTCAAATTTCGCATTTTTAGCTAGTAGAAGCCTCCTTATGTTGGCTCCTGAGTCCTTTTCACAGAATCCTAACAGACTTTGATTGCTTCCTTCCTATCTAGTTATTCAAGATACTTCTGGCTTATCTTGCATATTTTCTACCTCATACCTATATATAGTCAGCCATTTCTCCAAGGAGGTGGTTCTTTTGAGAGAAAAGGTTACTGGACATCCTAATTTTGTATCCAATTGTTTACCTTAGTTTTAATACCTACTTTATTGGTGTTTTAAATCTACCGATTGATCTGAGGAGTACTGTCACTTTTGTTATAATTTTTGAAAAGGAATATGGCGTATTTAAAAATTTTTCAAGTATTCGCTCTCTCACTGTCTCTCGTTAACTAGGTCTTTAATATCTCACTATAGTGTGGCTAAGTACTTTATATTTTTGATAAAATAGTTCTTTAAGTTGGGAAGTTTATACTAATATTTGTTCTATAATGGGAAATGAATAGATAATGCTTATTTTTAAAAGAAGTATTCAAGCATGTTACTTAGCTCTATGTGGATATAACTACCAAAAGTATTAGTTATACTAATCGAAAGTAGTTGCCTTTAGAAAATGGGAACTGGAGTGAGGTGTGAGGGCCAGGGATTGTGTGTATTTTTTAAACAATTCTTACGGAACTATCTGACTCTTTAAATTATGCACAGACATAATTCTGAGAGTAAAAAATAAAATATTAATATTCAGTTCAATTTTAACGTTCTAAAAAATATCAATGTTCTTATATTATTCCTATATAATTACATTTCTCTTAGATTAAATCTTTCAAGAAGGTAAGAATGTTGTCATGATTATTATTAGTTTACTTTCTTAGTCTTAAGGAAACATAATATAAAACTAACATGTATTTGTATTGCTCAGTGTAAGTACAGAAATCCTATATAGTAACTTTCAAGTTTAGTAAAATATCACTATATAAAAGCTTACTCTTACATCAATAGTTAGGCTGTGAGTTAAATTATATCTATACTCTGTACATAGGGATGTCTATCATACTAAGTCTAAAATATAACTGTAATCTTTGGGGGAAAAAAAAAAGATTTTCCCTAGACTAAACTGTTAAGATCATTAATCCTTATCTTAGATTTGCTAAATAGAAAAAACTAAGGAGAAAGTTATATTTTAGCAATTTTCCACTTAATGTAACATCCACATTGTTGATGTTGTCTATTTAAAGCTGGAACATCCAAATGTGCTTTTACTTTTTGTGTGTGGGGTTATTTCAGTGTGGTTTCATTTAACTGTGGTTATCTGTAGTTAATGGGGTATTTATTTTTAGGAAAAAAACAAACTGTTAGCAGGTGACTCTACAATGACTATCAATTAAAAAATCTTGTTTCTTACCATTCTGGATGAGTTGAACATGTCCTCCCAATAGCCAGAAGAGAGAATCAGTCACAATTTCAAAAAAGTGTAGTAATGCATCTTTTTCTTCACCCTTAACACACACAAAAAAAACCAATTGACTTTTCTGTAATTGTTTTAATTAATAAAAGAATAGACTTCTCTCTGAAGAGTCACAGGACCTGGTTTCTGCATCTATCTCAGCTATTTATGAGGTACATGATCTTGTAGCTTTTAGTTTCTTAATTTATAAAACTGTGGTAACAGGCTAGTAATACCTACTCTACTTAACAGAAATGGTTGCTATCCAGAGGTCAAATGGGACAATATACGTAGTATAAGAACTACAAGTTGATACACTAGGATTTTTCGATACCAGCTATACATAAGAATCATCTGCGGAGTTTTAAAAAATATCCCTGTGCACAGGCTTTAGTCCAAACATACTGAAATCTGAATCTCCAAAGTTAAAAGTTGGACCTCTGACTCTTTACAAGGTTAGGTGTGTGATTTGTTTATGTAGCCAGGGTTGAAAATCACTGCAATATGCAAATGTAGGTGTCAACATAAAAAGCATTATTATTAGTGCATTTCAGTTGCAGCTTCTACTCTATGACTCCATGAAGGCAGAGACCATGTTATTTAGCTCTCCACTATACACCCAGTGTCTAAAACAGTTCTGACACACAGTGAATGTTCAATCAATATTTATCCAATAAATAAATGACAATTTTTTCTGCTTCTTTCCTTCTGGAAAGTAGGGTGAGAAATTATTCTACATTAGAGTATGTGTCACAATGGGAAATAAGAAACAGATTACATTCACAATTCTGTCTTACTGGCCACATAATTTTAGTGGAAAGTTGTATAAAGGCCATTTATCTTATCCATGTCATGAATGTACTGTGGCCTAAAAGTAATGACAACAGCAAAAACATGGCTGCTATGGTTACTCTTCATAAAAATGAAAGTATTTTCTTCCTCAGGGTTAGATAGGTGCTTAAATAAATGTATACTGACAAATATACCAACAATCAAAAAAGAAAGAAGTGTCACATTAGATCAAGAATCCCTTTAGTCCAATAAACTGCCTTAGCCAGTTTCACTGAAATAAAGGGCACAGTAATCTTCATTGCTGCCAACCTCGAGGTATAGTGCTGGGCTCCTATACTTACTACTTTCCTTTAAAAACCCATTAGATAATGTCACCCACAAATTCATGGCCTCTGAGACTGGTTAACAAAATTTACCCTTAAGTCACTACAAAATTCTGGCAGTTATTTTCCTATTCTTACATATAAAATACATATATTGGGTTGGCCAAAAAGTTCGTTTGGGTTTTTCTGTAACATGTTATGAAAAACCCAAATGAACTTTCTGGCCAACCTAGTGCGTGCGTGCGTGCGTGCGTGCATGTGTGTGTATGCATGTATATATATATATATGTGTATGCATATTTTAACGAGTTTGCAGTTTAGGCCATAATACCCTGTGTATGTCCCACCATGTGCTCTACTACCTACCTGCTAGCTAATTAAAAAATATATATATAATTGGGAAACAACTAGGTAGATAGAACTAATAGATAAATGGACATATATACACTACCAAACGTAAAACAGATAGCTAGTGGGAAGCAGCTGCATAGCACAGGGAGATCAGCTAGGTGGTTTATGACCACCTAGAGCAGTGGGATAGGGAGGGTGGGAGGGAGGGAGACGCAAGAGGGAAGAGATATGGGAACATATGTATATGTGTAACTGATTCACTTTGTTATAAAGCAGAAACTAACACACCATTGTAAAGCAATTATACTCCAATAAAGATGTTAAAAATAATAATAATTCTGAAAAAAATTCAGTTTTCTTTTTCTTTAACACTAGAAACAGATTTTAATTAATTTTAAACCAAAGTCCAAATTGATCCATTTTAGTCTGTGCTGATAATTAACTTTTTCTGTGCTTCCCACTGCCATGATAACCCATCAATAAACAAGTGCAGGGACCTTCAAGATAGTGGAGGAGTAAGACGTGGAGATCACCTTCCTCCCCACAAATACATCAAAAATACCTCTACATGTGGAACAATGACTACAGAACACCTACTGAACGCTGGCAGAAGACCTCAGACCTCCCAAAAGGCAAGAAAATCCCCACGTACCTGGGTAGGGCAAAAGAAAAAAGAAAAAACAGAGACAAAAGAATAGGGATGGGACCTGCACCTCTGGGAGGGAGATGTGAAGGAGGAAAAGTTTCCACACACTAGGAAGCCCCTTCACTGTCGGGGACAGGGGGTGACCAGGGGGGAAGCTTCAGAGCCACGAAGGAGTGCAGCAACAGGGGTGCGGAGGGCAAAGCGGAGAGATTCCTGCACAGAGGATCGGTGCCAACCAGCACTTAGCAGCCTGAGAGGCTTGTCTGCTCACCCGCCGAGGTGGGTGGGGGCTGCGAGCTCAGGCTCAGGCTTTGGAGGTCAGATGCCAGGGAGAGGACTGGGGTTGGCTGCGTGAAGTCAGCCTGAAGGGGGCTAGTGCCCCATAGCTAGCCGGGAGGGAGTCTGGGAAAGAGTCTGAACCTGCCTAAGAGGCAAGAGACCATTGTTTCGGGGTGCGCAAGGAGAGGGGATTCCTGCTCCGTGTGCCCAGAGACAGCAGAGCACTGCCTAAGCGAGCTCCAGAGATGGGCATGAGCCACGACTGTCAGCTTGGACCCCAGAGATGGGCATGTACCGCTAACGCTGCCGCTGCTGTCACCAAGAATCCTACGTGCAAGGGCAGGTCACTACTCACACCCTCCCTGGGAGGCTTTGTAGCATGCCACTGCCAGGGTCCCATGATCCAGGGAAACTTCCCTGGGAGAACACACAGCACACCTGAGGCTGTTGCAATGTCACACTGGCCTCTCCCGCCACATGCTTGGCCCGCATTCCAATTATGACTACTGTACCCCTCCCTCTCCCTGGCCTGAGTGAGCAAGAAAGCCCTAATCAGCTGCTGCTTTAACCCCCTCCTGTCTGGGCGGGGAACAGATGCTTGAGAGAGGCTTACACACAGAGGTGGGGCCAAAACCAAAGCTGAACCCCAGGAGCTGTACAAACAAAGAAGAGAAAGGGAAATTTCTCTGTGCAGCCTCAGAAGCAGTGGAGTAAATCCCCACAATCAACATGATAAACCCTGCATGTTTGGAATACAGGAATAGACAATGAATGTTCCCAAAATTGAGGCGGTGGACTTCGGAGCAACTGTAGACATGGGGTTTGCTTTCTGCGTCTGATTTGTTTTTGAGTTTAGGTTTATCTTAGTTTTTAGTGCTTGTTATCATTGGTGGGTTTGGTTACTCTCTTCCTTTTTATTTAAAAAAATTTTTTTTCCTTTTTTCTCTTTTTGTGAGTGTGTGTATATATGTTACTTTCTGTGATTATTGTCAGTTTAGGTTTGCTTTTACCATTTGTCCAAGGGTTCTGTCTGTTCGTTTTTGTTGTTGTTTGTTTTTGTTTGTTTTCTTTTTATCAGTGTGTGTGTGTGTTTCTTTTTGTGATTTTGTCTGTACAGTTTTGCTTTTACCATTTGATTTGGGGTTCTATCTGTTCATTTTTTTCTGTTGTTTTTTTTCCTTCCTTTTCTTCTGAGCCATGCGGCTGGCAGGGTCTTGGTGCTCTGGCCAGGTGTTAGGCCTGAGCCTCCGAGGTGGGAGAGCCAAGTCCAGGACACTGGACCACCAGAGACCTCCAGGCTCCACATAACATCAATCAGTAAGAGCTCTCAGAGATCTCCATCTCAACACTAAGACCCAGCTCCATACAACAGCCAGCAAGCTCCAGTGCTGGATGCCCCATGCCAAACAACTAGCAAGACAGGAACACAACCCCACTCATTAGCAGAGAGGCTGTCTAAAGTCATAATAAGTTCACAGACACCCCAAAAAACACCATTAGACACGGCCCTGCCCACCAGAAGGACAAGATCCAGCCTCACCCAGCAGAACACAGGCACCAGTCCCCTCCACCAGGGAGCCTACACAGCCACTGAACCAACCTCACCCACTGGGGGCAGACACCAAAAATAATGGGAACTACGAACCTGCAGCCTGTGAAAAGGAGACCACAAACATCATAAGTTAAACAAAATGAGAAGACAGAGAAATATGCAGCAGATGAAGGAGCAAGGTAAAACCCCACCGGACCAAAGAAATGAAGAGGAAATAGGCAGTCTACCTGATAAAGAATTCAGAGTAATGATAGTAAAGATGATCCAAAATCTCAGAAATAGAATGGAGAAAACAGAAGAAACATTCAATAAGGACCTAGAAGAACTAAAGAGCAAACAAACAATGATGAACAACACAATAAATGAAATTAAAAATACTCTAGAAGGAATCAATAACAGAATAACTGAGGCAGAAGAACAGATAAGTGACCTGGAAGATAGAATAGTGGAAATAACTGCCGCAGAGCAGAATAAAGAAAAAAGAATGAAAAGAACTCAGGAGAGTCTCAGAGAACTCTGGGACAACATTAAACACATCAACATTTGAATTATAGGGGTCCCAGAAGAAGAAGAGAAAAAGAAAGGGTCTGAGAAAATATTTGAAGAGATTATAGTTGAAAACTTCCATAACATGGGAAAGGAAATAGTCAATCAAGTCCAGGAAGCACAGAGTCCCATACAGGATAAATCAAAGGAAAAACATGCCAAGACACATATTAATCAAACTGTCAAAAATTAAATACAAAGAAAAAACATTAAAAGCAGCAAGGGAAAAGCAACAAAAAACATACAAGGGAATCCCCATAAGGTTAACAGCTGATCTTTCAGCAGAAACTCTGCAAGCCAGAAGGGAAAGACAAGACATGTTTAAAGTGATGATAAGGAAAAACCTACAACCAAGATTACTCTACCCAGCAAGGATCTCATTCAGATTTGATGAAGAAATTAAAAACTATGCAGACAAGCAAAAGTTAAGAGAATTCAGCACCACCAAACCAGCTTTACAACAAATGCTAAAGGAATTTCTCTAGGCAGGAAACACAAGAGAAGGAAAAGACTTACAAAAAACACATGCAAAACAATTAAGAAAATGGTAATAGGAACATACATGTCGATAATTACCTTAAAAGTAAATGGATTAAATGCTCCAACCAAAAGACACAGACTGGCTCAATGGATACAAAAACAAAACCCGTATATATTCTGCCTACAAGAGACTCACTTCAGACCTAGGGACACATATAGACTGAAAGTTAGGGGATGGAAAAAGATGTTCCATGCAAATGGAAATCAAAAGAAAGCTGGAATAGCAATACTCATATCAGACAAAATAGACTTTAAAATAAAGACTATTACAAGAGACAAAGAAGGACACTACATAATGATCAAGGAATCAATCCAAGAAAAAGATATAACAATCGTAAATATTTATGCACCCAACATAGGAGCACCTCAACACATAAGGCAAATGCTAACAGCCATAAAAGGGGAAATCAACAGTAAAACAATAATAGTAGCGGACTTTAACATCCCACTTTCACCAATGGACAGATCATCCAAAATGAAATAAATAAGGAAACACAAGCTTTAAATGACATATTAGACCAGATAGACTTAATTGATATTTATAGGACATTCCATCCAGAAACAACAGAATACACTTTCTTCTCAAGTGCACATGGAACATTCTCCAGGACAGATCATACCTCGGGTCGCAAATCAAAACTCAGTAAATTTAAGAAAATTGAAATCATATCAAGTATCTTTTCCGACCACAATGCTATGAGACTAGATATCAATTACAGTAAAAAAAAAATTGTAAAAAATACAAACACATGGAGGCTAAACAATATGCTACTAAATAACCAAGAGATCACTGAAGAAATCAAAGAGGAAATCAAAAAAATACCTAGAAACAAATGACAATGAAAACATGATGACCCAAAACCTATGGGATGCAGCAAAAGCAGTTCTAAGAGGGAAGTTTATAGCAATACAATCATACCTCAAGAAACAAGAAAAATCTCAAACAACCTACCTTTCTGCATCTCAATAGATGCAGAAAAAGCTTTCGAAAAATTCAACACCAATTTATGATAAAAACTCTCCAGAAAGTGGGCATAGAGGGAACCTACCTCAACGTAATAAAGGCCATATATGACAAACCCACAGCCAACATCATTCTCAATAGTGAAAAACTGAAACCATTTCCTCTAAGATCAGGAAAAAGACAAGGTTGCCCACTCTCACTACTATTATTCAACATAGTTTCAGAAGTTTTAGCCACAGCAATCAAAGAAAAAGAAATAAAGGAATCCAAATCGGAAAAGAAGAAGTAAAGCTGTCACTGTTTGCAGATGACATGATACTACACATAGAGAATCCTAAAGATGCTACCAGAAAACTACTAGAGTTAGTCAATGAATTTGGTAAAGTAGCAGGATACAAAATTAATGCACAGAAATCTCTTGCATTCCTATACACTAATGATGAAAAATCTGAAAGAGAAATTATGGAAACACCCCCATTTACAACTGCAACAAAAAGAATAAAATACCTAGGAATAAACCTACCTAAGGAGACAAAAGAACTGTATGCAGAAAACTATAAGACATTGATGAAAGCAATCAAAGATGACACAATCAGATGGAGAGATAGACCATGTTCTTGGATTGGAAGAATCAATATTGTGAAAATGACTATACTACCAAAGCAATCTACAGACTCAACGCAGTCCCTATCAAACTACCAATGTCATTTTTCACAGAACTAGAACAAAAAATTTTACAATTTGTGTGGAAACACAAAAGACCCTGAATAGCCAAAGCAATCTTGAGAAAGGAAAAAGGAGCTAGAGGAATCAGGTTCCCTGACTTCAGACTATAGCACAAAGCTACAGTAATCAAGACAGTATGGTATTGGCACAAAAATAGAAATATAGATCAATGGAACAGGAATAGAAAGCCCAGAGATAAGCCCACACATATATGGCCAACTTATCTTTGAAAAAGGAGGCAAGAATATACAATGGAGAAAAGACAGCCTCTTCAATAAGTGGTGCTGGGAAAACTGGACAGCTACATGTAAAAGAATGAAATTAGAACACTTCCTAACACCATACACAGAAATAAACTCTAAATGGATTAAAAACTTCAATGTAAGGCCAGACACTATAAAACTCTTTGAGGAAAACATAGGCAGAACACTTTATGACATAAACCACAGCAAGATTCTTTTTGACCCACCTCCTAGAGAAATGTGAATAAAAAACAAAAATAAACAAATGGGACCTAATGAAACTTAAAAGCTTTTGCACAGCAAAGGAATCCATAAACAAGTCAAAAGACAACCCTCAGAATGGGAGAAAATATTTGCAAATGAAGCAACTGATAAAGGATTAATCTCCAAAATTTACAAGCAGCTCATGCAGCTCAATATCAAAAAAGGAAACAACCCAATCCAAAAATGAGTAGAAGACCTAAATAGACATTTCTCCAAAGAAGATATACAGATTGCCAACAAACACATGAAAGGATGCTCAACATCACTAATCATTAGAGAAATGCAAATCAAAACCACAATGAGGTATCACCTCACATCGGTCAGAATGGCCATCATCAAAAAATCTACAAACAGTAAATGCTGGATTGGGTGTGGAGAAGAGGGAGCCCTCTTGCTTGTTGGTGGGACTGTAAACTTGATACAGCCACTATGGAGAACAGTATGGAGGTTCCTTAAAAAACTAAAAATAGAATAACCATATGATCCAGCAATCTCACTACTGGGCATATACCCTGAGAAAACCATAATTCTAAAAGAGACGTGTATCACAATGTTCATTGCAGCACTATTTACAATACCCAGGACGTGGAAGCAACCTAAGTGTCATCGACAGATGAATGGATAAAGAAGATGTGGCACATATATACAATGGAATGTTACTCAGCCATAAAAAGAAATGAAACTGAGTTATTTGTACTGAAGTGGATGGACCTAGAGTCTGTCATACAGAGTGAAGTCAGAAAGAGAAAAATAAATACCGTATGCTAACACATATATGGAATGTAAAAAAAATGGTTTTGATGAACCTAGGGATACGGCAGGAGTAAAGGCACAGATGTAGAGAATGGACTTGAGGACACAGGGAGGGGGAAGGGTAAGCTGGGACGAAGTGAGAGAGTAGCACTGACATATATACATTACCAAATGTAAAATAGATAGCTAGTGGGAAGCAGCTGCATGGCACAGGGAGATCAGCTTGGTACTTTGTGACCACCTAGAGAGGTGGGATAGGGAGGGTGGGAGGGAGATGCAAGAGGGAGGGGATATGGGGATATATGTATACATATAGCTGATTCAGTTTTTTATACAGCAGAAACTAACACAGCATTGTAAAGCAATTATACTCCAATAAAGATGTTAAAAAACTAGTGTGACAGGAAGAACTGGATGGGCTCAGTGGCAGAGGCTGGGCTTTCAGACCAAGGAGAGCTGGTCCTCCTGCCCTACCAGCCTGTCTATCATACCAGTACCTGCTCCACTGGAACCTGAGTCATGGACTCAGACAGCAACTTCCTGCCTGGATTCTGGACACTTCTGTGTCCTCCTGGCCCTGTGCACTGAATCCTGTCTCTCGTCATTTTCTTTTTATTCACCATTTTAATTTGTTCTGTGGTCAAGTGGCCCTCTTTTTTTTGTAGCTGATTTACTCCCTTTGATGTATATACTAAACAGTTTTTTATCTCTATACAAATACCATGACTAAGAATAAGAAAGTATTATGAAAAGTATTGAAGGACTATATAAATGAAAAGAATATAATTATTATTGCTTTTAAGTGGGGAATATTAAATAAAAGTGCTTTGAAGAAAACATAAAGCTTTCATAATGGTCTGAGCTATTCATGAGATGGAAATTCATTTTACAAAGGAGGAAGTTGAGGTGGAGTGAAATCAAGTGATTTGCCCAAGAACCCAGAGTTAGTTTGTGGCACAGCCAGAAAAGAAATCAAGTTCAACACAATTTCTATAGTTTATGTTGCTTTAACTGAACTGAATTATATCTAGCAAATATGCAAAGATTTATTTACTGCTAGCATCCCTCAAAATGTCAATGGAGATGGTAGAAGTGGCATCTGTGACCCATATACTCTACCATTAAGTTAAATTCTCTGCCAACAATACTCATACTCAAACCACTTTTTTGTCCATACTGTTGTATATCTTGCTCAATTTCACTCTTAAACTTTTTAAACTTATTTTTTTGAATTAAAAATATATCTGTCTTATGTTTTCTATAAGAAATACCTAGAGGTTTTATCTACTTTATTAGCCTGAGAGTTGTTTAAAGCCAAAACTATGTGTATTCCTTATATACCCAAAGCATCTCAAATCGAACTTAACATCCTATAGTGACTTACATTATTTCCCTTCATAATTCACAAAAGTTTTGAATCTGCTCTATCTCTGATGTGGCAGTAGGCCCAAATGTACATATAGCCAAGAACTCTTCCAAGGTGGAATTTCAGCCTTGTGGACTTATCACTCCTTATATATTCTATATCCAAACTGATCTAATTGACATTTACAGAACATTACACACTACAACTGAGGAGTTCACATTCAGGTAACGGGGAGTCTTTGCTTTTGCATGGTACCATGTTAAATGAAATCTGTATATATCAAAAGCTTTACATGTCCCTGATATCCATGAATTTCAGTTAAGACAGCACTGTGCAAAGCAAGGACAGCTTGTAATGGACCATTCACCACTATAAAACATATGGAGTGCCACAAAACAAGTCTGAAAATACTTCAAAGGACTGAAATGACAGAGTATGTTATCTGACATGACAGAATTAAATTAGAAACTGATAACAATAAAACAGCAAGAAAACCCTCAAATATTTCGAAACTAAGCAACAAACTTCTAAATGATCCATAGGTTAAAAAAAAAAAAAAAAAGTACATATAGCATCCAGCATAATTCACCCAAGAAATACTTGTTGGATTGAAATGAACCCAAATGTTGAGGTTGAAACATTTTGACTAGAGAGGATCTGAAGGAGCATATATTCTTCTTCACCATTGGAGCTACTGAGAAAAGCCTTGGGCCTAAAGAACAATACTTTCTTCCACTACTGATTTAAGTAGAAAGTATGTTTTAGGAAAATGTTATGGAAATAAATGTCTATGGGTGATGCTCAAAACTGAGTAGTAAAACAGATCCTTCAAAAAGCATATTGTCATACAATATGCTTCAGTCAGCACTTTAAAAATTTCAAATGTAGAGATTTTCTTTTTTTTGGTCGTAGCTTTCAAAATGTTTGAATTCATTACTCTAATTGTACTTTCAGCCAAATATTGCACACCTGAAAAAACAATGTGGAACATCGTCTCAAGAATTAACTTGTTTTGGCTACAAAACAAAAAACCCTAAATAAATACATATACCTTAGCTGCGTTGATGAAACATGTTTGCAGTTGCCTCCCCAAAACCAGAAAATTTTCTACAGCTGATGGAAGCAATTCATTGTAAAATTCCTCTGCATCTTCTCCTGGTTCCAAACCCACACAGCAATGGCTGAAATAAGAGCACAAGTTTGTGATTCAGTTTGTGCTAATTATAAATTTTAGATGAATGCTAAAGCTTCTATAGACACCATGCCTTAATGAGAATTTTTAGTATCTTTCTTTTGTTGCCAAGCCAATAAAGAACTTTTACAGGAAAATTAGTGTAACGACTTTCTTAACAAGTAACAAGTAAACAGTGGTGTGGATTTTGCCTGTACTTAGAGCTAGGCCTTACCTGTCCTAAAAACTTACTTGTCAATCCTTCAGGAAACAAAATACACTTGGCTCACAATAAAGAGAAAGAGGCAAGTTTTCAGTGAAGGGGCTACACACACTCTAAAAGCAATAGAATACCATTCAAGAGTAACATATGTGTTAACTGATACATTTTACACATCAGATAGCTGAAAAATAGCTAGGGTAGCATTAGTCTACAAGGGACAGATAATCAATTTTTTCCAACAGATCTACTTTCCTAAAATCTGAAAAATATCTGACTGCACATTCCCTACATCAGAAGAGGAGACAGCAAAAAGTCTAGTAGGAACAGTTTACAATATACATTGAAAGAGAGAAGGTTATTTAGAGAAATGGGTCCTCTTGAAACCACACATAAAGTCACCCCCTGGATACAAAACGAGTATATTCAAAAGCCTCAACGGTAAGAATTATTTGTACAGACTAATACCAAAAAAAGTCCCCAATCCAAGAATGGTCTCTATGTGTGTACTCTAATAAGTAAGTATCGATGTTAGAGGCTTGTGCAGACACTGATAAGCAACAGTGACTACATACTGAGTACACTAAAAACTGACTAATGCTCAGTGTCTTTTTTTTTTTGCGTATCAGTTCCTAAGGTCAATAGACTTACACTCACATGTACCAGTTTCTCTTTTCCCTTTGGTTTCTAAAGTTAATTAAGAGTACTATTTTCATTGAAAATGTTAATAAATGAAATACATTTTTTGTACGTTCACAAACATGGGGATTTCTTAAGACTTGGAGTCCACTTCTGAGAGCCTAGCTCCATCAATATTTCCATGAGCTAACATATCTAACAACACAAAGAGATAAGGCTTTATTTACTTAAGGAAATAATTAATCTTGAAAATTAAGGTATTAAAAAATATTACATGTGTTAACTGTTTTTCCTAACTGTATACCTTGAATCTGGCCTTTATCTATGTTTAATTATAAGCAGTTTCAAAAGCTAAGATCCAACTAGTACTGCGCATTTTCAGTTACTTAATTAGGAAGTGGCTTAGACACTGAGAACACCTGATTTATTTTATTGCCTCCTATATGAAAAAAGATTTTGATCTTTTTCTCAAAATTTCTAGCATGGCTGATCTAGCATCTACTGATCAGTAAATGCTGCTTCTAAATTTATTGACATGATTTGGGTTACTTAATGAAATATACAGTTGAGACAGCTATACCAATACACTGTGAAATTAAGTTTCTGTATCTCTTCTTCTGCAGCCCTTTGCTTATGCCTTTCATTTCAGCACCTATTTCATTCTGCCTTGTATGATAAATCCACATGACTGTCATCCCATGTCTACTGTAAGTTTTTCCAGTATAAAGCCAGTGCCTTAATCTATTTATTTCTTCAATATTCTTTAGTCTTTAGTCTATTAGGCCCTTGGGATTCAGTGGTGAGCACAAGATCACCATCTTCGTAGAGCTTATGGAGTGAAATTGACAGTGAAATATTCACAAATACAGTTAGGAATAATAATATATAGTATGAAGGCAAAGTACATCCATAACATACCATGGGATGCCAATGCTTGTTAGCCAGATGAAGCAAAGAAAGCAAATGTTGAAATTAAGAATCTACTCAGGCTTCCCTGGTGGCGTAGTGGTTGAGAGTCCGCCTGCCGAAGCAGGCGACACGGGTTCGTGCCCCGGTCCGGGAAGACCCCACATGCCACGGGGTGGCTGGGCCCGTGAGCCATGGCCGCTAAGCCTGCGTGTCCGGAGCCTGTGCTCCGCAATGGGAGAGGCCACAACAGGGAGAGGCTCGCGTACCGCAAAAAAAAAAAAAAAAAAAAAGAATCTACTACTATATCCCTTAACAACAAGCTGATTTATTGTTCATTTTACCTTAATATCTGTGTAAGCTGGGAAATTGTAGTCCAACCACCCTGGATTCGAGAACAATCTTGACTGAGGACCAAGAGGCAATACTGAATGAGATCATAACAATATATATCTTGTTTGACTTTCTTCAACTCTGAGCTTCCAAAAGGTGTGTTGTTTATTATTTCTAAGGCAAAAGGAAATAAGATATACTTATTTTTGCTCAATAAATCCAAGAGTTATCCGTATTTTTATAGGTTGAATAATGACTAAAAATACATTAAAAAGGAAAAAGAAATCACTGCTTTATCACAGTGTTAAGATTTCACTGAACAAATTAAAAACAAATGCTAAAATTGTACCCATGATGGAATTTGTTTTGTTAAAGTGTCAGCCGATCACAAAAAGATTTTCTTACCTTTTAACTTCAACAGTATAACAGGGACATTCTGCTCAGGACTTATTGCAACTTCAGCAGCTAGAGATAAGATCCTTGGGTCTCTACCCATTGGCTTCATTTCTCATACCACCTATATTTGACAAAATCAGAAAAATAAAGGTCAACAGCCTAAAACATTCACCCCCTAAATAATGTTTGAAATATAAATGACAGCAGCTTTGCTTGGTTCAAGAAGTGAAGGGTAGATTTTTCTCATTTCTTCCTTATAGGGAGAAATTGGTTTTTCCAACTAGTGTACCTCTAAAAGAGCCAAAGACCCTTATACCATACTGTAACAGCTACACTAGGTACTGTTTATTGTGCACTCTCTAAGAGTCAGAAACTGTGCTTGGTGCTTCACATTCACTCTCCCTAATCTGCACAACAATCCTAGGTTAGGAGTTAATTTTCTTTCATCATAAAAGAGAAACCGAGTGTGCAGCAATGAGCTAATACAGGCCTAAGACTGATATCTTTTTTAAAGGTCTTCTTACAAGGTTGGCCCTTGCCTGGTGTCTAGGAACTTGGATTTCAGGAGGGTTTCCACCAATTTCCTAGTATGACTGGCTCACTGGGCCTAAACTTTGTAAAAACAATGTGGTTTATGTTGAACACCTGCTTTCCTTCCTGAAGTCTGGAATTCTGATATGCGGTAGCAGAGGATGCCTACATGACCATCTCCAATAAAGACTCTTGTCACTGAGTCTCCAGTGAGCATCCCTGGTAAACAACACTTCAACGTGTTACTACAACTCACTGAAGGAGGAATTAAGCATGTCCTATGTGACTCCGCTGGGAGAGGACTCTTGGAAGTTTGCACCTGTTCTCCTCTGAATTTCACCTCATCTGCCTTCTCCCTTTGACGATTTTCCTTTGTATCCTTTTAGTGTAATAAATCATAGCTATGATTATGATTATATCCTGAGAACTATGAGCCCTCCTAGCAAATTACTAAACCTGGAGTTGGTCCTGGGGATTCCCAACACACAATTCAGAAATGTTATTATAAGATAACCAAAGCTTGTTTATAAATAGCATAGTGAATAAATCAATTATCTTAAAAAAATCCACATCCCAATTCAATTTGTTGCTAAAACTTTTCTTTAAAAAATTTAAAGAAAATTAAATTCTTTTAATTAAGGCATTCAAAGCTCAAAGATACCATTTTTAAAAAAGTATAATCTTAACTTATTTATAATAAACACTAACATATATTAAGTGCTTACTATGAATTAAGCACTGTGCTAAGTGCTTTCATATGCATTATCTCATTTAATCCTCACAACAGGACTATGAGGTAGAGCCTTTAATCACCTACATTTTATAGATTAAAAAAAAGTAAAGTTTGAAGAAGTTAAGAAACTTGTCACGGTTCCACCAGCATGTGGTGGAGTCAGTATTCAAATCCAGATCAGTATGAATCCAATTTCCATTACAATGTTCATTATATTCCTTCCCACATAAAAGAGTAAAGAAACACAAAACATATTCCCAAATAACCTACTTCTCACTTTTTAAGCTATTATTCTTCATAACTGGCACCACAGTTCACCCTTTATATTAAAGAGTTGGGGACTTCCCTGGTGGTCCAGTGGTAAAGAATCCACCTTCCAATGCAGGGCTTGCAAGTTCGATCCCTGGTTGGGGAACTAAGATCCCACAAGCCGTGGGGCAACTAAGCCCACACACCACAACTACTGAGCCCACACGCCTCAACTAGAGAGCCCGCGTGCCGCAAACTACAGAGCCCACACGCTCTGCAGCCCACGCCACAACGAGAGAGAAAATGTGCAGGCCATGACTAGAGAGAAGCCTGCATGCCGGCACGAAGAGCTTCCGTGCCGCAACGAAAGATCCCACATGTTGCAACTAAGACTTGATGCAGCCAAAAATAAGGTAAATAAATAAATAAAATATTTTTAAAAAAAAGAGTTGGCCATAATACAGGATCCAAAAATCATTCCTTTTTAGGTAAACTACAGATCATTAAAAAACAAGTTTTCTGGAAACATTTTTAAAGAAAGCCCAGCACAACTCTTGGCACATAAACTTTCTAGGAGAGTGGATATAGTTATCTCATTCTTTCCAATGGCTGCATTATGCTATGTTTCCTTTGTAAGAGAGTATCAAAACATATTTAAACATCTCCTCTACTGGAAGTCATTCAGAGTGTATGCTAGTACAAGCAATGCTGCAATGAATATCAAAGTATATGTCTTAGGTACTCATGATAGTACTCTGTGGGATGAATTTTTCCCTTGCAGTCAGATGGCTGGGTGGCAGGACACATATTTTAAAATTTTTGATTAGATACCAAATTTTTCTCCAAAATGGGTGTTCCAATTTATACTTCCACCAACAATGTATGAGGGTGCTCGCTTTACTATGCCTTCAATAGTACCTAATATTATATTTTATATTTTTGTCAATCCGCTAGGTGAAAAATGGTATCATCTTGTTTTGGTTTTTTTGTTTTTTATTTTGCGGTACGCGGGTCTCTCACTGTCGTGGCCTCTCCCGTTGCGGAGCACAGGCTCCGGACGAGCGGGCCCAGCCGCTCCGCGGCATGTGGGATCTTCCCGGACCGGGGCACAAGCCCGCGTCCCCTGCACCAGCAGGCGGACCCTCAACCACTGCGCCACCAGGGAAGCCCAATCATCTTGTTTTAATTTCTATTTCTTTATTAGGGAGGTTCAGCACGTTGCATGTTCACTGGCCATTTATTCTTTTATATATTTTCTCTTCACATCCCTCAACAATTTTTCTATTGGCTTATCTTATTCTTTTGTAGAAGCTTTAAGTTTTTCATACATGGATATACACCCTTTATCTTTTATATTGGCTATAAACACTTTATCCTCATCTGTCGTTTATTTATTAAAGCTTGATTATGGTTTTACCGTAGTTTTACAATTTTTATGTAGTCAAGTATAACAATCTTCCCTCTATGACTTTGCCTTTGGTGTCATGCTTAGAAAGGTCCTCCCTACCCTAAGAGCTAAAATATAATCTAATTTTTTCTACTGTTTTTATTATTTTGTTTTACTTATATCTTCAAAAACATACTTTATTTATATCTTCAATACAAATGTAAGTTATTTTTGTGAGTGGTTTAAGATAGGAAGCTATAACGTCAGATGAGGTTACAGATTGGTGTAAAAAGAACAAATGCACATAGCTATCATAAATTTCTGAGATAATTTATCATGAATGGATACAAGAGAAGCAATCTGAAATGTCACTTGGGTATATTTTTAGATTCTATTTAGTCCATTAGTCTATTTGTTTCTTCCTGGGCTAGTACAACATATTTCATTTAGATGTATGTTTAGAGAAAATTCACATTAGAAGGTAAGCTTCACAAGGGCAAAACTCATACCATCCTTGGTGGCTGCCTTCTTACCTCTTTGGTTCACTGTTATATTCCCAGAGGCTAAACTAGCACTTGGCACGTGGTAGGTACTTAGTATTTATATATGTTGAAACAATGAATAAATGCACAAACTTTGGGTATTCCAAAACCTCAACTTCTTGATGCTCTGCTTTTCTCCTGGTTATAAATGGAAACCTCAGACTTCCGGTTGAAAGCCTTTTTAAAGTAAAATAGATTCACAACACTGTTTTTCCCCTCTGGCTAATATAATAAAA
The DNA here is from genome assembly GCF_951394435.1 of Stenella coeruleoalba. Lineage (NCBI taxonomy): Eukaryota > Metazoa > Chordata > Mammalia > Artiodactyla > Delphinidae > Stenella > Stenella coeruleoalba. Next base: position 77,461,859 of record NC_137150.1, on the reverse strand, counting down.
CATCACTAAAACATCATCACCACCACCAAACATGCGTAGGGCTCTATGATAGACCCAAGGTTCACAAAGATTTTATATAGGACAGATTTCCTGCTCACATTCTGGTTAGGAAAGAAAAGTATACACACAGACCTATATACGCACATATGTAAAATAAAATAATTATGTAAAATACATTACATGCCAAATAGGTGACACAGATGATAAGAATAAAGACCACAGAGGACAGGGTTTCCATGAACAAGCTTTCTTACCTGTAAACAAAATAATAATTCCTACCTCCTAGAGTAATTCAAGGTTTAGAAAAGAAGGCAACCACCAAAGATGGCCCTAAAATGTTGCATGACAGTAAAGTCTCAGAAATAATAACCATTCAGAGAGCTTTTACTTTATCCCATGAATTGTTTTCAATGCTTTCTTGTCCTAATTTAATCCTCTCAACAACTGTAAGGTATAATAAGTACTATTATTTTTTCCTCCCATTTTAATGATCAGTATCCTTAACTTTGGTTTGCACAAAGTCATACTGTACAGAGTATGAAGCTGGGGTTCAAACCCAAAGATTCTGGCTTTAGAACCCGAGCGCTTAACTACCTCAGGGAACAGTCTTAGTCCGCCTTAAAAGAGTAGAATTTGGACAAGCGGATAGGCTGCGAGAGACACATTCATCTACCTGCCTGGAACAATAAATTACAAACCTGGCGACGGTAGCAGTTAAGTAAGAAAGTTTTCGGATTACGTAATTACCCTGAAAAACCACCGTTATGGCAACCATTTGTAAACCTTCTCTTGGATGCTTCTCTTCTAATACAGCACTTCTCTCATCTTTACCCTTAAACTCACGAACTTTTGACAGAAAAAATGAAAAAAAAGACAATTATTTTTCAATTATTAATGCTATTACCCTGCTGCCAGAGCACAAGGTCTGGCCTTGATCTTTTGGGAATTCGGTCTTCAGGGCCGTGCCGTTACCGCCGCCACAGATCACTGTGAAGAAGATAAAGAAGGTAACCCAATGGATTCCAGCTGCAAGTAATCCTAAATATCTGCAGTTCCAAACTCTGAAACTTTTTTACCCGCCCCACTTCACCCTCCTCCCTCTATCCCAGTCCTTATACCACCAGGAACTTCCTCTGGAACATAAGGTCAAAAAACGATTGCTGAGGCAACGGCGTCGCCTTCAGTCAGGTCCACCGACCGCGTCTCTGAGGCCACGGGCGTCTCTACTCCGGATTCTAGAGCCGGCTTTCGTGCTATCTGGCCTTGGACAAGACATCAGGCCTAGTGCCCAGGCTCCGCCCCTCCCCCGCCTCAGTTTCCACACCAGATCTCCACAGAAAAGGCGTGGAGGAGGCCGATTCTCCCTTTAAGAGCTCCTACAAGACGGGTCGCTTGGTCCAGAAGCCTGCGGTCCGGGCCTCCCGGTATCCCGGGGCACCCTCCTTCCCCAGCCGCCCAGTCAGGTCGGCTACCTCAGTCCTGCTTCACGCTGCTCCGCCGAATAACCCCGCCCCCACCGCGCACCTCAGAAACGCGGCGTGCCGGGGTCTGCGTGCGTCGCAACTTGGGAAATGGAGCCTGGCTTCAGGACCAGGAGCCTCGGGGCCAAGGGGCGGGGCGCCAATCTCCAGGAGGCCAATCAGCACGCGAGAGGCCGGGTGGGACCGCGCCTGTCGGCCGCGGGGCGGAGGCTATGGTGGCCACGCCCGCGGCGGCCGAGCGCCTGTTCTTCAGGCTGAGTTGGCAGAGGGTAGTGAGCGTCGGTGGCCGAAGCAGAGTTGGAGCCGGAGGAGAATGATGAATGGAATCGCGGGAACTTCGCATATTGACAGTCGCGAGCGGGTTCTCAAGTTAGGGGAGAGTTTTGAGAAGCAGCCGCGCTGCGCCTTCCACACTGTGCGCTGTGAGTGAGGACGACCCCCGGGGAAACTGGGGGGAGCTCTGGGTATGGGGGTGCGGAAGCACAACTCTCTCCAAGTCGTGTTCGAACAGAGGCCCCCACCCCTTATTCTATGGGAGAATGCGGTGCCCAGCGCGACCCGCTGCCCTGTCCGGAGTGCTAGGGGACCGGTGGAAGCAGCCTGGTCGAGCAGGTGTGGGTAATTCTGAGCAGAGAGATTTAGGTAAGACCAGCAGGTAGAAAGGGACGCTTTGTGGAGGAGGTCTACAGGGGTGACTATGGGTGGAGGCAGACGTGACTGGCGGATCATGCAGAGGTGGTAAGGAAAGTATACAGTTGACCCTTGAACAACGCAGGGGTTAGGGACGTCGACCCCGCGCAGTGGAAAATCCACGGACTGCTATCTCTGCCTCAAAAACGAAGGAATCGATACATGACTCACCCAAGATCCCGAAGCTGAAGCCGTTTGGGTAGAATCAGGACTCAAACTCTGTAGTTTTTTTCATTACACGTATTGTGATCTCTAATGGAACACAGACTTTTCCCCACACTTCGTTAATTTAAAGATCTGTAAGATGAAAATACAGATACTCTATTTAATGGAAAAAATCCTCATGTAAGTGGACCCGTGCGGTGCAGACCGGTGCGTGTTATTCAAGGAACAGCTGTAATAAGGTGACAAATGGAAGGGGGCAAAGGGAAATGGGAAGGGAAAATGCCTTTAGGTTGGTAGGGAAACATTCTCTCCCTTCTTAACTTTTGGTGTCTGGCTGATGAAAATGCCTTTAGGTTGGTAGGAAAACATTCTCTCCTTTCTTCACTTTTGGTGTCTGACTGATGAGGGTTCTTATTTACTGTGTTCCTGGAGAAATATTCTGGACGATTCTAATAATCTGTATCTCTTTTGGACCCCTGATTTCATTCAGTCACTTATCAAATACTGATTATCACTGTACTGAAGGGTGTGTTATGAATTTATTAGATATTTACCCCCTGTGATTTCTCCTTTTGGTTTCCCTTTGTCCTCTGGAACTAGTTTTGATACATTTTTCTCTTTTATGTTATTGAGGCTACCTCAGTTCTGCTTCAATAGTTGGATGCTTTAATAGTTGGATGGTGTAGATTCCAGGAAGGAAAATATAGTATATTATGATTTGGTATGTAAAACATTCATTTTTTGCATAATAGCCCTCATAGAATTATAGAGTGGGAAGGAAACTTTGAGATCATTGAATCATAACCTCTTATTTTTCTGTGGCCAAATTGTAAAGTAGGTATTTTTTCACTTCCTCTTTCTAGCCCTGCCCTTCCTTAGTGTCTCATCATTCCACCCTTCTCAGTCATTCTGTCCTTAGACTGTTCAGAGATCTTTATGGTTTTTACTCTGAAGTGTTCCATGTTTCAATTAAAACTCACATTCTCCAAAAGTTTACTTAAGTTGTACACAATCTAATTACAGTAACTCAGAGTAAAGGTATGAAGAACCAATAAGTTTAACTCTCCAAGGATATATTTACATTTTATGAAAGGATTTTATTAAGCAAAATTAATATCCGGTTGATAGAATAAATGGGGGTGATATCTGCAAACAGATCTTCAACACTGTCCCTTCTTTACCATACTTTGTGGTCTAAGACCTTGAAACAGCTAGTGCTGGCTGTGCAGTTTCTCTCCTTCTTCAGCCCCATTTTTCAGAAGTATGATATAGTTCTTACCTGGTTTCTCCATGCCTTTCTCTCAAGTAATAACTTCCCTCTCCTTTCCTCTTCTTTCTCAGGTATGCAGTAATCTTAGTATCAGTTTTTTTAATGATAAGATTTGAGATTACACAAATTTGCTCAAGAATCTATTTTCGTGTAACTTGGGTATATAGTCTCTTTTTAAGGGCATAAGCCCCAAATTAAGTGAATAAGAAATAGCCTTCGAAAAGCACTTTGCAGGTGCTTCAAAGCCTTTTATTTATAAAAGTTCTCAAAATGCTGGAATCGTGTCTTCAGAATCAGAGTATCGGGTGATCCTGTTACAAGAATGAAAATAAACAAAACAACAATAATAATAACTACAAAAACCCCAAATGTTTGAATACACCTTTAGTCCTGTGGAAGACATCAGAAAGGTTTTCAGCCCTTAGTTTTATTCTTGTTGAAGCAGACAGAACCTTTCTAGATTTATTAAAAGAAAACCAATCATTATCCTTGAGGATAGGTTCATTTCCCATATGATTCTCATCCTTAAGGACTCAGAGTGAGGGATGGAAACTATAGAGTTTCATACAGGCAGGTGGATATGATTTATTTATTTTTTTTTAAAAAATTGCACATTTTTCTTTCTGAAAACCAAAAATGTTTAGTATTTTTAATTATCACTACTACATATAAAGATATGTTTTTTCCTCAGGGAACTGAAGAAGAACTTTGTTTCTATTTTCAGAAAAATATACTCATGTTTAAGCTCTGTAATAAAGAACAGAAATACACACAGATAATACATTAATTTCAACTTTTTATTAACATGTAAAATAGACAATTCACTTTAAGTTGCTGAGCTCATCTTATCTATAGAATGAAGCAATAAATTCAGCCATTCTATCATTTTTTATTAAAATTATGAACTGCCCTTAAATTGATAGGTATGTGAAAAATACAGTATTTTCAATATCAGTTTTATATAATGCTTGAAGCTTTCATTCATTCACTAAATGTAAATATCTTTCTAAATCTTCTAAGTTTTTTTTAACAGGTAAGGCTGTAAAGATATATATTGAAAGTATCATGATAATTTGTAAGGATGGTTCAAATATATTTTAGCATGACATTTATTTATTTAAAATTTTTTTTATTGAAACATAGTTGGCATACAATATTATGTGAGTTTCAGGTTTCCTACATAATGATTTGACATTTGCATACATTATGAAATGATCACCAAGATAAGTCTAGTAACCATCTGTCCCCATACAAAGTTATTACAATATTATTGACCATGTTCCTTATGCTGTATATTATATCCCCATGACTTGTTTCTTATGTAACTGGAGGCTTGTACTTCTTAATCCCCTTCAGGGTGGACCTAATTTATAACAAATCAATGTTACCTGGGAGAAAGTAGTATTCTATCTTTATGTACTTGGGTAATGATGCCTGTTCAATACACTGAGGTTTTGGAAAAACCTGGATGTGAATTCTGACCTCCACCACCTATATGTGTAATGTAACTTTGGTAATATTCTCGAAGCTTTCAGTCTCAGTTTTCTTAAATGTAAAATGGAAATTGTAATATCTACATTTCAGAGTTTCAGGATTAAGTAAGATAGTATAAACAACTTAGCACAGTTTTTGGTGCATGGTAGAGAATAAATAGTAGTCACCATTATTATTGAAGGGTTATATTCATGTGTGTATGCAGAGTGCCAATAAATGTACTTTACCTAGACTTTCAAAAAGCATTTATCGGGCTTCCCTGGTGGTGCAGTGGTTGAGAGTCCGCCTGCCGATGCAGGGGATGCGTTCATGCCCCGGTCTGGGAAGATCCCACATGCCGCGGAGCGGCTGGGCCCGTGCGTCCGGAGCCTGTGCTCCGCAACGGGAGAGGCCACAACGGTGAGAGGCCCGCGTACTGCAAAAAAAAAAAAAAAGCATTTATCAGGGCTTGGCAGTAAAACCTATCAAAAACATAGTCTGGCATGTGGTAGGGAAGACGTGGGATGTTCTGTAAATGATAAACTTAATGCTTAACAGCAGATGCTTCACTGGGTAGAAGAGTTTGAGCAATAGGACCCATTAGAATAAATTTTGGATTTGAGCTAGTACTAGTTTTACAATTTATAACCAGATAAGGGAATAAAGATTGAAATTCCTAAGTTTGTAAATGACACCATTTTTTCCTGTCATGAAATGATGAGCTCATGGACAGTGACTACAGGAAGATTGTCTGAGGCACCAAGTGGCGCCACTCCCAAAAAACTGGTTGTTAAGCTTTGGTATGGGCACACATTAGAAAGTACACTAATGAAAAATAGGATTGAAATTATATTTACAATTAATGTTCTCTGATTAGTGTGGTATACTGGAAAGGGTATGGGTTTTGGAGTTAGTTGAATTAGTTCAGATCCCAGGAAATAAATTTATGTTACTAATTGTGGACTCTTTTGTGAAGATATTGACATTGTGTGATGCTACAGCCAAAATAGTCAGAGAAGTGATCAACAATGATAGGAAAAGTGTTGAGAATAAGGCAGGAAATGTTTTTCCACTCTTTATGTAATATAAGTAATTGTATTGTAAATCTGAAGAAAATAACATAAATGAAGGAAATCCAGAGAAAATAAACGATAAAATTAGTGGTGAGGCTTCCAAACCAAGAAGAACCAAAAGAAATAAACTATTTAGTCTGGAATCATTCCAACTTAGAAGAGAATACATTTGACATTAGAAAACATATGGAAAGCATGAACATGAGATTATTCAACAAATTCTGTAGTTCTAGAGCTATATTTAACCCCTTGAATCTCAAAATTTGTATACTTAAAAAGAAATTTCTTGTGTGAAGGTAAATAAAAGACAACGCTACTTAATATAACAAGTAATAAAATGTGCAATTTATTCTAACAATAATAATTAGAAATATAAATAGGTTCAGAATAGTTTTGATGGACTTACTGGTTATAAATTCCAGCTCATTAAGCAAACCTACAGATATTTTGAGTACATTTCTGTCTGTTATTGGTATCACATATACTATAGGCATTTATGCATAGGCTTCAAGGGCTTGTGAATCCCTTGAAATTATATAGAATTTGATATGTATATTCATATATGCATATTTTAAGCATGTATTACTTTTTTAAAAGTTAATTAATTTTTTTATTTTTGGCTGCATTGGGTCTTTGTTGCTGCATGCGGGCTTTTCTCTAGTTGCATCGAGCAACACTTTTCTCTAGTTGCATCGAGCAACTTTTCTCTAGTTGCATCGAGCAACACTTCATTGCAGTGTGCGGGCTTCTCATTGCGGTGGCTTCGCTTCCCTTGTTGTGGAGTATGGGCTCTAGGTGCACGGGCTTCAGTAGTTGTGCACACGGGCTCAATAGTTGTGGCTCGTGGGCTGTAGAGTGCAGACTCAGTAGTTGTGGCACATGGGCTTAGTTGCTCTGCGGCATGTGGAATCTTCCTGGACCAGGGCTCAAACCCGTGTCCCCTGCATTGGCAGGCGGATTCTTAACCACTGCGCCACCAGGGAAGTCCCCATATATGCATTTTTATACAGAGAGGATCTGTAGCTGGTCTATAATTTTCATCAGATTCCGATAGGGACTTATGACTATCCCTCATCTCCTAACACCACCCCTCCAGACACATGCATATACACAAAAGTTTGGAACTGTGGATCTAAGGCAAAGAGGCTATATAATATGGGCTGGGTAGAGTGTGTGGCTTGAGTTCCTCGCTTATCTTTTACTGGCTTCGTTACTTTAGAGGAGTTCACCATCAGTAAAATATGGGTGAGAATATTCAATTCAGAGAGTTGTGAAGATCAGAAGTAATGATATAAAGAAAAAAAATCTGTTTTTAAACACTAAAACAGAGGTTATAGATTTACATCCTATCAGCTGATTTTGACTTTAGAGATGCTTTTTTTGACCCACACAGTTGTTGTTTTAACATGATTTGGTTGTAAATACCTAAAAATCAAGATCTTTTATACAAAAATCTGGATTACCAGCCTCTATTTAAAAGAAACCAGAAGATAACCTGGCAACAGCAAAGGAATTCTGTATCAGAATTATTTTCAGTCATTGATGTATATATATATATTTTTTGAATTTTATTTTATTTATTTTTTATACAGCAGGTTCTTATTAGTCATTGATGTATATTGATGTGAATTATTTTTAAGTGACTTTCATATCTTAGAGGTTTTTAAACTTGCTCAGTATGTGAAATATCTTAGCACCCTGTGTTCCCTCTAGGTGATATATTTTAATGACATCAGTTGAATTATAATCTAATTCAAAATGAAAACTTATTTTAATTTCTTCTGAAGTGGCAGATTTGGTTAAATTTACACATCTTTTAGTGGTGTATGTATCCATGAAAAACTCAAGCTGTTAAACTGAATAAGTTTTCTTTAAATTTTCCCCATGAATGTGTGTTTGCTGTGTTTTCATTCATTTTGTATTCTGCTAGGACAGCAGACAAGTGGTAGTAGGAGCCCAAGGTGGTTTAAGAAAAATTTAGGGGAGGAAAAAAACTGAAAATTGAAGATGTTCTACTGATATTGGTTTTTAGAAAATTGTCAAGATACTGACATTATTTCATTTTTAGCAGTGGAACATCGTAGTCTAGTTCATCTTGATCTAAACAGGATCCCAAGGGATCATGAAGTGAGGAATACTGTTTTAGAGTGTAGCTATTTCTTTTTCTCTCAGAATTATACATACACAAATAATCTGGATTGTATTTTGTTTGTTTGCAATATTAAGACTCTTCTAAGCCTTTTTAATTACTGGCTATTGAAAAATGATTTATCACTCTGAAACATGCTCATATTTTTGATACCCAGGTATTCAGGTATTCTTCCATCTTATAAAAACCAGTATCTATATCTATTTTTAGATGACTTCAAACCTGCTTCTATTGACACTTCTTGTGAAGGAGAGCTTGAAGTCGGCAAAGGTGAACAGGTGACAATTACTCTACCAAATATAGAAGTGAGTATTTCCATATATTTAAACTAAATAGATGTTTTTACAGGATTTCCACTAAATTTAAATGAAAATGATTGTACAATTCATGTAGTGGCAGTCAGTTAAAAAATTAATAAATATAGCAAAGCAAAAAAAATCATATTTTAAACTATCTTAAGTAAAACAATCTTAAACTCTTAAAATTTACTTTGTAAGTTTCAAGAACTATCATATTAAATGATTTGAAACAATTGGAGGTCTAAACAGATATTTATTAAATCACTATTATGAGCCAGATTTTGTTCTCCAAACTAGGAATAATAACATATGCCCTGCCATGTAGTCCTAATCTGTTACAGCAGACAGACATATAAACATCTATCTAGTGCTATAGATTAGAACAGAGACAAAATTCTGTTTAAGCACATAAATGGAATTAGATACTCTGCCTGGTGGAATCTTTTTTTTTTTTTTTTTCCCTGCGGCACGCGGGCCTCTCACTGCCGCGGTCCTTCCCGCCGCGGAGCACAGGCCCCAGACGCGCAGGCTCAGCGGCCACGGCTCACGGGCCCAGCTGCTCCGCGGCCCGAACCCGCGTTCCCCGCATCGGCAGGCGGACTCCCAACCACTGCGCCACCAGGGAAGCCCTGCCTGGTGGAATCTTGAAAGGCTTCATAAAGCATATGCTATGTGGGCTGAAACTTAAAGGACAAGTGGAATTTCATCCGTTATAAGAGGAGTAGAATATTCTAGGCAAAAGGAACAGTATGTGAAAGGCTCCAAATGGAGAAAGGACAAGTGGAATAAATGAATGAATGTAGTAAATTACAGAATAATGAAAAATGATTGATAGGAGTAGAGACTGGAAAGGTAGGTTGGGACCAGATTATAAAGAATCTTTTATGTTGTAATGTAGAATTTTGAGATTATGTCATAGGTATTAGAGAACCATTAGAGGTTTTTCAGCAGAGAGCTAACATGATTAGATTTGTGCTTTGGGAGTGATTTTAACAATGACTTAGGGAATGGACTGGAAAAGAAAGAGACTAGGTCAGGTAGGCCTTTATCAAAATTTTGCCCATTTCAAAAATTTTCAGATATATCAAAGTAATGCTGTCAAATACTGTTTACATAAATATGCAAGTTCTTTGTTGTATGCTCTAGTTTTCTCAGTCCTTGAGTTAGAAATTTCTTAGCATTCAACCTAAGTTTCTTTTTCCTTTTATACTGACTTGATCTATTCTCAAAGAAAACCAAGACTAACTTTATACTCTAACATAGAAAACACTAGACTTTCTGAGATTTTTTTACATTGTTTTAACTTTTGTAATAGGAATGGTTTTGTGCTAGTTCATCCACATTCTCTTGTATACATTTATGTGATGGCTTGTCATGGTTAGAGGTATAGCAAGCAAGCTCTCTATCCTCTATCTAGCCTTCCATCTGTTTCCTTTTGTCTGTCAACACTATATATTGAGACCCCACCTATATGTCAGACTATATGAGTTGCTGCCTCTGAAGGTTTCCCTAATGTTAATGAAATTTGTGGGTGCATTTTATTGCATATTTCTCATTTGCTCCCTTAGAAATTGAAGAAAATGAAAAATCAACTCAGTCTGAGACATTGTAGATTAGTAAGCCTTTGTATTACTCTGTTTTTAAAAAGTGTTCAGATTCTGGTGTCTCTAAAATAGTTTGGATATTAAGTACCCAATAATCTAAGGCTTTTTTTTGCTTTATGAGGTTTATTAAAGAAAAGCCCAAATCATTCACTTAATCTTAAAAGTTATTGAAAAGCCTCAGGTGGATAACAGGCACCACCTGTTATCCTGGTCTCAGATTATAGGATTATTGATCAGTGATGATTGGTTTGCAGAACTTTAGATGAGTTCTTCTTTGCCACGTAGCATATTATTTTCTCAAATTGCAATCCTCCCATCCTCATCCCTTGCATTGTCTTTCTACTCCAAGCAGATGGGGATTCTTACATTTATTAATAAACCTTTTTCATTCACACATAATCCTGCTTTAATCAAGAGTTACCATCTACCATGTGTTCGATTTTGGTCTCAATTGAAAATACTTCTTGAAGGAATGACAACTATAGGAGGAAAATTTCAAGCTTCAAATTGTAAATTTATGAAATAGCAGAGAAATCATTTGGGAAAAAGTAGTTCCCTCCCCACCTCAGCCCACCAGAGATATGTCCAAAATGACTACGCCTCAATATTTTTGTGTGTATATGTGTGTATGAGAAAGGGAGATGGTTGGACAGACAGTCCATATATGCATATACTTTCTGTGTGGTGAGTCCTTTGCTAGGTAGCTGTTAAGAATACAGAGGTAGGGACTTCCCTGGCGGTCCAGTGGTTAAGACACCACACTTCCACTGCAGGGGACACGGGTTCGATCCCTGTTGGGGGAACTAAGATCCAGCATGCCATGTGGCGTGACCAAAAATAAAAATAAAAAAAGAAGACAGAGGTAGACTGGACGTGGTAGGTGTCCTAAAAAATATTATCATTTAATGAGGAAGATAGGAGATAATTGATTAAAATTTAGTAATGTAAGGACTATCATAAAGGTATACACAGAATATTATGGGAGTACAGAAGAGCGGCGATTCAGCCTGGGGAGGGAGAGGAGACATCAGGATATGCTGTCTTGAAGATGAGTTGAAATTACCCAGGTGAAGGAAAGAGGGAAGGACCTCTTAGAGAAAAGAAAGACGTGGGCTAAGACAAAGCAACAAAAGAGTCTGTTACATTTGAAGAACTATATATAAGCCACTATGGCTAGGTAAGAAAGGGTGCATATGGGGACATAGTCGGAGATGGTATTTAGGAATCAGATAAAGAAGGGCCTGATTTGTAATGCAAAAGAATTTGAATTTTATCCTGTGAATCTTTCAGATAGCTGGAATGGAAGAGAATTGTTAAAATTACCACTTGCTAAGAGCAAATTTTTTTTTCTGCTGGGCCTACAATCCTTGAACAATTGTGAATAAGAATAGAAATTATATTCTCAAATTTTGTGGAGTTTTACCCCTTCATTAAAGAACTTCTTCAAATAAGTAGGAGGTTTACATTTCTTCACAGTTCTTAATTTTGTGGAAATGTAATGATTATTAGTTTGAGGCATTTATATTCTCCTATTTTCTTTATCAACTTGCTTTCATCATCTTGGTGAAAATGCCTAGAAGCTTGGAGGCATTCCATAAAATAGAATTTTTATTATTATACTTTTAAGAGTACCTTCAGGTTCTGGTGGTTCTTCGATAGGGTAGATTTTCTAATTCTCATTCCTCTAGGTTTTCTTTGGTAGTATAAAATAGAAGAAAATAATAAAAATGAAGACTGTTAAGGGGGTTAATATTGGGCATTTACAAATCTCTCTTTTTTGTAAACAATTCTCTATGGTTGACTGCTATAAAATTTCAAAATGTTGAATATTGAAAGGAAAAGATTTACTTGACTGTTATGATTTGTTATTGGTGTTGTCCAGTTTGGCATATTTTTAGTGCTATCTTGTGAGGTACTTTTGTGGACTTTGATGAAATAGCCCACAGGAAACTTCCAGCTACACTTCCTATTATGCAATGAGTGCATCTCTAGTGGTTGCTCAACAGCTTTTGCCCACAAACCCTGGACTTGTGAGAGTTCCATATGTCTGATGGCTACTATGCCACTCTAGATGACGCTGTTGGTCAAAGTCCCTTCCAAGATGAGCCTAGTCTGATTCTTTCCATTGAGTTTACTTAGCTTACATGGGAAAATAGCCTACCATGTTCTTGGGACTTCAGCTTATTTTAGGACTTGACTCCTATTTTAACATCCTATTACAGTTATACTTCTAAATGAATTATATTTTTATCATTGTATAATAAACCTTTTTTACCCTGTTTCTGTGATTTTAAGGTTAAATACCACCTTGTTTAATATTAATATTGCCACCTTTGCTTTCTCTTTGTTTGCATGTTCATGGAATCTAAGTGTCTCTTACTTTTATTTAGCTTACATTTTAAGTATATCTTTTGTTAACAGAATATTCTGTTTCATTTTTAAACCAATTTTGACACTTTCTATTTTTATTAGGAGAATTCTATCCACATTTAGTTCAAAGTTTTTATACTTGATTTTTATTTCTATCATCTTATAGTATGTGTATTAGTTATTTTAATTTGTTTTCTTTTTTCTGTTCTTTATTAGTTTTGTCAAGCGTCTCTTCTTCCTTTTCTTTTTCTTTGTTTTCCCTCATGTTACTTTGGGAGTACTATTGTACTCTTCCATTCCATTACTGATTACTTTCCTTTCCTGGTATTCATAATCAGGCATGATCAGATTTGCCTGTTAGCAGATGGGAAATAAAACTAGAAGGAGAATAGGGAGGAGGATAACAGTAATCTAGGTGACCTGATGATTGGGTTCTGATGTTGGGTTATAGCAGTAAACATGGAGGTGGTAGCATGTGTTCCATAGTTATTCAGAGGCAAAAAGAGTTCATATGCTTCGGAGTTTCCTGGTACCTTAATAGTTTAATACCCCTTTCTTGAAATATGAAATAAGAGGGCAGAAATTGAAATTTAAAATAAGAATGGTGCTCAATTTAATGAGGAAAAAAGTTTAATTTAAAAAAACTTGTTCAAAGTATAGAAGGCAGGTACAGGGATTGTGAAAGGCTTACTTAACTTGTTATTTATGGTAAAAATGTTCATATTGTTCACATTCAACATTCATTGAGTACCTGTGAAGAGCTTGGTACTTCAGGTGCTAGGAGCAATAAAAAATTTCTAATCCAGTCCTCCTCCTTCAGAAACTCAGAGTACAATAATGTATTTTAAAATGTTTTCTAAGTAAGAATACAAGTATTTTTTAAGAAGAATATATTACGTGACTCTCTTAAATGTAATTTGAAGCCCTTGGGTTGCTATTCTGGGGTATCTTACTCACTTGTTTTTAGTCAAGACGTTTGAAAAATATACTTATCAGCCAAGTAGGCCCAACTTAGTTTTGTCATGATCATGCTTCTGGCTCTCTACCTTACAGGGCTTCAGCTAAGTGCTCTGCATCTCACTCTTCTAGGGGCCACTCCAGATATGTCCTTATCTATGTGCTATGCATGCTTGACTTCCTGTAGATCATTTTTGTTTTAGAAAAACTTGTTCCTTACTTTTGGTTTCATAATTTTCTCTCCCAGCCTCTCAGAGGTCTCTAACCTACCCCTTTTTTATGGCATCCTCAATTACCAAATTTATCTCATACTCCTCTGGTAATGTGTTAAGCCTCTAATGATTGTTAACTTTTAAAATATGATATCCCCTGGGACTTCCCTGGTGGTCCAGTGGTTAAGACTCTGTGCTACCAATGTAGGGGGCCTGGGTTCGATCCCTGGTCAGGGAACTAGATCCCGCATGCCACAACTAACAGCCTGCATGCCTCAACTAAAAGATCCCGCGTGCCGCAAAGAAGATCCCACATGTGGCAACGAAGATCCCACGTGCCACAACTAAGACCCGGTGCAGCTAAATAAATAAATATTTTTTAAAAAAATGATAGGCCCTTTAGTCTTTTTTAGAAGTCATCTTTTTCTAACCTGATCTAACATTACTATTGTATTTGGCAAAATTGTTATAATCAGTGCTTTAAAAATTTAATGTACTTTTATAAAGTTCAAAACCAAGCAATTATAACAATATATTATTTAGGGATACATATATGTGGGATAAAATAAGAGAATGAGAAACATAAAATTCCTTCAGGGTTGAGGGAGGCAGGGACAAAGGATAGAAGAGGAGCATAGGTAGATGTAGGTTATTAGTAATGACCAGGATTCTTTAACCTTCTATTATGGAAAATAGAATAGTATAATGAACTCCTGTGTACTTACTGAGCTTCAACAATTATCAACATTTTGCTAACCTTTTTTTTTGCGGTACGCGGGCCTCTCACTGTTGTGGCCTCTCCCGTTGCGGAGCACAGGCTCCGGACGTGCAGGCTCAGCGGCCATGGCTCATGGGCCCAGCTGCTCCGCGGCATGTGGGATCCTCCCGGACCGGGGCACGAACCCGTGTCCCCTGCATCGGCAGGCGGACTCTCAACCACTGCGCCACCAGGGAAGCCCCACTAATCTTTTTTTAATAGAGCTTCCTACTTTTTTCCTGGCATATTTTAAAGCAATCGCAGACATTCACAAATGCTATGTATGCATCTCTAACTGATAAGGATATTTTAATTTTCACCTAAGTACCATGGTAACCCTGCTATTATCACACATAGTAGAATTAATTGTAATACTTGGTCCATATTCATGTTTTCATGATGGTTTCAAAAATGTCCTTTTTCAGTTTTTCTCCCTAGAAATCCATATAAAATCCCTATATTGTATTTTTATTTATTTATTTTTACTGAGGTTAATTTACAGTTCTGTTAGTTTCAAGTGTACAGCAAAGTGATTCAGTTTTACATATATATTCTTTTTCAGATTCTTTTCCATTATAGATTATTATAAGATATTGAGTATAGTTCCCTGTGCTATACAGTAGTTCCTTGTTGTTTACCTATTTTATATTCCTATATTGTATTCTGATATTATGTTTCTTATCTCTTTTATTCTGTAAAAGTCCCTCCCCCCTTTTATGCCACTGGTTTGTTGGAGAAACCAGGTTAATTGTCCTAGAGAATATACCCACATTCTGGATTTCAAATTACTTCTGTCTGGGATTATATAACTTGTTTCTCCTTCCTCATATTTCCTATAAACTGGTAGTTATTTCTAAAGCCTTGGTGAGAGTTAGATTCTTTGTGGGTTTTTTTTCAGGCAAGAACACTTTATAGGTGATGCTGCCTACTTTCTTTTATATCACATCATGAAGCACATAATGTCTGGTTGTCCCACTTTTAAGGACACTAAAATTGATCAGTGAGTTTAATGTAACATATGTTCCCTGATACATTCATTTTCCTTAATCTGCATAGGGAAGCCCCCCTTTAATAAAATGCCAGATTTAAAAAATTAAATTTAGGTAGGAAGAAGAGGAAGAGTAGGAAATATAACTCAGGACTTTTGTTCCCTTATTGTAAAGTATATTGGTTGTATTAGAATTGAATCCCAATTTCCTGTTGTAGACCACGTCTACAAAGATTTGTGAAACGAATCTTTACTGGCTCAGGGCAGCTGCTTCCTCTGTTCCCTTTCCTCAAGACAGCAATTTTGAGATCTCAGCCTCTCTTCATCTGTCTTTTTTACTATACTCCTTATTGCCAGAGTAGTAAATTTAGGCAGTTAGGTGACTTGAAGTACAGTATATCAATAGATTGAGAAAGACAGAAGATCTCAAAGGCCCTCTCAACTGAATTTCTATGATAAATTTCAAGTAATAATAATTAATTTTTTAAACAGGGTTCAACTACACCAGTAACTGTTTTCAAAGGTTCAAAGAAACCTTACTTAAAAGAATGCATTTTGATTATTAACCATGATACTGGGGAATGTCGACTAGAAAAACTCAGCAGCAACATCACTGTAAAAAGAACAAGGTATGTGGTTAATGAAATAAATTATTTAATCAACACATAAATTGCTAAGAGAATGTCAGTGAAAAAAGTTATTGGATTAAGTCACACTATTGCATAAGGGTTATTTCTGTCTGGTACAAAATTTTTTTTTTTTTTCTTTTTGCGTTACGTGGGCCTCTCACTGTTGTGGCCTCTCCCTTGGGGAGCACAGGCTCCAGACGCGCAGGCTCAGCGGCCATGGCTCATGGGCCCAGCTGCTCCGCAGCATGTGGGATCTTCCCGGACCGGGGCACGAACCCATGTCCCCTGCATCGGCAGGCAGACAGACTCTCAACCACTGCGCCACCAGGGAAGCCCTACAAAAATGTTTTGATCTTTTTCCAAGTTTAAATTTGGTGAAGATCCTTTAGCCAGAAGCTTTTACCATTTCTCCCTATGATATTTAAAAGCTTGTTTTGTTTCTGTATGTTTTCTTATATGTAGGTATGTCTTTTATTCTACTGTAGATACTTTTGTAGAACTGGACTAAAAGGAGCCATTACACAATCTCCAAAATAATTTCATTATCAGTAGTAAAATTTTATCAAGCACTTAGAAAATGTGAGGCAAGAAAAAGGAGAACTTCCTATACAAATACTAACCTCAGAACGTCCACGTTTTAATTGGATTAGCAGATAATTCTATTAAAAATGTCAATAAGAGAACATAGCCATCTCAAATTGTTTTTTTGGGGGGAAATAGGCAGTGCATTAATTAACATGTTTTTTGGGGGGAAATAGGCAGTGCATTAACAAGCCATACAAATAGTATAGATAAAAATTGTTCTAGGAATTAAAGGAAGGAAGACATGGTTCATCGGAGCATTCAGGGAGCCCTTACTGATGTACCTTAAGAGGAGGTTAAGATTTAGGGCTTTTTTTTTCCCCCCAAACATATTTCATGATAAGGATTGCCTTTGGGTGCTTGTTAAACAAATGAGTTCCCCAGTTCAACTACAGATCAGAGAAGGAGCCCAGGAAACTTTTTTTTGTTTTTTAATTATCCCCTCTTCCCAGGTGATTTTTATTTGTAGGAAAGTTTGGAAAATACTGATTTAATTGATCAGAGAGAACATGAGGATGTAAACAAGACAGGAATGTATCTGACTTATTTGGAAACTATGAATAAGACTTGCTTGAATAGAGCAGAGATTTGTTTCTTTCCCTGTATACAAGTATAGAAAGTGGGATATGAGGTTGAAAGTAGACTAGAGGTAAGGTTATAAAGGTAGATTGCCTTCAATATTAACTATGAAATTAGGACATTGTCTTATTGACGGTGGTTGCATATTAAAGTTTTTTTAACCAGGGATCGACATGCTTACATTCTTGTTTTGAAATGTAAATCCACCAAACAAATTGATTTAAATGAAACAATGTGGGAAAGAGAAAAATGCACAAACCACGATGTTTTAGAGTAGGAATGAAGAGAAAAGTGAAGTTCTAAATACTTTGTGAAGGAAGGACTAACAGGATTTGGTGACTGGAAATGGGAGAGGCAAAGTCAAGCATAGTTGTGTTATATACTTTTTTTTTTTAAGTATTGAAGGGAAAGTATACGAACCTCCTTTAATAACATGTCTTAACCTTATGAATGAGAAATGTGGGAGTGATTTAATTTTAACAGAAATGGTAATTTCAGAATTTAGGGAATGTAATGTGTCTGCTATACTCATGTATAATTTCATTTTATTTTAGTCATTTGTGTATGTCTTATCTCTTCAGTTTTGAGCAGTGGCTTTTTTTAAATTCACATTTGTATCCCTCAGTGGATTTGTGTGTATGCCATGCCTATAGCAGGGCTCAATAAAGGTTTGTTAAATAATGAATTAAATTAATGCTTTAATCCTTGAATATCGTTTTAAAGATCTCTAGGAAAAAGAATAAGTGGTCGATTTTAGTAGCTTTGTAAGTTGAAATTGTTGTTATATTGCAATCATCATACCTGTTTTGACCTTTTGATGTTCTTAATTGCAGAGTTGAAGGAAGCAGTAAAATTCAGTATCGTATAGAGCAGCAGCAGCAACAAATGCGGAATTCAACTAGGACTCCCAATCTTGTAAAACATTCTCCATCGGAAGACAAGATGTCCCCAGCATCTCCGATGGATGATATTGAAAGAGGTAAAATCTATGAGTATGTAATGGCCCTTTAAAATAAATTATTAATAAATGTTAAGTGAAATTTTTCATTTTAATTGACAAGGGAACTAACTGTAAAATTCTAAAAACATAATGTTTTTTGTTATGGTTCTAGGGGAGAAGTGTAGTTTATGATTTAGAGTATTAAGTACGTAAGCTTGTGTCTATATAACAGAATTTATATTTTTTATTATTCAGGGGAAAAAGTAACTGTTTAGATATGTGTAACTGGAGTTTTCTTCTTTTTGACAGTTGTGATGATTCCAATTTAGTCCTTCACAGCATCTTCTTGTTGAAGTTTTTTTATGTGTAGCCAGACTATAGATGTCTAAGATGTAGCCAAACCAGTAGTGGAGTGAGGAGATGTAGTAAGCCAAAGCAGCAGGCAAGTTCTTCTGAACTGCTGCTCACTTCTCAGCAGGTAGGTGCTTCTAGAGAGGCACAGTCTTTTTGAAAGTAAGAAAACTTAAATCTCCATTTTTTTTTTCTAGCTGCAGTTTGGGTGTTTATGTTATAGTAATTGTGGTAGGGGTAAGACCCTGGTCACCAAAGTTTATTTGTTTCTACACTTTGCCTTCATAACTTGCATATAGCTCTCCATTTCCACTTGCCCCCTTCTAGGCCCGGTATAGTATTAGTTCCCTAATATATTAGTGTTCCCTTTTCAAACAATAAGGAAAATATAAGCTCAGAACCCTTGTTGCTACAAGGGATCTTGAATTTTATTTTATTGTTATATCTGCTTCCAAAATGGATTTGAATCATTATATCATTTTATATATGTGTACAATAAAAATCTGGAACAGAAAATTAAGATATTGGAGGGAAGAGGAAGCAAATTTGCTAATTATTAAGACATTAAATTTATATCTGAGCTTCCTATCCACTAATACAAAACTGAAAACTTTAGTATATTTTGTATTATCTAAGAGGTTCCAAAGATTTGGACTCTTCCCTGCTACTAAATTCTAAAAGGAATTCATCGTATGGAACCTGTTCTTTGGAGAATTAAACTATATAGTATCTTCAACTATAATTTTACAATACAAAAAGAAGTTTCTCTATGTGACAGGTTTTTAGCAGAGACCTTAATAAAAACATTGTATTGTAGAATATAAGTTAAGGTAATCCAAGCATAAGATCTAACTTTGTATAAGAATTTACAGTTTGCAGAGCATGTTCCTTAGACTATCTTCTTTTAAATATTTTCTTAATATTTGACCCTACTATGCCAATGCCTACTGCTATGGTTGAAACACTTTTTTTAAGTTTATGATTAGATGTCTGTCAGCTTTACTAGTGTTTCTCTGGTTTACTTTTTACATTTACCTGTTTGGGCTATCTGGAATTCTAGTCTAAGAAATAAGAATCTAAACTTCCTTCCTCCCCAACAGTGTAATTACATAGATATTGATAGAGAATCAACAAATATAGTATTGAAAAAGAGTATCAATATCCATTTTTTGAATAAGCCAGTATTTCTTCTGCTGATATGAAAAGCCATTTTTTAAATTCAGTTTTTATTTTATATTGGAGTGTAGTTGTGTTAGTTTCAGGTGTACAGAAAAGTGATTCAGTCATACATATACATGTACCTATGCTTTTTCAAATTCTTTTCCCATTTAAGTTATTACAGAGTATTGAGCATAGTTCCCTGTACTATGCAGTAGGTCCTTGTTGACTATCTATTTTATATATAGTAGTGTATATATGTTAATCCCAAACTCCTAATTTATCCCTCCCACCTTTCCCCTTTGGTAACCATAAGTTTGTTTTCGAAGTCTGTGAGTCTGTTTTGTTTTGTAAATAAGTTCATTTGTATCATCTTTTTACATTTCACATATAAGTGATATCATATGATATCTGTCTTTCTGTGTCTGACTTATTTCACTTAGTATGATAATCTCTAGGTCCATCCATGTTGCTGCAAATGGCATTATATCATTCTTTTGTATTGCTGAGTAATATTCCATTGTGTATATATACCACAACTTCTTTATCCATTCATCTGTCGTTGGACATTTAGGTTGATTCCATGTCTTGGCTATTGTAAATAATGCTGCATTGAACATTGGGGTGCACGTGTCTTTTCAAATTATGGTTTTTCTCCGTATATGCCCAGGAGTGGGATTCCTGGATCATGTGGTAGCTCTATTATTACTCTTTTAAGGAGCCTCCTTACTTTTCTCCATAGTGGTTGTACCAATTTACATTCCCACCAACAGTGTAGGAGGGTTCCCTTTTCTCCACACCCTCTCCAGCATTTATTGTTTGTAGACTTTTTGATGATGGCAATCCTGACTGGTGTGAGATGATACCTCACTGTAGTTTTGACTTACATTTCTCTAATAATTAGCGATGTGGAACATTTTCTCTTGTGCCTTTTGGCCATCTGTATGTCTTCTTTGGAGAAATGTCTGTTTAGATCTTCTCCCCACTTTTTGATTGGGTTGTTTATTTTTTTTGATATAGAGCTGCATGAGCTGTTTGTCTGTTTTAGAGATTAGTCCCTTGTCGGTTGCTTCATTTGCAAATGTTTTTTTCCATTCTGTGGGTTGTGTTTTGTTTTGTTTATGGTTTCTCTTTGCACTGCAAAAGCTTTTAAGTTTATTTTTAGGTCCCATTTTATTTTAAGGTCACATTTGTTTATTTTTTATTTTATTTTCATTACTCTAGGAGGTGGATCCAAAAAGATATTGCTGCAATTTATGTCAGAGTGTTCTGCCTATGTTTTCCTCTAAGAATTTTATAGTATCTGGTCATACATTTAGGTCTTTAATCCATTTTGAGTTTATTTTTGTGTATGGTGTTAGAGAATGTTCTAATTTCATTCTTTTACATGTAGCTGTCCAGTTTTCCCAGCACCACTTATTGAAGAGACTGTCTTTTCTCCATTGAATATTCTTGCTTCTGTCATAGATTAATTGACCATACGTGTGTAAGTTTATTTCTGAGCTTTCTATCCTGTTCCATTGAGCTATATTTCTGTCTTTGTGCCCGTACCATTCTGTTTTGATTACTGTAGCTTGGTAGTATAGTTTGAAGTCAGGGAGCCTGATTCCTCCAGCTCCATCTTTCCTTTCAGGATTGCTTTGGCTATTTAGAGTCTTTTGTGTTTCCATACAAGTTCTGAAAATTTTTTTTCTAGTTCTGTGAAGAATGCCATTGGTAATTTGATAGGGATTGCATTGAATCTGTAGATTGCCTTGGGTAGTATATTCATTTTGACAATATTGATTCTTTCAATCCAAGAACATGGTATATCTTTCCATCTGTTTGTGTCATCTTTGATTTCCTTCATCAGTGTCTTACAGTTTTCAGAGTACAGGTCTTTTGCCTCCTTAGGTAGGTTTTTTTCCTAGGTATTTTATTCTTTTTGATGTGATGGTAAATGGGATTGTTTCCTTAATTCCCCTTTCGGATTTTCATTGTTAGTGTATAGAAATGCAAGATATTTCTGTGTATTAATTTTTTATCCTGCAACCTTACTGAGTTCCTTGATAAGCTCTAGTAGTTTTCTGGTAGCATCTTTAGGATTTTCTATGTATAGTATCATGTCATCTGCAAAAAGTGACAGTTTTACTTCTTCTTTTCCAATTTGGATTCCTTTCATTTCTTCTGCTTCTCTGATTCCTATGGCTAGGACTTCCAAAACTATATTGAATAAAAGTGGCGAGAGTGGACATTCTTGTTTTTTTCCTGATCTTGGAGGAAATGCTTTCAGCTTTTCACCACTGAGTATGATGTTAGCTGTGTGTTTGTCATATAAGGCCTTTATTATGTTGAGGTATGTTCCCTCCATGCCCACTTTCTAGAGAGTGTTTATCATAAATGGGTGGTGCTGGATTTTGTCAAAAGCTTTTTCTGCATCTATTGAGATGATCATATGGTTTTTACTCTTCAGTTTGTTAATGTGGTGTATCACACTGATTGATTTGCAGATACTGAATAATCCCAGCATCCCTGGGATAAATCCCACTTGATCATGGTGTATAATCCTTTTAATGTACTGTTAAATTCGATTTGCTAGTATTTTGTTAAGGATTTCTGCATCTATGTTCATCAGTGATTCTGACTTGTAATTTTCTTTTTTTGTCTGATTTTGGTATCAGGGTGATGGTGGCCTCATAGCATGAGTCTGGGAGTGTCACTTCCTTTGCAATTTTTTGGAATAGTTTCAGATGTATAGGTGTTAACTCGTCTCTAAATGTTTGACAGAATTCACCTGCCATGCCATCTGGCCTGGGCTTTTGTTTGTTGCAAGTTTTAAAATCACAGTTTCAATTTCAGTACTTGTGATTAGTCTGTTCATATTTTTTGCTTCTTCCTGGTTCAGTCTTAGAAGTTATACCTTTCTAAGAATTTGTTTATTTCTTTTAGATTGTCCATTTTCTTGGCATATAACTGCTTATAGCAGTCTCTTGTGATCTTTTATATATCTATGATGTCAGTTGTAACTTCTCCTTTTTCATTTCTAATTTTATTGATTTGAGCACTTTCCTTTTTTTCTTAATGAGTCTCGCTAAAGGTTTATCAATTTTGTTTATCTTTTCAAAGAACCAGCTTTTCGTTTCATTGATCTTTTCTACTGTTTTCTTCATCTCTATTTCGTTTATTTCTTTTGTGATCTTTATGATTTCTTTCCTTCTACTAACTTTGGGGTTTGTTCTTCTTTCTCTAGTTTCTTTAGTTATAAGGTTAAGTTGTTTATTTGAGATTTTTCCTGTTTCGCAAGGTAAGATTGTATTGCTATAAACTTCCCTCTTAGAACTGCTTAAGGTAATTATCGATATGTATTTCTGCTTGTCATTTTGTTCATTGTTTAGGATTTGTTTTTGTAGGTGTTTTTTCTTCCCTTCCTCTTTTGTTCTTTTCTCTTTTGATTTGATGACTGTCTTTAGTGTTGTTTGGATTGTATTTTCTTTTTTTCTGTGTATCTATTGTAGATTTTTGGTTTGCAGTTACCATGATGTTTTGATATAGCAGCCCATATATATATATAGATATAGATATAGATATAGATGGTTGTTTTAACACATTTTTTTACCAGCGACGTATTACAGCCTCAGGTGTTAGTTTCTGCAAAAACCCCTGGTCAATAATGTGTTAAGTTGCTGTTCTCTTAATTTCAGATGTATTTCCAATATCCTACATTTGTACTCTCCTCTTCTCACGATTGCTGGTTTTGATATATTTGTGTATGGATGATATCCTAGCTTTACTGTATGTTTCTCTTTACCTGTTAGATTCTCTTGTTTCTAGTTACAGACTTTTCTTTTCCACCTAGAGGAGTTTCTTTAGCATTTGTTGTAAAGCTGCTTTGGTGGTGCTGAATTCTCTTAACTTTTTCATCTGTAAAGTTTTTGATTTCTCTGTTGTAGCTGAATGAGAACCTTGCTGGGTAGGCTATTCTTAGTTGTACGTTTTTCCCTTTCATCACTTTAAATATATTGTTCCACTCCTTTCTGGTCCACAGAGTTTCTGCTGAAAAATCAGCTGATAGACTTATGGGAATCCCCTTGTATGTTATTTGTTGATTTTCTCTTGTTGCTTTTACTATCTTCTCTTTGTCTTTAATTTTTGTCAATTTGAATAATATGTGTCTCAGCATGTTCCTCCTTGGCTTTGTCCTGTATGTGACTTTATGTACTTCCTGAATTTGAGTGGGTATTTCCTTTCTCATGTTAGGGAAGTTTTCAGCTATTGTCTCTTCAAATATTTTCTCAGCCCCTTTCTCTCTCTCTCTTCTCCTTCTGGGACCCCTATAATGCAAATGTTGGTCAGTTTCATGTTGTTCCAGAGACATCTTAAACTGTCCTCATTTCTTTTCATTCTTTTTTCTTTATTCTATTCTGCAGCAGTGATTTCCACCATTCTGTCTTCCAGCTCACTTATTTGTTCTTCTGCCTCATTTATTCTGCTATTGATTCTTTCTAGTGTATTTTTCATTTCAGTTATTGTATTTTTCATCTGTTTGTTCCTTAAATCTTCTAGCTCCGAAAAGCCATTTTTGTCACATGCAGAATTTCTTTCTGGACTTAAGTCTATCTCACAACATAAGATGTACAGTGGCCAATACATGTATGAAAAGTGGATCAGATTCACTAATGCTTTCAAAGTTCAAATTTTAAGATTAAAAGATATTTTTTTCTAAAATTTAATAGTTTTATTCTTGCAATGTCTGACACTGTGCAGGGGTTACAAGAGTATGCCTAGAAATGAATAAGCTAAAAGTTTAACATAATTTCAAGGAAAAATGGATAAATTCACTTAATAGTGGGAGATTTTTAGTATATCCCCTCTCAGTAATTGATAGATTCAGGCAAACCCCAGATTAATAAGATTTGCAAAACACCATTAAGAAACTTGAACTAAGTAGACATACATAGCACTTCCACTGTTTGAGATATACAGGTTTTTCAAGTCCGTGTGAAATTAAAAAACAAAACAAAAGAAAACTGACCATGTGCTACATAGCAAAGCATCTCAACAAAAAAAGACATTTTGGGACTTCCCTGGTGGCACAGTGGTTGAGAATCTGCCTGCCAATGCAAGGGACACAGGTTTGATCCCTGGTCTGGGAAGATCCCACATGCCGCGGAGCAAGTAAGCCCGTGCATCACAGCTACTGAGACTGCACTCTAAAGCCCTTGAGCCACAACTACTCAGCCCGTGCACCACAACTACTGAAGTCCAAGTACCTAGAGCCCATGCTCCACAACAAGAGAAACCACCACAATGAGAAGCCCACACACCGCAAGAAAGAGTAGACCCCGCTCGCCACAACTAGAGAAAGCCTGCACACAGCAACAAAGACCCAACGCAGCCAAAAAAAGATATTTTTCTTTTTTAATTGAAGTATAGTTGATTTACAATATTATTTTAGTTTCAGGTGTACAGCATAGTGATTCAATATTTTTATAGATTATAACCCACTTAAAGTTATTATAAAATAATGGCTATATTTCCCTGTGCTGTACAATATATCCTTTTTAAATTTTATTTTATACATATTAGTTTGTATCTTTTAATCCCATACCCCTATCTTACCCCCACTCTCTCCATGGGTAACCACTAGTTTGTTCTCTGTATATGTGAGTCTGTTTCTGTTTTGTTATACACATGTTTTGTTTTATCTTTTAGATTTTATATTACACATATAAGGGATAAGATACAGTATTTGTCTTACTCTCTCTGACTTATTTCACTAAGCATAATACCCTCTAGGTCCATCCATGTTGTTGCAAATGGCAAAATTTTGTTCTTTTTATGGCTGAGTAATATTTCATTGTGTATATATATATATATGTGTGTGTGTGTGTGTATAAATACCACATCTTCTTTATTCATTTATCTGTTGATGGACACTTAGGTTGCTTCCATATCTTGGCTATTGTAAATAATGCTGCTGTGAACATTGGGGTGCATGCATCTTTTCAAGTTAGTGTTTTTGTTCTCTTTGGGTATATACCCTGGAATGGGATTGCTGGATCATATGGTAATTCTATTTTTAGTTTTTTTAAGGAAGCTTGGCTGCACCAATCCACATTCCCACAAACAGTGTACTATGGTTCCCTTTTCTCCACATCCTTGCCAACATTTGTTATTTGTAGACTTTTTGATGATAGCCATTTTGACAGGTGTGAGGTGATATCTCATTGTGGTTTTGATTTGCATTTCTCTGATGATTAACGATGTTAAACATTTTTTCATGTACCAGTTGGCCATCTGTATATCTTCTTTGGCAAGGGTCTATTCCAGTCTTCTGCCCATTTTTAACCAGATTGTTTAGGTATTTTTGGATATTGAGTTTTATGAGCTGTTTATATAGTTTGAATATTAACCCCTTATTAGTCATATCGTTTGCAAATATTTTCTCCCAATCAGGAGGTTGTCTTTTCACTTTGTTGTTAGTTTCCTTTGCTGTGCAAAACTTTTAAGTTTAATTAGGTTCCATTTATTTTTGCTTTTGCTTCTTTCTTCTTAGGAGACAGATCAAAAAATATTACTACAATTTATGTCAAAGAGTGTTCTGCCTATGATCTCCTCTTGGAGTTTTGTGGTTTCAGGTCTTACATTTCTGTCTTTAATCCATTTCGGGTTTATTTTTGTAGGTGGTATTAGGAAATGTTCTAATCTCATTCATTTACATGTAGCTGTCCAGTTTTCCCAGCCCCACTTGTCGAAGAGTCTATCTTTTCTCTATTATGTATTCTTGCCTCCTTTGTCATAATTGACCATAAGTGCATGGGTTTATTTCTGTCTCTTTATTCTTTTCTACTGATCTATGTGCCTGTTTTTGTGCCAGTATCATGGTGTTTTGTTTTTATAAATTTATTTTATTTATTTATTTTTGGCTGTGCTGGGTCTCTGCCACTGCACGCAGGCTCTCTCTGGCTGCATCGAGTGGGGGCCACTCTTCGCTGTGGTGCATGGGCTTCTCATTGCGGTGGCTTCTCTTTGTTGCGGAGCGTGGGCTCCAGGCCTGCGGGCTTCAGTAGCTGTGGCGTGTGGGCTCTAGAGCGCAGGCTCAGCAGTTGTGGCACACACGGGCCCAGTTGCTCCACGGCATGTGGGATCCTCCCAGTCCAGGGCTCAAACCCACATCCCCAGCACTGGCAGGCAGACTTCCAACCACTGCACCACCAGGGAAGCCCTATCATGGTGTTTTGATTACTGTAGCTTTGTAGCATAATCTGAAGTCAGGGAATGTGAAACCTCAAGCTTTGTTCTCTTTTCTCAAGACTACTTTGGCAATTTCGGGTCTTTGTGGTTCCATGTGAATTTGAGGGTTATTTGTTCTAGTTCTGTGAAAAATGTCATGAGTATTTTGATAGGGAAAGAGATATTTTTTCATTTATCTGCTTGGTAGTAGCTAAAATAATTGTCAACATCCAGTACTGGTGAGGATATAAAGGGAAACAAATGTGTGCATACATTTTTGAAGAAACATAAATTGACATATATTTTTTTGTAGAGGAATTTTTCCTGCAAAACACTTAGAACAGGGTCTAGCACAAAGAAACTACTATATAAGGTTCTGCTCTCATTATCATCCTTATTTGCTAATAACTGTTAAATTAAAAGTGTGCCTATTCCTTACCTAGAAAGTCTAGCAATTTCTCTTATTGTGAAACTTGTACAGATAGATACATAATTACATAGGTATACCTATATCAGTCACATAAGAGTGCTCAAAAAAACCCAAAAGCTAGCAGAAGGAAAGAAATCATAAAAATCAGATCAGAAATAAATGAAAAAGAAATGAAGGAAACAATAGCAAAGATCAATAAAATTAAAAGCTGGTTCTTTGAGAAGATAAACACAATAGATAAACCACTAGCCAGACTCATCAAGAAAAAAAGGGAGAAGACTCAAATCAGTAAAATTAGAAATGAAAAAGGAGAAGTAACAACAGACACTGCAGAAATAAAAAAGATCATGAGAGATTACTACAAGCAACTATATGCCAATAAAATGGACAACCTGGAAGAAATGGACAAATTCTTAGGAATGCACAACCTGCCAAGACTGAATCAGGAAGAAATAGAAAATATGAACAGACCAATCACAAGCACTGAAATTGAAACTGTGATTAAAAATCTTCCAACAAACAAAAGCCCAGGACCAGATGGCTTCACAGGCGAATTCTATCAAACATTTAGAGAAGAGCTAACACCTATCCTTCTCAAACTCTTCCAAAGTATAGCAGAGGGAGGAACACTCCCAAATTCCTTCTACGAGGCCACCATCACCTTGATACCAAAACCAGGCAAGGATGTCATAAAGAAAGAAAAGAAAACTACAGGCCAATATCACTGATGAACATAGATGCAAAATACTAGCAAACAGAATCCAACAGCGCATTAAAAGGATCATACACCATGATCAAGTGAGGTTTATTCCAGGAATACAAGGATTCTTCAATATACGCAAATCTATCAATGTGATAAACCATATTAACAAATTGAAGGAGAAAAACCATATGATCATCTCAATAGATGCAGAGAAAGCTTTTGACAAAATTCAACACCGATTTATGATAAAAACCCTGCAGAAAGTAGGCATAATAAAGGCCATATATGACAAGCCCACAGCCAACATCGTCCTCAATGGTGAAAAACTGAAAGCATTTCCACTAAGATCAGGAACAAGACAAGGTTGCCCACTCTCACCACTTTTATTCAACATAGTTTTGGAAGTTTTAGCCACAGCAATCAGAGAAGAAAAGGAAATAAAAGGAATCCAAATCGGAAAAGAAGAAGTAAAGCTGTCACTGTTTGCAGATGACATGACACTATACATAGAGAATCCTAAAGATGCTACCAGAAAACTACTAGAGCTAATCAATGAATTTGGTAAAGTAGCAGGATACAAAATTAATGCACAGAAATCTCTGGCATTCCTATATAATAATGATGAAAAATCTGAAATGGAAATCAAGAAAACACTCCCATTTACCATTGCAACAAAAAGAATAAAATATCTAGGAATAAACCTACCTAAGGAGACAAAAGACCTGTATGCAGAAAATTATAAGACACTGATGAAAGAAATTAAAGATGATACAAATAGATGGAGAGATATACCATGTTCTTGGATTGGAAGAATCAACATTGTGAAAATGACTCTACTACCCAAAGCAATCTATAGATTCAATGCAATCCCTATCAAACTACCACTGGCATTTTTCACAAAACTAGAACAAAAAATTTCGCAATTTGTATGGAAACACAAAAGACCCCGAATAGCCAAAGCAATCTTGAGAACGAAAAAAGGAGCTGGAGGAATCAGGCTTCCTGACTTCAGACTATACTACAAAGCTACAGTAATCAAGACAGTATGGTACTGGCACAAAAACAGAAAGAAAGATCAATGGAACAGGATAGAAAGCCCAGAGATAAACCCATGTACATATGGTCACCTTATCTTTGATAAAGGTGGCAGAAATGTACAGTGGAGAAAGGGCAGCTTCTTTGATAAGTGGTGCTGGGAAAACTGGACAGGTACATGTAAAAGTATGAGGTTAGATCACTCTCTAACACCATACACAAAAATAAGCTCAAAATGGATTAAAGACCTAAATGTAAGGCCAGAAACTATCAAACTCTTAGAGGAAAACATAGACAGAACACTCTATGACATAAATCACAGCAAGATCCTTTCTGACCCACCTCCTAGAGTAATGGAAATAAAAACAAAAATAAACAAATGGGACCTAATGAAACTTCAAAGCTTTTGCACAGCAAAGGAAACCATAAACAAGACCAAAAGACAACCCTCAGAATGGGAGAAAATATTTGCAAATGAAGCAACTGACAAAGGGTTAATCTCCAGAATTTACAAGCAGCTCATGCAGCTCAATAACAAAAAAACAAACAACCCAATCCAAAAATGGGCAGAAGACCTAAATAGACATTTCTCCAAAGAAGATATACAGACTGCCAACAAACACATGAAAGAATGCTCAACATCATTAATCATTAGAGAAATGCAAATCAAAACTACAATGAGATATCATCTCACACCAGTCAGAATGGCCATCATGAAAAAATCTAGAAACAATAAATGCTGGAGAGGGTGTGGAGAAATGGGAACACTCTTGCACTGCTGGTGGGAATGTGAATTGGTTCAGCCACTATGGAGAACAGTATGGAGGTTCCTTAAAAAACTACAAATAGAACTACCATATGACCCAGCAATCCCACTACTGGGCATATACCCTGAGAAAACCAAAATCCAAAAAGAGTCATGTACCAAAATGTTCATTGCAGCTCTATTTACAATAGCCCGGAGATGGAAACAACCTAAGTGCCCATCATCGGATGAATGGGTAAAGAAGATGTGGCACATATATACAATGGAATATTACTCAGCCATAAAAAGAAACAAAATTGAGCTATTTGTAATGAGGTGGATAGACCTAGAGTCTGTCATACAGAGTGAAGTAAGTCAGAAAGAAAAAAGACAAATACCATATGCTAACACATATATATGGAATTTAAGAAGAAAAAAAAAATGTCATGAAGAACCCAGGGGTTAGACAGGAATAAAGACACAGACCTACTGGAGAACGGACTTGAGGATATGGGGAGGGGTAAGGGTGAGCTGTGACAGGGCGAGAGAGAGTCATGGACATATACACACTACCAAATGTAAGGTAGGTAGCTAGTGGGAAGCAGCCGCATGGCACAGGGATATCGGCTCGGTGCTTTGTGACCGCCTGGAGGGGTGGGATAGGGAGGGTGGGAGGGAGGGAGACGCAAGAGATATGGGAACATATGTATATGTATAACTGATTCACTTTGTTATAAAGCAGAAACTAACACACCATTGTAAAGCAATTATACCCCAATAAAGATGTTAAAAATATATATATATAAAAAAACAAAAAACAAAAAACGGAAGACTTGTCTTTAGCTTATTTTCGCTGCTTGCTTGCACTTTAATAAGTTGATAAATGGCATTTAAACTCAATAATTATGATTAACTCTGTCCCACAATTTTTAAAAGCACTGGTGATTGTGTGCGCCTGCATGTGCGCACCTTTACAACCAGTAAAATAAAGTTCTTGATCAAAAAAAAAAAGAATATTTTGTGGTTTCCAAATATATGGAATTTAAGGAAAATCTTGGGCAGGCTTAAAACAATGACAACATATTTCTGCTCATAAATCTCCAATTTGTGTAGGGTCAGTAGGGATAGTTCATAGCTGTTCTAGGAACAGCTGGTGTCAGCTGGACTGACTTGGGATCTAGCAGCTGGAATCATTTGAAGACTCACTTATTCACACCTGCCAGTTGTTGCTGGCTTTTGGCTGAGACTTTGGGGGTTGTCAGCTGGAAAATCTACACATTTCCTTTCCAGGTGGCCTGGGCTTCCTCACAACATAGTGGCTGGGTTCCAAGAATAAGGGTCGAGAAAGGGAGAGTGGAAGGGAGAAAGGATACAGAGGAGTGAGGTCAAAACTTTGTCTTTTTAATTACACAGGCTCAGAAATCATGTAGGATCACTTGTGCGGGTGTGTTTCTATGTGTATCTGACACAAAATTTTCATGTATTTAAAGTACAGTTTGCTAGGTTTTGACATATGTGTACACCCTAAAATTACAACCACAATCAGGGTAATGAACATATTTATCACTCTAAAAAGTTTCCTCCTCCTCCTTTGAAATCCCTCTCTCCCACTCCTTCCCACCCCATCCATTCCCAGGTAACTACTGATCTGCTTTATGTCATTATCATTAGTTTGCTTTTTGTAGAAATTTGTATCGGTGGAATCATATAGTATGTCCTCTTTTTTGCATAGATTTTTGCACTAAACATAATTATTTTGAGAATCATCCATTATTGAAGGTTGTATCAATAGCTCATTCCTTTTTATTGCTGAGCAGTAATCTACTTTATGGATATACAGGAATTTGTTTATCTGCTCAACCTGAAGATGGACATTTGGGTTGTTTCCAGTTTTTGGCTTTTACAAATAAAGCTGCTATGAACATAACATACAAGTCTTTGAAAAGACAAATGTTTTCTTTTCTCCATAGTAAATATGTAGGAGTGAAATAGCTGGATTGTATGATAGGTGTGTATTTAACTTTTTAAGCAACTGCCAAAATGTTTTCCAAAGTGGTTGTACTATTTTACATTCCTACCAGCAGTGTACATCTATATCAATGCTTGTATCAGTTTTAATGGGGTGTATAGTGGTATCTTATTGTGGCTTAATTTTTTTTAAAAAATAAATTTTTTAAAATTTATTTTATTGAAGTATAGTTGATTTACAATGTTGTTTTAGTTTATGGTATACAGCAAAGCGATTCAGCAGAAAAACCTGAGTGAACTTTTTGGCCAACCCAATGTGTATACTAGTTTGCATCTGGTAATCCCAAACTCCCAGCCCATCCCTCTCCACCACCTCTCCCCCTTGGCAACCACAAGTCTGTTCTCTGTGTATATGAGTCTGTTTTTGCTTCATAGATAAGTTCATTTGTGTCATGTTTTAGATTCCACATATAAGTAATATCATATGGTATTTGTCTTTCTCTTTCTGACTTACTTCACTTACTATGATAATCTCTAGGTCCATCCATGTTGCTGCAAATGGCATTATTTCATTCTTTTTCATAGCTGAGTAGTATTCCATTGTGTGTATGTGTGTGTGTGTGTTTGTGTGTGTGTGTATACACACCACATCTTTTTTATCCATTCATCTATCAATAGACATTTAGGTGTTTCCATGCCTTGGCTATTGTAAATAGTGCTGCTGTGAACATAGGGGTGCTCGTATCTTTTTGAATTATGGTTTTGTCCAGATACATGCCCAGGAGTGGGATTGTTGGATCATATTCATTGTCACTTTAGTTTGCATTTCCTTAATGACTAATGACGTTGAGTATCTTTTCATGTCCTTATTTGCCATCATTATATTTTCTTCAGGCACAATGTCTATTCAAATCTTTTTACCCATTTAAAAAATTGGATTATTTATTTTCTTATTAGACTTTTAGGAATCCTTTATATATTTTGAATACAAGTTCTTCATCATATACATGCCTTGCAAATATTTTCTCCCAGTCTGTGGATTGTATTTTTTCATTCTCTTAACAATGTAATTTGAAGAGCCAAAGATTTTAATTTTGAATACATGCATTTTATCCATTTTTTTCTGGATTCTCCTTTTGGTGTCATATTGAAATTTTTTGCCTAAACCAAGATCATAGTAACAAAGGTTTTCTTTCATGTTTTCTTTTACAAGTTTTATAGTTTTACATTTAGGCCCATGCTTCATTTGAGTCAATTTTTGTATATGGTACATGGTATGTATCAAAGGTTTTTTTTTTTTGCATGTGGATATTGAATTATTCCAGCACCATTTGTTGAAAAGACTGTCTTTCCTCATATATTTGCACCTTTGTAAAAAAAAAATCAGTTGTCCATATTGTGTGTGTCTATTTCTGGACTCTTTATTCTGATATGTTGATCTATTTGTTTATCTTTATGGCAACACCATATTGTCTTGATAATTGTAGCTTTATAATAAGTCTTGAAACCAGGAAATTTTAGTCCTACAACTTTGTTCTTCTCTTACAAAGTTGTTTTGCGTATTCTAGGACTCTTCCATTTTCACGTGAATTTTAGAATTAGCTTCTCAATTTCTGTTGAAATTATTATTGGGATTGCACTGAATCCATAGATCAGTTTGGGTAAAATTGGCATCTTAACAATATTGAGTCTTCTGACCCATGAACACAGTATTTCTCTCCATTTATTTAGATCTTTAATTTCTCTCAGAAATGCTTTATGGTTTTCAACATACAGGTCCTTCAAATATTTTGTCAGCATTATCTATAATTATTTAATTATTAATAATTATTTAATTTTCGGAAGCTATTATAAATGCTCTTGTTTATATGATTTTAACTTCTAATTGCTCATTGCTAGTAGATAGAAATAAAACCGATTTTTGTATATTGTCCCTGTGTATTTAACCTTGCTAAACTCACTATTCTAGAGCTTTTTTGTAGATACCATCAGCTTTTCTACATAGACAATCACGTTATCTGTAAATAATGACAATTTCACCTCTTCCTTTCCAATCTGGATGGCTTTTATTTCTTTTTCATGACTTACTGCACCAATTAGAACCTTCAATACAACATTGACTAGAGGTGGTCAAAGTGGAAAACCTCTTGTTTCTGATGCTGGAGGGAAAATATTCAGTCCCTTACAATTATGTATGATTTCAGCTGTAAGCTTTTCCTAGATGTCCTTCATAAGGTTAACTTATATTTCTATTTTGCTGAGTTTTTATCAAGAATCACTGCTGAAATTTCTGCTGTTTTGAGATGGCTTTTATTTTTCAGTTTTTAATATAGTGAATTATATGGATTGATTTTTGAAAGTTTGTATTCCTTGGAAAACCCCACTTAATCATGATGTATTGTCCTTTTAATATAGGACATTTCTTAACCTCAGCAATAGTGGCACTTGGAGTTGGATGGTTCTTTGTCAGGGGCTGTCTTATGCATTGTAGGATGTTTAGCAGCATCTCTAGCTTCTACCCACTAGATGCTAGTATCACCATTCCCCAACAGTTGTGACAACCAAAAATGTCTCCAGATTGCCAGATGTCTCCCTGGGTGACAAAATCATAGCTGGTTGAAAACCACTGTTATATATTATTAAATTTGATTTGGTAAAATTTTCTTTAAAAATTTTGTGTCTGTTCATAAGGGATATTTTTTTTTCTGGTAATGTCTTTGTTGGATTTTGTATCAGTAATTCTGGCCCTAAGGAATGAATTGGAAAGTATTTCTTCCTTTTTAATTATACAGAAGCATTTGTATCAAACTGACATTATTTCTTCCTTAAATAACTGGTAGAATTCACTAGTGAAGTCATCTGTCACTAGAGATCTGTGTGTAGGGTGTGGGGAGGGTTTTAACTACAACTCAGTTTTTTTTAGAAGATTTATGGATATTCTGGCTATCTGTTTCTTCTTGAGTGAAATTTAGTAGTTTGTGCCTTTCAAGGAATTGATCCATTTCATCTAATTTATTGAGTTTGTGGACATAAAGTAGTTCACAGTGTTCCTTTCTATTCATTTAATGCTGTAAGGTCTGTAGTGCTGTCACCTCTTTCACTCTGGATATTAGTAATTTATATCTAGTATCTTTTTTTCTTGATAAACCTGGTTGAGTTTGATCAACATTATTTATCTCAAGCAGTCAATTTATGTTTCATTTATTTTCACTTTTTTTTCTGTTGTCTTTCTTGTTTTGTGCTTTTGCTATTTTTTTCCTTCTGCTTACTTTAGTTTTAATTTGCTCTTCTTTCTCTAACTTCTTAAGGTACAGCTTAGTTCATTTAATTGAGACCTCCTTTTTCCCCCCAGTATAATCATTTAATGTTTCAAATTTCTCTCCAAGCTGTGCTTTAGTTGTATTCCACAGATTTTGATAAGTTGTGTTTTTATTTTCATTCAATTAGACGTATTTTCTGAAATCTTTTTGATTTCGTATTTGACCCATGGGTTTCTTAGAAGTGTGTTTAGTTCTCAACTACTTGAATATTATCTAGGTCCCATTTATAAATTTTAAATTATTTTGTTTTGATAGAGAACATATTCTGTGTAAGATCAGTCTCTTAAAATGTATTGTGGAACAAGATGACATAGACTTATCTATTTCTGCTTCTCCCCACTAAGTAAAACTATAAACCCTGGAAATAATGCAAAAGACAATCAAAGGAGAAATCTGAAAGAGGAAGGTAATCTGGTTAGGGACCAAGGAAGCACTAGAAGAACAGCATATTCAGGGCATCTTGTAACCTCCTCCTTCAGAAGATGACAATTCAGGCCCAGCATGTCCTGACTCCAGCTTAGTTACAGAAGGCGTCTACTCAGATAGCTTATTCTTCTCCCAGATTGAAAGGGCTATCCAACAACAGCAGGCTAGTCAAGACAAGTGTTTCTACCACAGTACACAAACACACACACACAAAATGGCAACTATGTGAGATTATGTGTTAATTAACTTGATTATGGTAATCATTTCACAATGTATATGTATATCAAAGCATCATGTTGTACACTTTTTATATGTGCAAGTGTTTTGCCAATTATACCTCAGTAAAGCTGAAAAAATTCATCTCTATGTATTGTGTTGCATTACATGTACTGGGGGAATAAGAAGAGAATTGGAGGACGGTTTCTAACAAAACAGATTTCAATTTTTACAATTTAAAACGTTCACATTCTTTTTTGTATTTTATTTGAGTTACATGGGTAATTAAGTATAATGGCATAAGTAAATATAGTATTTAAGTTTAGATATTGCCTATGTCTTTTACTTTTCATAATCCCAACATTGAATATAGCTCAGCTTGATAGCAGAGCAGCTTTTTATTTTACTTTTTGGGGTGTCTGAGAACTATGTGTATATGTTGTCCAGACATAGGACAGGGAGAAAGAAAGACTACCAGAGAAGAGCTGGGAAAGAAAGGTTTGGGTTCAGGGATGCAATTTTTGCTAGAAAAGTTGACTTTTAAAAAAGATTAATTAATTAATTTATTTATTTTGGCTGCATTGGGTCTTAGCTGCTCCACACAGTTTTTCTCTAGTTGGGGCGGGCGGGGGCTACTCTTCATTGCAGTGCACAAGCTGCTCATTGCGGTGGCTTCTCTTGTTGTGGTGCGCAGACTTCAGTAGTTGTGGCACGCGGGCTCAGTAGTTGTGACTTGCAGCATCTAGAGAGCAGGCTTAGTAGTTGGGGCGCACGGGCTTAGTTGCTCCATGGCATGTGGGATCTTCCCGGACCAGGGCTTGAACCCGTGTCCCCTGCATTGGCAGGCGGATTCTTAACCATTGCACCACCAGGGAAGTCCTGACATTTTTTTTTAAACTCTTGGTTGGTTGGTAACAAAGACCACACTCAAGCTCTAACAGTAAGTGAGTTGGTGTCAAAATCTAAAATGCCAGTTTCCAAGCAGAATTTTAAAACATATATGGTCACAAGAAAGTGTTAGGAGTGATTGTTCCTGAAGAGTAGGATTAAAGGAACTTGAAGAAGGGGTAAGAAGAGGGATTTTACTTTTCATTTTCTACTAGTAGAGGAGCTTTTTAAATAAAATGCTTTAAATCTGTAAATGTACGTTTAGTCTTATTTATTCCCCATCAAGTTTGTTAGAAACTGATACATTCAAATTTTATATATTTATTTAATATTTATAGTTAATATTTATTTACGCTATTAACTTCTGTTTTATTTTCAGAACTGAAGGCAGAAGCTAGTCTAATGGACCAGATGAGTAGTTGTGATAGTTCATCAGATTCCAAAAGTTCATCATCTTCAAGCAGTAAGGATAGTTCTAGTGATTCAGAAGATGAAGAGTGCAGATCCTCTCCCTCTGATCCAGGGAATTATGTCTCGGAACATCCTACCATGTCTACCATGCCACAGTGCAGGATTCCTGAGGTAGTGACTGGTCATAATAAACATCATGACAGCAATGGCCTCCTGATGAATACTTTAAGTAAGTATACATAAGCATGCGTAATTGGAAAAGTAAGAATTTACAGTGGAGCCATACCGATTATGGTCTAAAATTTGCATACAGAGAAAGACTTCTTTTTTATTTATTTGACAGTATTACCCATTACCTTCTTTTTTTTAATTTAATTTTTATACAGTAGGTTCTTATTAGTTATCTGTTTTTTACATATCTGTATATATGTCAATCCCAATCTCCCAATTCATCGCACCAGCACCACCCCGCCCCACTTCCTCCCCTTGGTGTCCATATGTTTGTTCTCTAAATCTGTGTCTATTTCTGCCTTGCAAACCGGTTCATCTGTACCATTTTTCTAGATTCTACATATATGCATTAATGTACGATATTTGTTTTTCTCTTTCTGACTTACTGCACTCTGTATGACAATCTCTAGTTCCATCCACGTCTCTACAAATGACCCAATTTCATTCCTTTTTATGGCTGAGTAATATTCTATTGTATATATGTACCACATCTTCTTTATACATTCATCTGTCAGTGGACATTTAGGTTGCTTCCATGACCTGGCTATTGTAAATAGTGCTGCAATGAACATTGGGGTACATATGTCTTTTTGAATTATGGTTTTCTCTGGGTGTATGCCCAGTAGTGGGATTGCTGGATCATATGGTTATTCTATTTTTAGTTTTTTAAGGAACCTCCATACTGTTCTCCATAGTGGCTGTATCAATTTACATTCCCACCAACAGTGCAAGAGAGTTCCCTTTTCTCCACACCCTCTCCAGCATTTGCTGTTTGTAGATTTTCTGATGATGCCCATTCTAACCGGTGTGAGGTGATATCTCATTGTAGTTTTGATTTGCATTTCTCTGATAGTTAGTGATGTTGAGCAGCTTTTCATGTGCCTCTTGGCCATCTGTATTTCTTCTTTGGAGAAATGTCTATTTAGGTCTTCTGCACATTTTTTTGATTGGGTTGTTTGTTTTTTTAATATTGAGCTGCATGAGCTGTTTATGTATTTTGGAGATTAATCCTTTGTTGATTCGTTTGCAAATATTTTCTCCAATTCTGAGGGTTGTCTTTTTGTTTTGTTTATAGTTTCCTTTGCTGTGCAAAAGCTTTTAAGTTTCATTAGGTCCCATGTGTTTATTTTTCTTTTTATTTCCATTACTCTAGGAGGTGGGTCAAAAAAGGTCTTGCTGTGATTTATATCAAAGAGTGTTCTGCCTGTGTTTTCCTCTAAGTTTTATAGTGTCCAGTGTTACATTTAGGTCTTTAATCCATTTTGAGTTTATTTTTGTGTATAGTATTAGGGAGTGTTCTAATTTCATTCTTTTACATGTAGCTTTCCAGTTTTCCCAGCACCACTTATTGAAGAGACTGTCTTTTCTCTATTGTATATCCTTGCCTCCTTTGTCATAGATTAGTTGCCCATAGGTGCATGGGTTTATCTCTGGGCTTTCTATCCTGTTCCATTGATCTGTATTCCTGTTTTTGTGCCAGTACCATATTGTCTTGATTACTGTAGCTTTGTAGTATAGTCTGAAGGCAGGGAGTCTGATTCCTCCAGCTCTGTTTTTTTCCCTCAAGACTGCTTTGGCTATTCGGGGTCTTTTGTGTCTCCATACAGATTTTAAGATTTTTTGTTCTAGTTCTGTAAAGAATGCCAGTGGTAATTTGATAGGGATTGCACTGAATCTGTAGATTGCTTTGGGTAGTATAGTCATTTTCATAATATTGATTCTTCTAATCCAAGAATATGGTATATCTCTCCATCTGCTTGTGTCATCTTTGATTGCTTTCATCAGTGTCTTATAGTTTTCTGCGTACAGGTCTTTTACCCCCTTAGGTAGGTTTATTCCTAGGTATTTTATTCTTTTTGATGCAGTGGTAAATGGGAGTGTTTCCTTAATTTCTCTTTCAGATTTTTCATCATTAGTGTATAGGAATGCCAGAGATTTCTGTGCATTAATTTTGTATCCTGCAACTTTACCAAATTCATTGATTAGTTCTAGTAGTTTTCTGGTGGCATCTTTAAGATTCTCTATGTATAGTATCATGTCATCTGCAAACAGTGACAGTTTTACTTCTTCTTTTCCAATTTGTGTTCCTTTTATTTCTTTTTCTTCTCTGATTGCAGTGGGTAGGACTTCCAAAACTATGTTGAATAATAGTGGTGAGAGTGAACATCCTTGTCTTGTTCCTGATCTGAGAGGAAATGCTTTCAGTTTTTTCACCATTGAGAATGATGTTTGCTGTGGGTTTGTTGTCTGTGGCCTTTATTATGTTGAGGTACCTTCCTTCTATGCCCACTTTCTGGAGAGTTTTTATCATAAATGGGTGTTGAATTTTGTGGAAAGCTTTTTCTGCATCTATTGAGATGATCATATGGTTTTTATTATTCAATTTGTTAATATGGTGTATCACATTGACTGATTTGCATATATTGAAGAATCCTTGCATCCCTGGGATAAACCACACTTGATCATGGTGTATGATCCTTTTAATGTGTTGTTGGATTCTGTTTGCTAGTATTTTGTTGAGGATTATTGCGTCTATATTCATCAGTGATATTGGTCTGTAATTTTCTTTTTTTGTAGTATCTTTGCCTGTTTTTGGTGTCAGGGTGATGGTGGCCTCGTAGAATGAATTTGGGAGTGTTCCTTCCTCTGCAATTTTTTTGGAAGTTTGAGAAGGATGGGTGTTAGCTCTTCTCTAAATGTTTGATAGAATTCACCTGTGAAGCCATCTGGTCCTGGACTTTCGTCTGTTGGAAGATTTTTAATCACAGTTTCAATTTCATTACTTGTGATTGGTCTGTTCATAGTTTCCGTTTCTTCCTAGTTCAGTCTAGGAAGGTTATACCTTTCTAGGAATTTGTCCATTTCTTCCAAGTTGTCCATTTTATTGGCATAGAGTTGCTTGTAGTCTCTTATGATGCTTTGTATTTCTGTGGTGTCCATTGTAACTTCTCCTTTTTCATTTCTAATTATATTGATTTGAGTCCTCTCCCTCTTTTTCTTGATGAGTCTGGCTAAAGGTTTATCAGTTTTGTTTATCTTTTCAAAAACCAGCTTTTAGTTTCATTGATCTTTGCTATTGTTTTCTTTGTTTCTATTTCATTTATTTCTGCTCTGATCTTTATGATTTCTTTCCTTCTACTAACTTTGGGTTTTGTTTGTTCTTCTTTCTCTAGTTCCTTTAAGTGTAAAGTTAGCTTGTTTATTTGAGGTTTTTCTTGTTTCTTGAGGTAGGATTGTATTGCTATAAACTTCCCTCTTAGAACTGCTTTTGCTGCATCCCATAGGTTTTGGATCATCGTGTTTTCGTTGTTATTTGTCTCTAGATATGTTTTGATTTCCTCTTTGATTTTTTTTTTTTTTTTTTTTGCGGGATGCAGGCCTTTCACTGCTGTGGCCTCCTCCGCCGCGGAGCACAGGCTCTGGAGGCGCAGGCCCAGTGGCCATGGCCCACGGGCCCAGCCGCCCCACGGCATGCGGGATCCTCCAGTACCGGGGCACGAACCCGCGTCCCCCTCATCGGCAGGCGGACTCTCAACCATTGCGCCACCAGGGAAGCCCTCCTCTTTGATTTCTTCAGTGATCTGTTGATTATTTAGTAACGTATTGTTTAGCCTCCATGAGTTTGTGTTTTTTACTTTTTTTTCCCTGTGATTGATTTCTAATCTCATAGCATTGTGGTCAGAAAAGGTGCTTTGTTATGATTTCAATTTTCTTAAATTTACTGAGGCTTGACTTTTGACCCAAGATGTGATCTATCCTGGAGAATGTTCCATGTGCACTTGAGAAGAAAGTGTAATCTGCTGGTTTTGGATGGAATGTCCTATAAATATCAATTAAATCTATCTGGTCTATTGTGTCATAAAGCTTGTGTTTCCTTATTAATTTTCTGTCTGGAGGATCTATCCATTGGTGTAAGTGAGGTGTTAAAGTCCCCACTATTATTGTGTTATTGTCGATTTCCTCTTTTATAGCCGTTAGCAGTTGCCATATGTATTGAGGTGCTCCTATGTTGGGTGTATATATATTTATAATTGTTATATCTTCTTCTTGGATTAATCCCTTGATCATTATGTAGTGTCCTTCCTTGTCTCTTGTAACATTGTTTATTTTAAAGTCTATTTTATCTGATATGAGTATTGCTACTACACCTTTCTTTTGATTTCCATTTGCATGGAATATCTTTTTCCATTCCCTCACTTTCAGTCTGTATGTGTCCCTAGGTCTGAAGTGTGTCTCTTGTAGACGGTATATATACAGGTCTTGTTTTCGTATCCATTCAGCAAGCCTGTGTCTTTTGGTTGGAGCATTTAATCCATTCACGTTTAAGGTAATTATTGATATGTATGTTCCCATTACCATTTTCTTCATGGTTATGGGCTTGTTTTTGTACATCCTTTTCTTGTGTTTCCCACTTAGAAAAGTTCCTTTAGCATTTGTTGTAGAGCTGGTTTGGTGGTGCTGAATTCTGTTAGTGTTTGCTTGTCTGTAAACCTTTTGATTTCTGTGTTGAATCTGAATGAGATCCTTGCCTGGTAAAGTAATCTTGGTTGTAGGTTCTTTCCTTTCATCACTTTAAATATATCATGCCACTCCCTTCTAGCTAGTAGAGTTTCTTCTACTCTGCTAGTAGAGTTTCTGAGAAGTCACTTGTTAACCTTATGGGAGTTCCCTTGTATGTTATTGTAGTTTTTTCCTTGTTGTTTTCAATAATTTTTCTTTGTCTTTAATTTTTGTCATTTTTATTACTCTGTGTCTCGGTGTGTTTCTCCTTGGATTTATCCTGCCTGGGACTCTCTGCACTTCCTGGACTTGGGTTGCTATTTCCTTTCCCATGTTAGGGAATTTTTCAACTATAATCTCTTCAGATATTTTCTCGAGTTCCTTCTCTCTCTTATCTCCTTCTGGGACCCCTATAATGTGAATGTTGTTGCATTTAATGTTGTCCCAGAAGTCTCTTAGGCTGTCTTCATTTCTTTTCATTATTTTTTCTTTATTTTGTTCCACAGCTGTGAATTCCACCATTTTGTCTTCCAGGTCACCTATCCATTCTTCTGCCTCAGTTATTCTGCTATTGATTCCTTCTAGTGGATTTTTCATTTCAGTTATAGTATTGTTCATCTCTGTTTATTTGTTCTTTA
Organism: Stenella coeruleoalba; assembly: GCF_951394435.1. Lineage (NCBI taxonomy): Eukaryota > Metazoa > Chordata > Mammalia > Artiodactyla > Delphinidae > Stenella > Stenella coeruleoalba. The sequence goes on along the minus strand of NC_137150.1, from coordinate 77,419,409 downwards.
ATTTTTCTAGGTGCTTGTTCTTTAATTCTTCTAGGTCTTTGTTAAACATTTCTTGCATCTTCTTGATCTTTGCCTCCATTCTTTTTCCAAGGTCCTGGATCATCTTCAGTATCATTATTCTGAATTCTTTTTCTGGAAGGTTGCCGATCTCCATTTCATTTAGTTGTTTTTCTGGGGTTTTATCTTGTTCCTTTATCTGGTACATAGTCCTCTTCGTTTTCATTTTGTCTATCTTTCTGTGAATGTGTTTTTCGTTCCACAGGCTGCAGAATTGTAGTTCTTCTTGCTTCTGCTCTCTGCCATCTCAACCATTACCTTCTTATTGAATTATTCATTTCCTTTTGACTCTGTAACATAACGTCCTATTGGCTTTTCTCCTACCTTTGTAGATACTTTTCTGACTCTTCTTTGCTAGTTTATAATCTTTTACTTAGTCATTAGAGCTGGGGTTCTGCAAGGCTTAATTCTAGGTCCTTTTTTTGTTTTATTCTATATTCTTTCCACAGATAATCTCCATATTTCTGTGGCAGTCAATACTTATATATAGATAACTTGTAAATTTGCATCTCTGACCCACACCTCTGAGCTCTAGACACATAAGTCCAACACATCTCATATTAAAAGGCATTTCAAATTCACCTTGTCCAAAACCAATTTATAATCTTTCACTATGTTTCTTCCTAGTGAAAGGCAGGAATCATCTAATTATGCAAACCAGAAGTGATTGTATTCTAGGGTTGAGTTTCTCTCCCTCTTTACAGTATAGTCAATCCTTCACCTTCACCAAGTCCTGTTTATATTACCTCCTTAATCTCAAATTCATCTACTTTTCTGCATCTCCACCACTGTCACTCTAGTTAAACTTACCATTATTTCTTGCTTTAATAATGCAATGACTTCCTAACTGGTTCACCACTTATCTACTCAAACCCATTTTTGATCTACTAAGTACATTGCGGCCATATTGATCTTTTCATAATTCAAGTATTATTTGTCTCTCCTACTTTAAACTTTACAATAGCTTATAATTTCTTTTAGGATAGAGACAAAACATTTTAACATAAGAGTCTTGCCCTCTCTGTTCTAGCAACATTTTCCTTCTTTTTGTCACCATACTCAAATACTTTTGCCTACCTCAGGGACTCTACCCATACTGTCAATTCAGTTAGAAATAGTTCTTTCTTTTCATGTAGTTAACTTTTTCTCCTTTAGATGGTAGTTTTATATATACTTTATCAAGAAAGCCTTTCTTGACCTTTCTGAAAAGATCAAATCCCCCTTGTTATAGACCTTCAGAGCAATATCTTCTTTATATCAATTATCATTTATAAATTTATATTTCTTTCATTTGTTCTCTTCTAAAGTATAAGCTCCAGGAGAGCAGTGATCTTGCTTATTTTGCTTATCACTGAATACTAGCACCTGACACGGTTCCTGATACATAGTAGATGCTCAGTAAATTCTTTTTAACAAAGGCACGCAGGTTGATACTCTCTGGGGGAGAATGGGACTTTCTGTATATTTAAAACTAATCTCACTGTATTAATTTTAATGGTAAAGTAAATATCTAGGAAAGACCAACTTGCTCTAACTTAAAAACAGAAGTAAATAAGGGAGGAGCCAAGCATGGGTGGTAGAGTAAAACTGTGGTTATGGTTATGATAGTGTAAAACTATGTGTTAATTAGGGACTAGGAAAGGTCTTTTGAACTTCCAGTTATTTATGTATTTAGTGCTATTATTTATAACTTGAGAGGTGAAATTATAGCATCTGATTTCTTGAATGGCCAAATAATGACAAATACTAGGAGGATAAACAGTAATGAATTTGTATGCCCATAATAATATACCTTCATAATGTATGTAACTACATATTAAAAAATATAGTTACATATGTGTATTTGTATATATAAAAAAAATTGACAGAAGTAGGGGAAATTGACAAGTCTATTGTAATGGTAGATTTAATGTATCTGTACTCAAGGATACAGAATTTAGTAAAGGTATAAAATCTTTGAACAACACAATTAACATGCCCTTTTTTAAATATAATAAATTCTATCTTTTTTTTTTTTGGTCCACAGCACAGTGTCATTTATGTAAATTAAAATTGGTCATAGGAAGCAGTTTATTTTTTGCAAGAGCGCAAACAAATGGAAGGAACTACACTGTGATATTTTTCTCGGGATGCTAAGAAATATCACAAACTAGGTGATTTAAAACAACAGAAATGTATTCTCTCACAGTTCTGGAGTCCAGGAGTTAAAATGAAAGTGTCAGCAGGGTTGATTTCTTCTGCAGGATCTGAAAAAGAGTCTGTTTTGTGACTCTCCTAGCTTCTGGTGGTTGCTGGCAATCCTTGGTGTTCCTTGGCTTGTAGACACAGTGCTCCAAACTTGGCCTCTGTCTTCCTTCTCTGTGTGTCTGTGTCCATATTTATTTTTTCTTTTTTATACCTTTTTTAAAATTTATTTTTATTACAGTATAGTTGAATTACAATGTGTTAATTACTGCTATACAGCAAAGTGACTCAGTTATATATATATATTTATTTATATTTATATACATTCTTTTTCATATTCTTTTCCATTATCACAGGATATTGAATATAGTTCCCTGTGCCATACAGTAGGACCTTGTTGGTTACCCATTCTATATATACCAGTTTCTATCTGCTAATCCCAAACTCCCAATCCAACCCTCTTCTACCACCCTCCCCCTTGGCAGCCACCAGTATATTCTCTGTACCTGATTCTGTTTCTGTTTCATAGATAGGTTCATTTGTGTCATCTTTTAGATTCCACATATAAGTGATATCATATGGTATTTGTCTTTCTCTTTCTGACTTACTTCACTTAGTATGATAATCTCTAGTTGCTTCCATGTTGCTGCAAATGGCCTTATTTCGTTCTTTTCTATGGCTGAGTAGTATTCCATTGTATATATGTATATATGTACCACATCTTCTTTATCCATTCATCTGTAGATGGGCATTTAGGTTGTTTCCATGTCTTGGCTATTGTGAATAGTGCTGCTATGAACATAAGGGTGCATGCATCTTTTTGAATTATAGTTTTGTCTGGGCATATGCCCAGGAGTGGGATTGCTGGATCATATGGTAATTATATTTTTAGTTTTCTGAGGAACTTCCATACTGTTTTCCACAGTAGCTATACCAACTTACATTCCCACCAACAGTGAAGAAGGGTTCCCTTTTCTCCATACCCTCTCCAGCAATTTTTTTTTTTTTTTTTTTTGCAGTACACGGGCCTCTCACTGTTGTGGCCTCTCCCGTCGTGGAGCACAGGCTCCGGACGCGCAGGCTCAGTGGCCATGGCTTACGGGCCCAGCTGCTCTGCGGCATGTGGGATCTTCCCGGACCGGGGCACTAACCCGTGTCCCCTGCATCGGCAGGCGGACTCTCAACCACTGCGCCACCAGGGAAGCCCCGCTCCAATTTGTTTTTGTTTTTATTTCTATTGCCTTGGGAGGCTGAACATGCCCATTCTAACAGTAAATACGTAGAATCTTACAATCTAAAAATGAGAAGCAGGCATTCTTTTAATAATATAAACCATTTATGGAAATTACTTTCTACTAGGACAAATGAAATAACACATTTAAAAGAATTCATATTTTATTGAACATATCACATGGCTATAAAACAATGAGAATATAAATAAATAACAAAAATAGTTTAAAATACATGCTTAGAAACTTTGGAGCACATACCTAGTGACTTACATGTTAAAAGGAAATTACAGAGCTTCCCTGGTGGCGCAGTGGTTGAGAGTCCGCCTGCCAATGCAGGGGACACGGGTTCGTGCCCCGGTCCAGGAAGATCCCACATGCCGCGGAGTGGCTGGGCCCGTGAGCCATGGCCGCTGAGCCTGCGCGTCTGGAGCCTGTGCTCCACGACGGGAGAGGCCACAACAGTGAGAGGCCCGCATACCACACACACACACACACACAAAAGGAAATTACAATGAAATTATAAAATATTTATAATTAAGCAATATCAGAAATATCTCAACAGTTTTGGGGTGCAACCAAAATGATAGAGGGACATTTGTAGCCTCAAAATGTTCTTTTTTAAAAAAATTGAAAATAAATGCGTGAAAGTTTCACCTTTAGGAACTAGAGGAACAATAAGACCTTAAAACAGGGAAAGAAAGTATTATAGATTAGAATTGACATTAGTACAATAGATAGCAAAGAAACATTAGAGGATCAACAAGACTAAAAGTTATTTCTTTGAAAACTTATAAGAAGACCAACCTGTAACTAGGGCTGATGAAGAAAAAAAGAGTAAAACACAGTATTAGGAATGAAAAAGTGGTTAAAATTATAGTATGTTTTTATTTTTTTCATTATGAAAACTTTACAAATATTTTATCCCAGTATATTTGGCATAAAAATGGATGATTTTCTAGGAAAAAAGTATAATTTACCAAATCTGACCCAAAAAGAAGTAGAAAGTCTGAAGAAACCATTAACAATTAACGTCTCTTCCTCCTTCATCCTATCTCCATATCCCCAAGATGCTAGAAAATTGAAGATAATTTTACAGATGAATTTTAGCAGATCTTCAAGGAACAAACAATTCTTATCTTCTACAAACTGTTTCAGAGAATAGAAGAGTACGGGAAGCAACCCAATTCGTTTATAATTCTAGGGTAATCTCAATATCAAAACTGAACAGGAACAAGACAAAAAGCGTTATAGACCAATTTCACTTAAGAACATGGATGTAAAATTACCAGATAAGATATTAGCAAATTGAATAACCACGGTACTTAAAACAAGCAAGCTAAATCATGACCAAGTAAAGCTCATCACAGAAGTGTAGGAAATGTTCAATATCTGGAATTATATCAATATAATTTACCACATTAACAGATTATAGGAATAAAGCCATATGATCATTTCAACAAATTTGAATTTGACAACAGTCAGTATTTATTAATTTTAAAACTTTTACTGAAGATTGAATATAAGGGAATTTCCTTAACGTTATAAAAGTTAATCACGAAGAACAAAACTACTGCCAACATTATACTAATAGAGACTCCAGAAGCATTTCCGTTAAAGTCAGGAAGAAGACAAGGAGGACTAATATCATGATTTCTATTCAACATTGTACTGAAGGTTCTAGAAAATGTGGTTAAACAAGTAAAAGAAATGAAAATAAGAATCGGAAACAGGAAATAAAATGATCCTTATTTGTAGACAATGTAATTGTCTACATAGAAAATCCAAAGGAATCCACAAACTATAGAAGTAGTAAAAGAATTTAGAAATATTTTGGATGCAACAATGGTATGGAAAAATCAGCAGCAATCTTGTTATACAAGTAGTAACCACTTGGAATTTCTTTCAAAAAAATAGTGAATTTCTTTGCTTGATATATTTTATCCAAACTTTAAGTTTCCTAAGAGGAAATAAACCCTTTTTTATTGTTAACTGCAGTCATCCCATTTTCAACCTTAGCAGACTCAACACCCTCTTTTATAACATATATTTAAGTCCCCTTTACTATTCTGAAATGAATTTCATAGCTTAATATCATCTAGGCACATATATCTTTGAAAATAATTAATGTAATATTAAGACAAAATAAAAATAGTTTATGGTAAAGTAATAGATATTCTACTTTGTAAATGTTCAGGCCTGGTGAGACAACATAACAAAGTGCCATATGTTTGCACTTAATTTTAATGAATATATTTGGAATTAAGGGAAGCAAGGCAATATTCAACTCATATGTCAATATTTTTTCTTTTTATTTATCTTGTTAAAATAAGGACTGGAAAGGTATATACATACATATTCATAGAATTGCGTACACAGATAAGTTTTGAGATGCTGTATTGCTGACCCAAAGCCAATGAGCAACATAGATATCACTGTGTTTTCAGAAACAATTTTAAACAATCTTTGTAAAGGTCTTAGAAGAAAAGTAAAGTCTTTCAGTTTACATGATAGTTGCATCCTTGTAAATTTCAGAGAATTTTATGTCTGTGCAAAAGGATACTTTTAGTTTATAAAAATGCAATTAGTTCTGGCCTTAAAATTATAAACAGACCTCTCAAGTACATGAGTATCCCACTGGACTTTCAAAAGTTTTACAGAATGTACAAGGGTTCTTTATTGTTCATGATTGGTCCTTGCATTACAAGACATTTAAGATTCCTAAGTTCCCTGTTCACTAAATGCCACTAGCAATCTTCAAATCACTGGGACAAGAGACCCCTCACGTACATTTCTGTAACATCTCCTAGAGGGCAGTATTGCTCTCATTGAGAAACATTGGTTTAGGTATCTGAATGCATTTGCTATGGGTATACTCTTTTTTCCAAGTCATAATTACCATTTTGATTGAAAACATATTTCCTTTACTAAGCATCTCATATTCAAAGGCTAATCTCATATCTTCAAAACAACATTTCAGCCAACAGCATGGTAATGCTGTGCTTATAACCTCCGTAGTATGAAGTCTATTAAGAAACACGGAACTCAGGACATTTGGGTTTGTGTCACTTGAGAAACTCATTTTATAGGCATCACATCAGGATAAACATTCTTATGCCATAATAAGTAGAAACTTAAGCCTTGAAAATAAGAAAATGGTCATGTGAACCAGATGCACAAATGAAGCTTTAGCAGGTTTCTTTATCAAGTGATGTAATTAGTTCTGGAGTTCATGCAGTGGACTGAGGTATCTTACAACAGTTTATATATGGCCTAAAAAGTACTCATCTTAAATTGGATATTAACTTCAAAATACGCCAGCTTTTGTTGATTGTGGAGTAGTTTAAAAATACAAGAGTTTGTTAACCATTGTAATTTACCACCCAAAAGATTTATCCAATCCTATAGCTTCAAATAAACCCCCTGTAATCAATGACTCCCAAATCTTTTGCAGCTGTAGCCTCTACCCTGAGCTTCAGACTTGTATATCCAATTGCCTATACCATATATACTTGAATATTTACTAGGTATTTCAAATGTACCTTGTTAAAAATTGAACTTGTGATTTTTTTTTACACAATCTTGTTCCTCTGGTTTTTCTCATCTCAGTAAATGATACCACCATTTATCCAGTTGTTTAGACCAGAAATCTTGGGGGTCATCCTTCACTTTTCTCTTTCTCTCATGTACTAAGTCCAGTACTGTTGATAGTCCTGTAAGCTCCATCTTCAAAGCAAATTATAAATCTGACCACTTAGCACCACCTTCACCTGAACCACCTGAGTCTAAGCCAGTATTACTTCTTTTTTCCCCAGTTTTATTGAGATATAATTAACATACAGCACTGTGTAATCTTAAAGTGTACAACTGTTTAACTACATACATCCTGAAATGATTACCACTATAGATTTAGCGACTGTCCATCATCTCATATACATAAAACATTAAAGAAATAGGAAAAAAATTTTTCCCTGAAACAAGAACTCTTAGGATTTACTCTCTTAACAACTTCCATATATAACATACAGCAGTGTTAATTATTTTTATCATGTTATACATTACATCCCTAGTATTTATCTTATAGCTGGAAGTTTGTACCTTTTGACTGCCTTTTATCTAATTTCCCCTCCCCACAACCCCCCACTCATGGTAGCCACAGATCTGATCTTTTTCTCTGAGTTTGTTTGTTTTTGAAGTATAATTGACCTACAACACTATGTTAGTTCTTGGTACACAGCATAGTGATTTGATATTTCTGTACATTTCAAAGCAATTACAATAGTCTAGTTGCCATCTGTCACCATACAAAGGTACTACATAGTTACTGACTATACTCCCCACAATGTACATTTCATACTTATCACTATTTTATAACTGAAAGTTTGTACCTCACCTATTTCTCTCCTCACCCTACCCACCTCCCCTATGACACCTGTTTGTTCCCTGTATTTGTCACTCTGTTCCTTTTTATATGTTCATTTGTTTTGTTTTTTAGATTCCACATATAAGTGAAGTCATACAGTATTTGTCTTTCTTAAAGCTGATATTATATCTTACATGAGAAACTGCACAGACTCATAACTGTTTTCCCTGATTCCATGTTTCCTCCACACCATTATAGTCTATTCACTGATATACAATAGTGTTCAAGTCAGTTGCCTGTTTAAAATTTTCCAGTGAATTGAATTCCCATTACATTTCAAACAAAATCTAAAGTTTTTTCCATGATCTATACACCATGGTCTTCTGGATATCTTTCTGACCTATTTCCCTACATTCTCTTCCTCATTCATTCCACTCCAGCCACAGGGGTGTTCTTGCTGTCAGAGAACACAAGAAGCATGCTTCTGCCTTGGGGCATTTGTATTTGCTTTTACCTGAGCCTGGACATTTTCCCCCACCTCTGTATTTTCATTACTCTCTCTCTACATTTGGATCTCTGTTCTAATGTCCCACCTTGAGGAGGCATTCCTAACTACCCTATTTAAAATAGCATCTCTCACCACTCTCCCCAGACCCATCTAAATAGTGTAATATTTATCCCTACTTAGGATAAATATTACATTATATATTTGTTTATTTTCTGTCTCCCCCACTGGAATGTAAGTTCCCTGACTGTAAGAACATGGATGAATTACAAAAGAATCAATGATGAGGTACTCTTAACATACACTATTTAATGACTTTGACTGAGTTTGTAGTAAAAAATTATACGTTTTTTGCTCTTCAGAATAGTCTGATCTTCTGAACCACATTTTCTCCTCATTTCCTGATGTAATTAAATCAGTGGTATAAAAGAAGGGTGATGTTGGTATGTGAAAGAAGATTAAAATATCAGTAGATGCCAAGTGATACTAAAACTATGCTGAAGATTGGTGGTTTATTTTTTCTTTACAGGTAATATTAATTCTTTGAGTTGCTACTGATGTGACTAATAATCAGATTGCTTATCCTATAATTTAAAGACATAATGTTGGCTAAACAGGATCACCTTGGGGTTATATTTTGTAAAACATCTATGTTATCCAAAAATATTAAATATTAAATATTCAATTACTACAGTTTTCCTTTTTTTATTTTAGGAAATGATTTGCAGCTGAGTGAATCAGGAAGTGACAGTGATGACTGAAGAAATATTCAGCTATAAGTATAAAGTTTATAAGACATGTGATAATTTATTTTATATTAGGAATAAAAATTCCTAAGGCTGAGGAAAATGTATCTTAACTTTGATGATAAGAGAAATTTAATCTGATTCAGAATTTTCAGTTGATGTTACATTTTTTACCTTTTATGGGTACCGGCATTTTCATGTATTTTCATTTAATCTTAACAAAACTCCTAGGAAGTTTTACAGATGAGAAAACAAACTTCAGGGGTTAGGTTACTTGCCCACATATTGTTAACAAGTGGCAGATCAGGTGTTCTGAAGTTCAGGTTCAGTGTTCTGTTTTACCACACTGCTGTTTTCAATTGTGAATGGCAAAACTTGATTTATAATAAATGTCCTGGTTTTAATTACATCTCTGAGCCTTTCTATCTGATATTCCTTAAATTTTGGTTGAAAATTAAGCTAAAGTTTAGGGTAAAGGTGAAGCTAAGTAATTGTTTTAATGAAACAATTGTCCTCTTATCTCTCACACATTTTATCATGTTCTCTTATCTCTTTGATACTTTTTAATCATTTTCTTATTTTGCTTTTGAGAGTAAAAATAAGCATTTATGTTAATGAGATAAATAATATTTATACCTATAACATTTTTGAATTGGGGGGAAATGATAAATATTATAGTTGAGAGTCACTAACCAGCAGCAAGTTCTTTTTTTTTTTAATTAATAAACTTTATTTTTAAGAGCAGTTTTAGTTTCACAGCAAAATTGAGCAGAAAGTACAGAGAATTCTCATATACTCCCTGTTCCCACACATGCACAACCTCCCCAAGTATGAACATCCTGCCCCAGAGTGGTACCTTTTTTTTTTTGTATAATTGATGAACCTACATTCACATACCATCACCCAAAGTCCATAGTTTACATTAGAGTTCACTCTTTGTGTTGTACGTTATATGGGTGTTAACAAATGTACGATGACATTTATCCACCACTGTAGTATCATACAGGATAGTTTCACTGCCTTAAAAATCCTGTGCTCTGCCAATTCATTCCTCCACACCCCAACCCCTGGTAATCAGTGATCTTTTTACTGTCTGCTTAGTTTTGCCTTTTCCAGAATATCTTATAATTGAAATCATACATTATGCATCCTTTTCAGATTGGCTTCTTTCACCTAGTAATATGCACTTAAGTTTCCTCCATGTCTTTTGCATGCCTTAATAGTTCATTTCTTTTTAGCACTGAATAATATTATTACATTGTTTGGATGTACCATAGTTTATTTATCCACTAACTGATGATAATATAAGCGTGAAAGTAAGTTGGCTACAAAGGAACAAAAATCAGTGGGCTTTGAACTATTCCATAACACTACACTAAAACTCTAAAGTTAGTAAAGCTGTATCAGCACAAGGTATAAGTGTGACCTATGAATTATGTATTCATCAAATATCATCTACAGTTTGGCAAGAAGGCATTCTTAGACATGTCAGAATTCAGGAATTGTATCATTCACATATCATTCATGTAATAATTACTTTAGTAATTTCTGATTTATTAAGAGATGAATCAAAATTACCAACTCAAGAATGGGAAAAATATTATAAAAATATATTCTAAAAAGGTTGAAACCTTCTTCAAAGGGACTAACTCAATTCGTAGGAGTAGTATAATATATAATATATATTATTATATTGGGTTGGCTAAAAAATTCATTTGGGTTTTTCTGTAAGATGGTATGGAAAAACCTGAACGAACTTTTTGGCTAACCCAATATTTATTATAAATAAATATTTATTACAAATATATATAATCTTACCTGGGCGGTGGTTGTGTGAGTTACACATATGTAAAAAATAGTGGAGTTTTATATTTAAGATTTGTGCCTTTTAAGTTACGTTTAATTTTAAAAGTCCACAAACAAAATCAGTAGAAAAAATATTTGCAACATAGAGGGTGGCACAGCTGTAACATAAATGATATAAAGGTAGATCTTACAAACTTACAAGAAGGGGACAAACAACTCAATAGAAAAAAGGGAATGAATCTTCACTTTTGAAAATTATAAAAACATTTTTGTCACAGCAATCTCACTTCTAGAAATTCATTCTACAGATACATTTGACTTATTTGCAAGGTTATTATTACAGTATTATTTATAATTGCAAAAGACTTAAAAAAATCTGAATGTGAACCTTTTTTTATTGATTTTTGAAGTGATTTATATACTCTGGACACAAATCCTTTGACAATATATGTAATATGAGTATTTTCTCCCACTTTGTGAGTTGTCTTTTTACTCTTAATGGTATCTTTTGGTGAACAAAAAGGTTATTGATTTTTTTTTTTTTTTTTTTTTTTTTGCGGTACGCGGGCCTCTCACTGTTGTGGCCTCTCCCGTTGCGGAGCACAGGCTCCGGACGCACAGGCTCAGCGGCCATGGCTCACGGGCCCAGCCGCTCTGCGGCATGTGGGATCTTCCCGGACCGGGGCACGAACCCATATCCCCTGCATCGGCAGGCAGACTGTCAACCACTGTGCCACGAGGGAAGCCCAAAAAAGTTATTGATTTTAATACTGTCCCATATATCAATTCTTTTTCTTTTATGGTTACCATATTTTATGTCTTATTTAAGAAATCTTGGCTTATCCACAGCCATAAAGATGCTCTCTTACGTTTTCCTCTAAAAGCTTTAATTTTTTAAACTTTGACAGATCTGTAATCTGTATTGAATTGGTTTTTATGCATGGTGTAAGATATATTTACACCATGCATAAAAACATGGGTAAACATATTTTTTTCCATATGAGTATCTAGATGGTGTGTTTTTTTTTTTATTTTTTTTGTTTGTTTGTTTTCTTGCGGTACACGGGCCTCTCACTGTTGTGGCCTCTCCGGTTGCGGAGCACAGGCTCCAGACGCGCAGGCTCAGCGGCCATGGCTCACGGGCCCAGCCGCTCCGCGGCATGTGGGATCTTCCCGGACCGGGGCACGAACCCGTGTCCCCTGCATCGGCAGGCGAACTCTCAACCACTGCGCCACCAGGGAAGCCCTAGATGGTGTTTTTTTAGTTAAAAACACCATCATTTCCCCCACTGCACTGCAGTGTCACGTTTGTCATAACTGATGCCTCAGTATATGTGTGGGTCTTTTTCTGCACTCTGTTCTGTTGCATTGGTTGCCTTATCTATCTTTGTGTCTGTTCCACTCTGTTATAATTACTATAGCTTTATAATAGGTCTCCTACTGGTTAGTGCAAATCCTCCACTATTGTTCTTCGAGATTGCCTTTGCTATTCTTCGCTTTTTGTATCTCTATATGAATTTTAAAAATCAACTTGTCATTTTCTACACTCACAAAACCTGTTGGATTTTGTGTTGCAATTATAGATTGATTGGGGGATTACTGACATTTTTGCTGAGGCTTCCAAATCATGAGCATGGTATGTCTCTCCATTTATTTAGATCTTTAATTTCTTTCAATAATGTTTTAAGAGTGGTTAGTGTTGATGTCTTAGACATCTTTCAATAGATTTATTCCTAGGTATTTTTTATGCTTTTAGAGCTGGTATAATGTTTTAAATTCCCTTTTCTATTTGTTTTTGCTGATATTTAAATACAATTTATTTCTATGTGATGATTTTGTATTCATACACCTTGCTAAACACATGTTCTCTTTTAATTTCATATTTGCCTCTTCTCTGACTATATTAGTATCTGTCATTTTCAGCCTCCTTTTTGTACATGATTGTAAAATATCACTCTCTTCTGTCATAATCATTGAGGTCACAAATATTTTTTACTCTTATCACTGATATTTTAGATTCTTTCACTCTATTATTTTTTTTTATCTTTCAAGAGTTTGTACTCATTTCTATTCAGGAATTGCTTTTCTCTTTGATCTTTTCCCTTTTATCCTTCTATCTGATTTCAACTTAGCAAAAATGATGGTGTACAAGAGGCATCTTGATAAGATAGAAAAGGCTCTAGAATAGGTCTTGGAGGCTGGGAGGCTCTTCTGTAATATTCTTCAGGCTAGACTAGGAAAAGGATTTCAAACCAGTGTTCACCAAATCCCTATTATAAGAATTACCAGAGATGCTTATTAAAAATAAAAGTTCTTAGATACCTACTTAGATCTATTCAATAAGACTTTTCAAAGCAAAGGCCTGTAAATTGTGTGTGGTGTGTGTGTGAATTGCTGTGAAAATTTGTAGTTATAAGTATATATACAAATATAAATATATATGTAAATATATATATCCCTAAGTGATTTTTAGCATCAGGGAAGTTTAGTTTATGTAGGACAAGATTAAGATTCCTTCCATCTCTGATACTATTCGATTTTATAAATGCTAGCATGGTATTGCCATAATCAAAAGAAGAATTTCACCTAAACAAACGAGTATCAGAGAACCAATGCCAGTACTCTAAAGTCTGGTATTTAGGGCACCTATAAGCACAAATGAATTGGTGCCTTGCCTACCGGTGCTATTCCATCTGCTCTGAGAGATCAAATGCTATTCCAGAGGTACAAGGCCAGAGCAGGGGGAGCCGGTGATATAATTAGATCTTAAAAGCATCTGTGCCTCTAGTGGTTAATTTGACTAGTAAGTTTTGACTGTTCATCTGTTTTGTATCCAGAGTCATTAACCAAACTAGGTCAGAAAGTGCAGTACTTCCTGAAAGAATAACTGTAGCTTAATCATTAATGTCACAAACAGAAATGAAGTGGACCCTTCTTTGGGTAAAGGTTGATGGGAGAGAAGCAGGAGGAGGAGTGAGTAGAAGCTGGGAAAACATGGTCAAAGTCTAAGATGGAGTTTAGGGAGGAAAGGGTAGAGTTTCTCCTGGTCTTATTTGTCAATAACTCAAATAGGTAATGTAAGAATTTTATGAGGGAGAGAGTCATAGGTTCTCATATTCTAAAATAAAATAATTCATTCTCCTGTTTCCTGACTTCTTTTTTGGTTTAGTCCTCATTTTTCTTATTGCTCTCTAGCCACTCTTTTCCTTTTTCTTTTGATTGACATCTAGATGGGCACCGTACTCTCTTGTTCTTTTACCTCTTTGACTTAGCAAAAATAATACTGTCTAAAATGTATCTATCATTGTCATCTCTGTTCTTGTTCCTCCTCTGATAAGAACTAAATATTATATTCTGGAGTCATTTGGGAGTCCATTCACTGAAAATTAAGAAATATGATGTTTATAATGGTTCCTAGAAAATAACTGGCTCATAATTTTTACACAAATTAAATTTTATTTACTAATTAAATGATGGATTCATCTTGAAGTGAGAAAATGAAAACACAGGGAATGAATTTAGCAAAGGAGAAGAATGATTCCCAAATGTACATCACCAACCCTTTCCTTTTGTTTTCTTCAGCTCCACCTCTTTAATTGCTTATAAGACATTTCTAGTTGAACTTTATTATGCTGAAAACCAAAAATCAACATTTTTTGTATCTCTCCAAATTCTGTTTCCCTCTTTGATGCATTTCATTTCCCCTACATTGCTATGTTTTTATTTCTATAGTTTCCATTCCTAAGTAACGACCACAGGCATTACTGATACTAATCTGTAGTGGCATAGTGAAAATTCCAGATCTGCCACTTACTGGCCACATGACTTTGGACAAATTACATAACCTCTTAGGACGTTAGTTCCTATAAAATGCGGATAGTAGTAAGAATTAGAACATGTAGATATAATATGTGTGTGTGTGTGTGTGTGTGTGTGTGTGTGTGTGTGTGTGTGTATAAACCTTCCCCACAATAGGTGTGCAATAAATGGTAGCTATTATTACCCTGAAATCGATTTCAAAATCTGCTCTAAGCTATGCTCCAGGCATTGTGTTCTTAACTAATTTTCACTCATTTGAAATTTTCCAGCATTATACTGTCTCATCCCGTGATGTGTTATTCTCACTCCCCTGTGACATAAATGTTCTTTTGAACTAGTCTCTGAGACCCAATCCTTCCTTTCTCTATAGCTTTCTGCTTTGCAGGCAGCTGCTGACGCCTGACACCCACAGGGTTAAACCTAGTTGCTGAAGCCACCCCCTCTTCCCCTCCCAGTCCCCCTTTTCACAGTAGCCTGGCAGCTGTCCCAACTGCCTACCGAAGCCAAATGCTTGAAGAGAGAGAGAGTAAGGAGCCAGCCATGAATCTCTTCCAGACAAATGAGTTCAAGGAAACTCCTTTTTTACCTGTCTCCCCTGAAGAGGTACCACCTCGACCCCCCAGCTTTCCAAAGAAGCCATCTCCGGTGAGTCTTCAGATTCAGTTCTGTCTCTGGTAGGAACAGACTTACTCCTTTGGTTCTCCTCCTTGGCCCCTGGAGCTTCACGCTGAGCTGTGTTAGAGTATTAAAAACTATTCTCTCTTGGAGTTAGAATTAACCTGTAAACCAAACCTAAACAGAAGTTTCCTTTAACTTAGGAGAGGAAGCAGCAGAAAGAGGTAGAGTTCTTCAGTTGGTATCCAGGACTTGGCTATATTTCATTGTATATTCTGAGTTTCTCTGGGGTGGAAAAAAAGCAATTTGAATGTCCAGGGAAACTTGGCAAGTACTCCTTTCTGGAGAACTGTGTGTGATTGTTCTTTCTTCACCAAAAAAAAATCTCAGCCCTTAGTTTCCCCTGTGCACAGAATCTATGCTGACCACCAAGAGAAGTTTTAGAATAGATCTAGTTTCTGTTACTGTGTTCCAGTTTACAGTGGGAGAAAGGACAGAGAAACAAGAGAGTAATAATAATGTTTTACTTTATACACTTGTTAAAGCACTTGCCAATTCTTATTCAGTCCTCATATCAAAATCCTGTAAATGGAGAGGATACAGACATACTAGCCAGTATTTACTGAATTCTTACTACAGGCAAAGAGGTAACTGTAGTAGTATTCTAGAGGTGGTAGTTTCTTTGGAATAACAAAACTGAAGTATAAAGCCAAGTATAGTGACATGGCCTGGATCAGTATGTTAACACAGCCAGTGACAGTGTTACATAGCTAGTAGAAATGTGTTACTAAACTTCAGTTTGCATGATTCTCGAGCTGTGAGCTGGGAAGGTAATAAGACTAATTCATATTGTCTTCCAAGCAAGTTTTTATCATATGTTAATGTATATTAACATTTTGGAGGGTTGTTTTTATATATCCATGTGGATAAAAGAATGAATACATTAATTTATTTAGTTATACATTTTCTGGTCCCAAAGAATTTGAGGCTGCTTACAAAGATGTATGTACATCTTATGAATAAGAAAAGGCAATAAAAATCTCATGATAAGATTTGATTGAACCAAGGACACATATCTCCATCCCCCTCTCATATTGACTGGACTATCATAATGGGTAAGGATTTGAAATAATACGTGATGTTCCTTTTATTCTGACTGATACAGTGCATGAAATAGCGTAGTCCTTTTAATGCCCAAAAGGATTAACATGAAAATGTTATAGAATCTCTCTTTCATAGAAACAATGGCCATTTAATTTGACAAGATTTAAGAACTCTCTGCCCAAGGTCAAGGTGATCAGTCATCTTACCTTTAGCAATCTGTACTAGGCTCTGTGCCTGGCTTCAGTAGCCACTGAATGGGAAACCTTCATGTTGCTAGGATTTTTCCCAGCAGAGTGAATGGGGCAAGTGGAAACAGAAAGGTTAATCCGAACAGTGGAGCTAAGCAGGATACTGACATGTGAGTGTGACTGCCTGGACATCAAGTGCTCCATAGGCCAACTCTTTGTTATGTTCCTGAAAATAAGTATGATTATTCTCCTACTCAGAGCCCCAGGCTTTTCATTTAGTACTTGTGGGAAGATGAACAGGTCCTGGTGTCTAGTATCAAGGAATGCCTGAGCAGTTTCATGTTAAATGAATTGAGGAACAAAGTAATATTCAGAATAGCTTCTCACTGCTAAATCAGCAATGCAAGCACTTTTAGTGTGATACTGGCTGTTTCATGAAGAGCAGGGGCCATTGTTTCGCATGACCTATCATGGCAACTTAAAATAAATGATTTTTTTCTGTTGTGGAGCAATCTAATGGTTTAAACAGGGAAATATAGTTCATGCTTGAACCATTGCCTTTTTGTTTCTTAGAAAATCTGTGGCTCCAACTATCCACTGAGTATTGTCTTCATTGTGGTGAATGAATTCTGTGAGCGCTTTTCCTATTATGGCATGAAAGGTAATTTTGTGTCCCTGAGTCCTACTCTTCTCCACTCACTCTCACCCCATGTTTGTAACAACCTATCTCATATGCACTTATTTCCCTTATCTACTCTTTCTGCCTTCATCCAATTGGTCCTTTCCTTTGGCGAAGACTTCCAAAAAATGCCTCATGGGATTTCACCTACTAACTCATACAGGCCAAGAACAGAAAGGCCAAGTGGAAATCAGAACACAGCCTATGAGAATATAAGTGGAAAAACTCTCATCATCGACATTCCATTCTTCATTTCTGTTCCTCGGGTCTATGGGTTATATCATTGCTGGGAAGGAGAAGGAAGGGATATTAGAAGCCCCATGTTATCTTTTGGATTAGCCTAAATGATGCTATGTACACGTAGACTGAAGGGAGGAGTATTGCATTTGTATACTAAGCATAGCCCCATTTACTCCCACAACTCCAAGGGGCCCTGCTTCTACTGCCCAGCAATCACCCCTCATCACTTCACTGATAGGAGTGTTGAAGGTCAAGATCAACTTCAAAGACCATATCAAATGTTCTTCTGCTCCATAAATCATTTTAATGCATCTATTTTATTTTGTCTCTCTTTTTTTGCTTCAGCTGTGCTGACCCTGTATTTCCTGTATTTCCTGCACTGGAGTGAAGACACTTCCACATCTGTATACCATGCCTTCAGCAGCCTCTGTTATTTCACTCCCATCCTGGGAGCAGCCATTGCTGACTCATGGTTGGGAAAATTCAAGTAAGGATGATGGGAGGTCACAGTCCAAGAAGCTGCACATATTAATTGTGCAGAGACTATCACTTCTAGCCTCTTACTTCCAAGCAAGAACATGCTTATGTCATCCATGACAAATAAGAATCTCTCTCAGACTGACAATACAGAAAGGTTTTGTCTCTTCATTATCAGTTTTTCCAATATTTCTATACCCTTTTCAGTCAGCAGGTTTTTTTCTTTTATCTAATTTTAATCTTCCATTCTGTAATTTAAGACTAGTTCTTGTTCTGATCTCAGGTGATAGAGATTGCTACCCACAAGAAAATTTATAATTCAATGTAGTTATTTGATATACTATCCATCTCTTCTCTAGATTGAGTCATCCCAACACTTTTACTATCTTCTTATGAATCCCTCTTTTTAGCTCTTTTACCATCTGTTTCTCTTCTCTAACCTTCTGTAGTTTATTTCTTAATAATATAATAAATATCTTCATGAATTAGACTAATGGTCTATTCAGTTCAGTATCTTTTAAGTCCCTGAAAATAGCACCAAGAGATATGTTTGGGACAGTGTTATTTTTGTCCCCTATAACATCATCCTCATGGGCTAGAGATGGCTCTTAGATATCCATCACTCAGGTATTTTCTGTAGACTTGTCATCTATGGAATTGTCTAAATTAGCATTTCTCAAACTGCATTCTGTTGAAAATTGGTTGTATAGGATCTAATGCATGTTATATGGGAACATAAAGCTCTCATAGTCAAATAAGTTTGGAAAATGCTAGGCTGAATAAAGCTAAAAAGGTATCTTTACTGCATGACTTCTTACAGCCTTTAACTTGTGAACTCATACTATAAAATATCCAAGAGGAGGTTATGGTATGTAGTATTTTCCAAACTTATTTAACCGTGGAATATTTTTCCAGGATTTCTTGTGGACCTAGTGTTCCAAGGAATCCTCTTTAGTAAACATTGGTTTCTATCTCACTTTGACCTAGATATATTCATTCTTCTAAAGTTTTTAATCAGCACCCAATATAGCGCTACAACCACAACTTAGTACTAAACACAGTTTCTTGCCTTGGGAAAGGTATGGCAGGTGGCTGAGATCTATGTTTGCTCCTTATGTAGTAGTAGTTACCGAGTCCATCCAGATAGAGGGTTGGCACTATGTGCAGAAAGAAAGTATAAACCATGGTATATAGTCTTCATTCAGTTATAGAATAAAAGACTCACATATATCACGTAGTAATTTTATTTATTTTTAAAATGACTTCCTTTAAGATTGAAAAAGTATAGATCTGAGATTTGGTAAGTAATAGCTTCCTGACTATTTCAGAGGAAATTTAGCAACCTCCACTCGTGCCCTCAATCTCAATCCTTTATGAGGTACTTTTAATTTTTTTTGAATTTATTTTTATTGAGGTATAACTTACATAAAGTACACAAATCCAAAAGTCTTAAATGTACAGCTGGATGAATTTTTACAAATGTATCACCGTCACCTAGATCACTCTCCTTGGTGTCTTTGTACCCTCAATACCTCCATCTCTTTCCTTCAAATTCTTCCTCAGAGACACTCTTTGTGATTCCTGTACCTAGAAGCAAGGGCAAATATGAGACCTTTAAACAAACAAAATTATTGTTAACCTTTCTTTTTCTATCTTCTTTTTTAGATTTTTAAAAGAATCACTACCTTCAGATTTTTAAAAGAATCACTTATTATTTGTTGCCTTCCTTTCTCACTCTTCATTATCACTCCTTAGGGTGGAGTAATGTAATGCAGTGCAGTAGAATCCAATCAGATTCAACTTAAGCTGATCGAGTTTAATTCAGTAAATGTTTATTGAGCAACTTCTATTTGTCCAAAGAACCATGAGGTATAAAAAGATGAATAAGACATAATACCTGCTTCATGGTGTTCATATTCAACTAGCTTTAATACAAAGCAGATTACGGTAAGTGAAATAATATATAGTATGTCATCTTTTTATCCTATTGAAATTCTTCTCTCTTAGATCACTGGTAATGATCTCCTTGTTATCAAACCCAGTGGTCTTTTCTAAATTCTTATTCACTTTGAACGTGTTTTAACATTTTAGTCTGTTATCACTCCTAAATTCTTGAAACTTCCTGGGCTTCTCTAACACTGTATTTTCTGGTTCTTTTACTTTTTTGGATTCTTCCTCATTTGGCTTTTCTTTTGCTTTTTGTTTACTTTACTCTTTCCTGAATGTAGGCATTTCCCCAGTGTATACCTTTTACCTTCTTCCCTTTCTCCAGATTCTCCCTTAGCAGGCTCTGCGGTGTCAGTTTTACCTATATGCTAATGGCTCCTCAAACTCTGTAATCTTAACCTGTCACTCAAGCGCCCTTATGCATTATAACTGCATGTTAGCATTCATCTCCTGGATATTCCACCTTATCCTCTCTCCTAGCTTTCCTATACTCCCACATCCAATCAGTTTTCAAATTCTGCCAATTCTATTTCTATAATCTCTCTCACATTCTCCCTCCTCAACACTGAATCCCATGGCCATCAATCACCACTACTCTAGTTTTGGTTTTCATTAGCCTCTAAATTGGGCTATTGAAATGGACGTGTATGATGTTTTCATTGCTTCCCATATCTTTTGTTCACAATTGAGTCTGTGCACTTCTGTCAAATTAATCTTCCTAAAAGAAATCTCTGTTCATATTACTACTCTGCTCAAAAATTTCTGCTAACACACTGTCTACTAATCTCATCCAACTTACCTTTCTGCTCTTATTATCATACTCCCTTTCAAAAATGTACACTAGAGAAAAACCAAATACTAATACTTACCTAATGATAAACAGGGACATTTCTTTTCCATGTCTGTTTGCATAGTTTCTACTTCATGAAATCTCCTTCCTCCCAGCCTTCTATGTCCAAACCCTTTAACGCTCAGTTCAAATTCCACCTATGCAGTGGAGTATTCTCTGCCCCACGTCTTTCACCACTAGCCAGAAGTAATCTAAAGTTCTCTGAACTCATTTTTTACCCTCATGTGACATTTACCAAACTCTGTCTTATCACAACTATTGTATATGAATCTAATACCTTCTTCAGACACTTAGAAGACAAAGTCTCATTTATATTTTTATCCACAGCACCTAGAACAGTGCCTGGTACATAACAGGCCCACAGCACAGCAAGTGTTTCAATTAATAAATTTATTCACCCTCAGATACTCAAATGTAGGCACAAGACTGAGGTAGGTGTGGGCAGGTGTGAAGATGACTTATTTTGTTGTGGGTATTGTGATTCCTTTTTTTTTTTTTAATCTCTACTTCAGCTACTTTTTTAAAATAAATTTATTTATTTATTTTTGGCTTAAAACCAGATTCATTTATTATATCACAATTCTGTAAGTGAGAAGTTGGAGGCAGTCAGTTGGCTCACAGGTCTGGGTGTCTCCTAGGTTGGACTCTGGGTAATAATCTACCACCAGCCTCATTCGTTGTTGCCTGAATTCATTTCCTTGTCATTGTAGGTTCTTATTTTCTTGCCATCATTCAGGTGGAGGTGTCCCCTTTCCTTGACACATGGTTCTTTCCATATTCAGGCTATCAGTATGGTGTATCAAACCCTTCTCGAACTTTGAATCTCTTCCCCTTCTGTTACCAGAGAAAAGTCTCTGCTTTTAAGGGCTCATATGATTAGATCAGGCTCATCTAGTTAATCTCACTATCTTACTGTCAATTGTGTCATATAATATAACATAATTAAAGAAGTGACATCTCATTATAGTCATAGGTTCCAGGGATTAGGGTGAGACATCACTGGCACCATGGCATACGACAATAAGGGGTAGTGACAAAGAGCATTCTTATGTCAACATCTGCTTTGTGCCTCAAGAGTAATAGCCTTGATTACCTTTGACACTTGATAATAATAAAAGAAATATTTTAGGGCTTCCCTGGTGGCGCAGTGGTTGAGAGTCCGCCTGCCGATGCAGGGGACATGGGTTTGTGCCCCGGTCCTGGAGGGTCCCACATGCCACGGAGCGACTGGGCCTGTGAGCCATGGCCGCTGAGCCTGCGCGTCCGGAGCCTGCACTCCGCAACGGGAGAGGGCACAACAGTGAGAGGCCTGCGTACCACAAAAAAAAAAAAAAAAAATTTAAATAATATGGGAATTTTTATTTGATGACAACATTTTTAATTAATTCCTGAAATAGAAGAACACCAACATTTGTGAAAATATGAGAAAAGTTCTGTCCGTTTATAGTAAAGAAAATATTTCCTCTTTTTGAACAAAGATGATTTTTTGAAGCTCTATAAAAAAAGAAATAGGATTATAAAAATATCTAAGTCCCAAGGTTCCAATAGATTCTGCTAGGTGTGTGACTTTTTGGATAGTTTCCTTTTTCCTAAGGAAGGAGCTATTTGAGCATCGTGTAACTTTCCACCATTAATTCTCTTGGAGCACAAAATTATCACCTCTGTGTATCCTCTGCACTGCATCCAGGGCAACCACACTCACATATTAAGGTAGCGGGCCCAGCATTTATCTATAAATTTAGAGCCTTTCTTACTGTGAAAACATCATGGACTAATAAAAAACATCTAGGAATTGTTATGAGTTGCCTGAGATACTTTCCCCGTACATTTTTAAATTATTACTTAATTTTGATATTTCTTTCTTTGGAAATAGATTCTCTGTTGATTTTACAAGAAACCATAAATTCTTAAGGAGTGATCAGTCAACTATTTGCTTTGCACTATTTCAAGCAAACGACAATATTACATGATAATAAAGCAGTGAACTTCTTAAATTAGACATGTGCATTAAAACAAACCCTTCCTGGTTGGAAACCCAAGTGACTGTCATTAGCCACTTTAGTATCACAGCAGGTTACACAAATTATTATTACATTTAATTAGCATTCTGACAAATTGAGGAATTCTTTACCTGCATTCAGATTACACACAGAAAATGATTTGAAAGCATTTCCTGCCGTGAAAACACCAAAGCAAATCAAAGAAATCAGCTCCAATCTTATCTTTATCTTGACTGTGTTGGGTCTTCGTTGCTGTGTGCGGGCTTTCTCTAGTTGCGGTGAGTGGGCTTCTCATTGCGGTGGCTCTCTTGTTGCAGAGCACGGGCTCTAGGTGCATGGGCTTCAGTAGTTGTGGCACACGGGCTCAGTAGTTGTGGTGCACAGGCTTAGTTGCTCCGTGACGTGGGATCTTCCCGGACCAGGGCTTGAACCCGTGTCCCCTGCACTGGCAGGCGGATTCTTAACCATTTTGCCACCAGGGAAACCCTGTGGTTGCTTTTTAAATAACAAAACTCTTTGGGGATGAATTGGTATCTCTTTCTGAGAGAAAGTGAGTTGGAGAAAACATGAGTAACTTGTTCTATCGGGGGGTGTGTGAGCTCACATGTACAAAAACAATGATGACAGCAACATAAGCATATAAGTATTTAAAACTCCTCTCCTTTTCTTCAGATGTTATCTTCAGGATGAAAAACATCCTATAACATTAGAAACATCTGAATTTAGTAAACAACTTCTATTAAAAGTGCTTCCTCTGTTTGCAGTCGCAGAATCATAGCTTTGTTAAGAGAAAATGGGTACCCAGGGTCCCTGACTCTTGTATAAGGAACTCGCTATGTCAGGAAAGAGGTGAACCTTCCTTCAGGGCTACACACAGGAAAGAGTAGCCAGTGGATATACAATGGAAAAGAAAATTTTTAAGCATGGACACTGGATTTTTATTATTTCTATAAACATCTACTGAGAGGGTTAATTACATGCTCAGATGCAATTTTTGATGCTTAGTTGCTTTTAAGAGAGAATAACATTTTTAGTCATAGTCCCTAGTGTTGGTTTTTACCTTGTGACCTGTGCCTATTACTCTGGACTCCTGATCATGGCAATCACTAAAAGCCACTCTCTTAAATATGTTTATTGCCAAATATGCTTTTGGATGTCTTCTCTACAATTTCTGGGGTTTTTTTGAGTGTGTCTATAGCATGTCCTTCCCCCACTATTTTTTTTTTTTTTTTTTTGTCTCATCAGAGCTGACCCTCTTTATCCTAGGTCTCTTCCTCTGCCATCAGAGGAAGTATGTACAATAATATATGCCTACTGCACATACTCCTTCTCAGTTCCTAAGCTTTAACTAAAAATGTCTCTGGCTTTTGATATTCTTACAGTTAAATAAAATTTAAAACTTCTTTCTCTTCCCTTTCCTTTTTCCACATTAACTTGTTCATGATAAAATTGAAGGAATGCTGGGCTGTAAGAAAGTGGAAGTTCTAGACCTAATCCTAATACTAATTAGAATGTCACCTTAAAAATATCCTTTGACTTCTCTGGATTTCACTTTCCTCATTTGCAAATGGAAGATTGGTCAAGTCTATCTAAAACAGATCTGTGTCCTGTGGTTGGGATTGTAATGACCCCAATGACTCCATTTCAAATGCAGAATTTCCAAGTCTCTCTTGACTTCTCTCTACTTCTGTTAAAGTTCTCTGCCATTAGCTTCCTGTCTTATATTCCTCACATTCTAGACTAATTCCCTGAATCTTTCACCTAGAAGGTTGCCTGTTTTCCTTTTAAGGCACTTACACTTCTCTCATTCATTTAGTCCAACAACCTGATATTGCCCTGTTCTCCCAACGCAGACTATCACTCCAGCTCAGACTCCTTTTGTTTTTTCTCTGTGATGATTTAGCATAGATTATCTATTTTGTGTTCATAATTTTTGGCCTTTTTTTCAGTCCCTTTTTATTCCCTTTCTTTCTATTCATTCTTTTTATTCCAATGAAGGAAACTTTTCTCCAGAAGACACTACAAGGCCTTTTGGAAAAGGCTGCCCCTTCCCCTAATATTAATTAGCCCTGGTTTAGTCACTCAGCTTTCTTATCCCCTGCTTCCCATTATAAACCCTCTAAGATCCCTTCCCTGGAGAGCCAACCTAGGAAGATTAGGCATTTAGAATGAGAAATCCACATTCTGAGATTTCTGACAACTCCAGCCTCTCTGCTACCTTCATTCCATTCTTTATATTCCACATTAGCATATAACACTTCAAAATCACAGAAGTAAGCTATATAATTTCCAAAGTTCCTTCTAGTATTAATATTCTACTTATATATAGAGAGAATACTGGTGTCCTAATACAAATAATACACATTGTATATTTGGTAGTATGCCATGTTTCAGTGTGTATATCTCTACATATGTTCTTACTGGAATTCCTCACTCTTCTACTTCCTGTTTGTCATTCAGATTTTTTTGAAAAAACAGCATAACAACAAGTCCCTATCAACTGCATGAGCTATATCACTGGAAAGTCTGTTCAAAGACCCTGGTTCCTTTCTTACCCTTGGGAAATTGTCCATGAGGAAACTGTGGTGGGGATTACAATTAACCCAAGTGTTCAGACTGAACCTGAGAGCCCTTTACCTCTCTGTATATCCCAGTGATTGTGTTTAGAGAAAGTTCTTTGTGTTAACCATCCCTTTTTTCCTGTTTATGTGACATTCTTTCTTGACCCTTATGGATTTCTAGAGCCAAAGACATTCCTTGGAAGAAACCTCGGGTCAAAGTATCCTGTTCTTCTGGTTCTCCTTACTTAAAACATTATCGCTGGCTACAAATCCAACTTGGTCATGACATATCTACACAAGATCGGGGTACTCTGTGTTTGTGTGGGGTTAGTGAGGGAAAAGAGAGCAGGTATGAGAAAGGAATGTCCATTATCTCTAACACTACAGGGTAAAGAGTTACTGTCTCTTTTTCTAGACTGTTTGTTTCATTCACCATTATTATTTCTATTTGCATATCTCAGGTAATTCTTTCCTCCTCTACCCCCTCCTCCTGCCGCTCCATTTATCCTGGCATTGAGAACAGTATGAACTCTGAGGCTGTAATTACTCAAATCTCTGAATTCTGTTTGTAGACTGACTGATTTAACTCTCTCAACAGGACAATCATCTATCTCTCCTTGGTGTATGTGCTTGGCCATGTGATCAAGTCCATGGGTGCCTTACCAATACTGGGGGGACAAATGTTACACACGTGAGTAAAATCATGGAATAAACTAAACCACTTTTCCTCCATTGGGCAGGTAAATGTCTCACACATTCATTACAGATGTTTTTCTGTCTTCTTACCAATGATGTCCCTTTATTATCCGATCTGTTTTAATACCAAATTGGTTAAGGAAAAAACTTTGACCAGTTGAACTCTCCTGCTTTATCTGAGCTCATTTGTTTTTATTAAATATTTGGGGACTAGTAGAATACCCAGTTAGTATCCTTTTGATAAAAACTCTTCATGTGCTTGAAGACATTAAAACCTTCATGCCCTCCATATTCCCTCACCTATTCACCCATCCACACATTGTACCTTTACCAGAGTTAAAAAAAAATGTCTGTGATATTTCCTTATAATACATTGTAGAATTCATTTTCAAAGCTTGGATTATTCCCATTTATGTGTAGTTCCATATATTCCAGTTTCTCTATCCCTCTTTATTAAGCTCTTGATATTTATGATGCCAGAGACTCTTGATAGATTCTGATGTCTGTTGGTTCAGTCAGTAGAGAAGATTAGAGTTGTTCAAGAAGCAGGTCGTACATATTCATGTTTATACTGTGCCTATATGTGTATTTTCCAATGAGTTAAGAATTTTGTTTGAAAGTTAATAAATATTAAATACCTCCTTATTTTTGTCCCCTCAGAAATCAGTGACACTACTCCTATTAGTTATGACTAGTTTAACATTTTATTTTGTGGTTACTAAGGATATGTGGGATAAGGGTTCACAAGGTCATTCTATTGAAGTGTCCCTTTGACTAAGACAAGATTGAGAACCAGTGCTTTAACTTTGGAGTTCCTTCAGTATCTGCTTCTATCTGTTGTGCACAAGGGGTAAATGAAACTATCAGGGACACATCTCACCATGTAATGTATATTTTCTGGCAGAAACTCAAGGATTATAAGTGTACCTGAGTCTCCCCTAGGACTGAAGGCATATGGAAAATGCCCACAGTGTAGAAATGTGAAGGAGGTCTTTGCCCTTGTACACATTTTTTTTCTCTTGTAGCTCTATATTTTATTTCTACAGTTGTGTTTAGTATCAATATGGTTAGTACTCTCACCTCTCCATTTCAGAGTCCTGTCAATGGTCGGCTTGAGTCTAATAGCTTTGGGGACAGGAGGTATCAAACCCTGTGTGGCAGCTTTTGGTGGAGACCAGTTTGAAGAAAAACATGTAAGAGTCCTGTAATTTCTGTGTTTTTCAAGAATGTAGAGCAGGCATCAAACGGCAGGTAACCATTTGCCAAGATTGAAGTGATCCACCAGTCAGATCATATCTGAGGAGCTGTGTTCAGTGCTGGGTACTGGTCATTAATAGAGGGAAAAACTGCAACATTTCAAAGGAAAGTGACCAGGGTGGTAGATGGACTAAAAGATGCTCTTATGAAGAAAGGTTGAGGGAAATGGAGATATTTATAGCCTGGATAAGATAAGAATTAAAGAGAATATCTTAGCTGTCTATAGATATTTGAAGGATATCAGTAATTAAACCAAAGGTCAATGGCTGAAAGCTATAGGAAGCTAGCTTCTGGCTTGATGGAAAGAAAAACTTCAAATAGTTGGAAGTAGCGAGTTTACTCTCACTTGAGTTACTTAAGAAGGTACATGGTAATCACTTTGGGAATGGGAGGTGATGAGTAGTATGGAGATGATTTAAGCATCTCTAGCTTTGAGATTCTATGAAAGGGGAAAAGGACCATTTGGAATAAAACAGAATGAGTTTCTCTAGATGAACCTGTCTGGATGATCATTCCTTCTTTTCCTAAATACTTGCCACTGTCAGTGGGAGGGGAAAACAGTATGAATAAAGGTAAAAATGGGCCTGTATAAGGAAGCAGTGACAACTAGGCAAGGGAAGTAGTCTATGCTTAGATCAGCTAACATTTCTAGCTTCCTCTTTTTTCCTCTCAGTTTTCTTTTTTGTCTGTCTCCATGTATTATTCCCTCTTCTGTAGCTGGTTACCATGTTTCTGGGTTTTCACTCTGTTCTTTCTCTGTGTCCTGTCTTCCTTCATGTCTCTAACCCTTCAGACCATTTGAGTTATTTTATATTCTTTATCTGCCTGAGGGTCCATAGATCATAATTGCTTGCTGACGTTGGAGAAATAACCAACCTCTGGCAAGTGGGATTCTATGCACAATGAACTATACTCATAGATTGGTGTAATGAGTTTAAATGGGGACCAGAAGAGGAAGCAAAACACACCATAAATAGAAAATGAGGATTGTGCTGATGTGTCAGGAAAAGATCTGGGGTGTCAGAATGAAGCACAGAAGTGCACAATGAATAAAGCATCAGCAACTGTATTTGAAAATTGCTTCATTTTGTAACTGCTCCACAAAGATATTTCAATAATAGTACAAACCCACCTCCAGGTTTCCACCAGCCATTTCCAAGCCCACAGACATCCTTTTATACTCTTTGGCAGACTTCCCATAAACATTAGGTAAATTATCCTGTTTGACGGACAATTTACTCCACTGTCCCATGTTCTAGTCCTATTCCTACCACACATTCCACAAAATCAATTATTTAATTTAGTCACTCAATCACTTAATAAATTCAGTTAATAAACATTTATTGTCTGTAGTATAACAGGTACTATGCTAGTGGGGAATACAGAAAATAATAAGATACAATTTCTGCCCTAAAGGAACTCAACCTACAGAAAGAAACAGACATTTAATGCAAAGAAACTAAGAATAGATATGTATAGGACACAATACATAGGCATAGTGTACAAGATGATCATTTTTGCCAAGATAAAGGGGTAAAAGAATGTTAAAGATGCTTGTACTAGGGTTTGAAAGATAGGGAAATGTTTGTCTGGGGTCAGCGAGATATGTGTTAAAATATCTGATATGATATTCACATACACATTCACAGAGGCAGTGCCTGAATCTGTCTCTGTGTATGTACCTCTCACTTAGTCTGAACGTGAGGTAGGGGGTGGAGGTAGGAGGCATATTGCACTGATGATTTGGCCTTTTTTTTTTTTCAGGCAGAGGAACGGACTAGATACTTCTCAGTCTTCTACCTCTCCATCAATGCAGGGAGCTTGATTTCTACATTTGTCACACCCATGCTGAGAGGTTGGTATCTTTTCTGAGGGACTCTGTATAAGCTTTACTCAGGCCAGCCAGAAATCTGTTCAAGTCTTCCTCCTGTCCATCTTCTCCTTTTATAAGGGTTTGAAAATCTGAGAGAATTTCTTTTAACCTTGCTTTGTCTGGCCTAAAAGAAGGATTGTGGATTAGGTGATGGGAAGAAAGAGGATGGCTATGTCTATGACCTCAAAAACCTGAGCTTACAGAATAGAACATCAAAGACTTAAGATTCAGGATTAATTTGTTTTGTTTTGTTTTGTTTTCCTGTAGGAGATGTGCAATGTTTTGGGAAAGACTGCTATGCATTGGCTTTTGGAGTTCCAGGATTGCTTATGGTGATAGCTCTTGGTAAGTGCAGTGGGGCAAAGGAAACTAATAGCCACTGATGCCTTCCACATGTAAAGGGTGATGTAAGCACTTTACACAAACTATTTCATTCAGTCCTCACACTAACCTATTAGGTAAGTGTTATTATAGGGGTTTTCCCTAGACATTGGAGATAAATTAACTGAATAAAGTCAGAAACCTCAAAAAAAAGTGCCCAAGGTTACATAACTAATAAGAAGTTTCCTAGAGAGCTTTAAGAAAGACTGATCCCTGGACCCTATGTAGGACTAATTAAATCAGGATCTCTGTGGGATAAGGCCTTGGCATCTGTAATTTTTTAAGTATCTAGGTGATTCTAATGTGTAGTCAAGGTTGAGATGTACTGATCTACACTACAGTATATAATGAAGCAAGGAAAATAATTAATCCTTCCTTTTGAACTAGCTTATTTCATCTGATGGTTATTTATCTGGTAATTGAAAGACTTTTAAAATTCGTTGGGCCTTTTAAAGTAGCTTCTAGGTTTAGCCGTTTCTGCCCTGCTCTGCAATGCTCCCAAGAAGTTTGCTCTTAAGCAAAGAGAATAAGAGGAGTTGGATAAGTAGGGGGAAACTGATGCAACTTAGATCAAGTGGCATTCTCTTTACCACAGGGAACCCAGCAATGGAAGTGGAAGGGGGATGTGTGTGTTGCTTAGTTTACACAGCCTAAGGGGAAACTTGGACATGATTGTTTCTAATCATTGACCTGGAAACCTGTTCTCACACTGAGCCTTTGGGTGACACCCCCCACTGGAAGATATCCAGTCCAAACACATAAAGAGCTCAATAGAGGATAAAGAGCCCAGAGACTCAATGTTCCATCTGATTATTTTCTACCCGGGGTTGGGGGGGGCTAATATTATTATATCAGATTGCAATTCCAATTCCAAGGAAATTTATGCGTAATTCCTGGAGCCCTGTGATAATGCATTCTCTGCTTCCTTCTCCCTTTGAAGCCAAATATTTTCCTGGTTTTCCTCTGATTAGTACTATGTCTTTTTCTCTGGATCATTGCACAATAATATTATTTACATATCAGAGTAATTATGAAGATCAAAAGAGATGCTGTAATGGAAATGTTTAATAAATTATGAAATGTTAAATAAGTGTTAGCTGTCATCATTAGTCAGCTGCTTCAATTTTCTGGGTACTAATAAGTCAGTTCTCTGACTTTTCACTATAATTTAATTTATTCATTTGATTTTTTTCACTCATTAATTTGATAGACATTGACTTAATGAGCCGTTTATGTGTCAGATTCTGTGCTAGGTTTTGGGGTCACACTGGTGAATTAGATAGCTACAGAATTCATGCTTTCAAAGAATTTATTTGGTCCAGCAGGAGGAGGGAGACAGATAAGAAAACAGGAAATTTCAATATAGTATGATCACTGTCACAGCTGGTGAAATACAGAGAAAGCTATAGGAACACATAGGAGGGATATCTGACTAAGACTTCGAGGGTCAGGAAAGAAATGATGTGTAAGGTAAGACCTAAAGGATTAGCAGCAATTAATTCAAAGATTAATCAAAGAAAAGATTGAAAGTGAAACAGAAATAGGACACGGTATCTGTAAGACAAGGAGATGAGAAATAGTATGACATATTTGAAGGCCTTAAAGGAATTCAAATTGCCTGGAGCATAAATGGAAAGATAGAGAGGAGAAATTGACAGAAACTAGATAATGAAGGGCCTTTTAACCTACTAAGGAATTAGAACTTTATCAGGAGACTAGTAGAGAGCTTCAAAAGGATTTTGAATAGAGGAATGATGGTTAGATTTTTATTTTTCAGTGGTATTTCTGACTGTAATGTGGAGAAAAAATGGGTTAAGGGTGAGACAAGGATACCCTTTGTCTTGATTACTGAATTTTGGTACTCCCTTAAATTTTGTGCTCAAGATGAGTGCCTCACTTAGCTCACCCTCCTTGGTCCTGACAGAATTGACAAACTTGATATGACTAGATGTGTGAAAGTAAGGGAGAAGAAAAGCCAACATTGAATGTAGGGCTCTGGCTTGAGCAAATGGTGGATAGTAGGGTCATTAACTGATAATAAGGAAGAAAACGTTTGGGGCAATACTAATGAATTTAGTTTTGGACATGTTACATTTTAGATGTCCTTGGAACATTTAATTGGGAGTATCAAACATTTATTTGGAAATACAGGTTTAAAGTTCAGAAGAAATGTTTCAGCTATAAAGATCTGGAGCTATTAATATATGGATAGCAATTAATTCATGAAAATGGATGGAATAACTAAGAGATAATAAGAGTACGGTAAAAAGACAGCAAGGATAGAACCGTGAGGAACACTGGTATTTAAAAGACAGTCAAATGATCTAAGCACCAGGAATTAGAGATAAACAAGTTATGGTACCTATTTGCAAGGAATTTTATTTTCCTGGTAAAGATACAGATAAGTGAACAATGAAGTTCTGTTCACTGTGATAAGTGCAGAAATAAAGATATCTACAAGGAAGTGCAGCAAAGGCATGAGTAACTAGGTTGCACTGAAGTTATTCAAATAAAGATTCACAAAAGAAAAGTTGGGGAATGGCTCTCCAAGTAGGAAAAAAACAGTGCAAATGGAGAGGCAGAAATCGTATTTTGAGAACCAGGGTGATTTCATTAATGCCAGAATCAAATTAAGGGGCAATCTCTATGGCATAAACCTTTAGAATAATGTTTTGTATGGGAATGAGTCTTAATGTAATGAAAACTTAACAATGATTATTTTCTCCAATATATAGATTGTCAATTCTTTGTTATGTATTTATATTATTAAATGAGATTATTCAGTGTTGAGCATACCTTTATACAAGCCAGCATTTACTTGTAAGTTCTTGTATTTCCTTTACAATAAAAATGTGTTAAGGGTCAAATTTTGTATTTGAATTAGGTAAAGGGTTCAACAGTTAACAACAAAAAAAGACAGGCAAAGAGGGGAAACCCACAAATGAGACTAAGAAGGAATGGCCAAAGTGATAGTTGTTCTATCTTGGCTACCAAGAGGATTTCAAGAAGGGACTCATTCAGAGTAAGGAATGTTACTGACTGGGAAAGCAAGATAAGGGTGGAAAATGTGCATTAAATATAGCGACAAGAGGGTCATTGATTTGATGATATCATCTATGGTAGATTGGTGGAGATTTGAGACTAATTAGAGTAAACTGGGAAGTGAATAAGAGGGATGAAGGGGAAGACAGTATTTATAGCTGAAAGGCGACATGGAGTCAAGAGAGGATGTTGAGCATGCTTGAATGTCATTAGGAAGACTCCAGTAAAGAAACATGTTGAAGATGTAAGATAAAACAGTATAATCAGTATGAAAGCACACATGGCACAATTGCCTTTATACAGGAGGAGGAACATCAATCACCCTCACCTAAATGGAGAGAGGAGAGGATGGGTGTGGATACAGAAGTTAATAGATTTGGTGGCAAGAAGTTGAGGGGGTTTTCATTTGAAGCCTTCTATCTTCTTTGTGAAGTAAGAGGCAACGTCTACTAGTAGAAGGAGATGGTAGAGAAACTCAAGGTCCCTACTCAGCTTCTTTGGTTAAGTGGCCTTGAAATTTAAGTGTGAACTTGTCAAGGTCTTCCTTTTATCACTTCACTGTCACTTTTTAGACCAGAATTCCTGAGAATTTCAGCCTCTTTCTAGGATCATTCTTAGTTTCAAGAGCAGTCTATTTCCTGTCCAAAATCTTCCACTTATCTAGATACCTCTTTGTCTGTCCACTGGTCTCCCAGGATTAGCATTCTTTTCTCTGAACTATTTTTTCTATCAACAGTAAGAAGGCTGTGGTAGGTAAAGGGTGCTATTTGGAGAAGCTTTGGGGAAACTGAGAGGATAAATAAAGAAAAAGTGGTAGAGTGAATCTGACTGAGAGGAATGGAGAAATTAGAAAGTTAAGATAGAGAAAAGTAAGGTGATTCAGGCATTCTAGATGTAAGGATATTGGAAATTGCTACTGGTCACTGAGAAAAGCATCTTGGGTAGAAGATCTACTAGAGGGGCATCTGGCTAGAGCTGGGAAGTCCATTCAGGAGGAAAGTACATCTGGGAGGGTACCAAGATGGAGGTTTCCCACGGATTTTAGTTAAATTTAATAAACTTGAAAAAAATTTACTTTTTTATAATTATAAAACTAATATCTCATTGCTGGTAAAATAAAGGAGAAAATAAGAAAATTAAATTCACCTGTAGATAACTGTGGAGATGTGGTTAAAGGATAAAGATGGGCATTGAGGGAAAGAGAATGAGCTCAAGAACAGAAATAGAACAGAAAAGAATTTTTCATAGGAATGATGAATAGTGGTTAGAGGATAAGGTGCCAAATGGAGAATAATGAAAGGTAAAGTGGAAAGTGGTAGGTTGAGGGGGAGCGCCATTGCAGACAGGGGCCACCTCTTTTTTATCTTTATTACCAGTAGTATCTAGCAGAGTGTGTAATGCAAGAATGAATGAATGAGGTGCTTTATGGTGGTTAAGAGTATAGATTCTTGAGTCAGGCCTCAGGTCAAAAATGCAGTTTCTGGCACTTTCTTGTACAGATTGCTTAATTTCTTTAATCCTTGATTTCTTCATGTGTAAAATAGAGTATTACATATTTTGTCAGGTTAAATCA
Organism: Stenella coeruleoalba; assembly: GCF_951394435.1. Lineage (NCBI taxonomy): Eukaryota > Metazoa > Chordata > Mammalia > Artiodactyla > Delphinidae > Stenella > Stenella coeruleoalba. The sequence continues at coordinate 77,385,217 of NC_137150.1, read as the reverse complement.
GTACTGAATGTAAAACTCCTAACACTTTACATATAATAATAAATCTTCAAGAGATCATTAATGATAATAATAACCACCAGGATAATAATGAATTTGGGAAGGCCTTCCATGCCAGGAGTTTGGGCTTGTTAGGTAGGTCCTGGAAAAAGGATTTTAATTTGGCATCAGATAAAAGAAGAAGAGAACAGGACTGAGAAACTAGTCGGTGGCCATTTTGATAATGCAGGATAGAAGTTATGAGGTCCTACACAAGAGTCACAGCAGTGGTGATGCAAAAGAGGGGGCAGGCAGGAAATGCACTGAAGACAGAGGGTCAGTGAAAGTTGCTAATATGTCAGATGTAGAGATGAAGAAAGAAGAGTGAGAATTCAAAGGTGACTTTCATTTCTGTGATAACAGGAAAGTCTCAACACTGACCATTTTGGCTCCCATAGTTTTTCTAACTCCAGAGTCAGATAGCGTCAGTCATTTCCCTCCCTTTTTGAGATGTGCCAGTTACTCCTATATTTCAGCATTCTGTCCTTAGTGTTTACATACTGAATGTGCTAAATGAGAAGCTAAGAACCTTATTTGTCTATCAACTGCAGTTGTGTTTGCAATGGGAAGCAAAATATACAGAAAACCACCTCCTGAAGGAAACATAGTGACTCAAGTTGTCAAATGTATCTGGGTAAGTCCATGAATTGTTTACCTACCTTTTTCAGTCAAAGGGAAAGAGATGCTGTGCTGAGCATATAGGTCTTCAAACATGGCTTCTCTCAATGACCTCTGCTCTACTTCTGTGCCTTTTGGCAAACTGAGATTAATCGGTCTTCCCTCTGTGCCTCTACTTAACCATTAAGTTAAAAATAATGTAATCGTTTTTAAAAATGGGCAAAAGTCTTCTGAAATGTAGTTATGTATGTTGCCAACAGAAAATAAGGATAGGTAAAATTAGATTTGAAATATTCTGAAATTCAATGCCTGATGAAATCAAAAGGTTGGAGTAAGTCACTTAAGAGTTATGTGTGTTTGAGGGAAGAGATAATGAATTGGAAAAAGCAGGGGATGTTTTTTTGGTCTCTCCTCTGATATCTACGCTCTGCCCTAGTTTGCCATTTCCAACCGTTTCAAGAACCGTTCTGCGGACATTCCAAAGCGAGAGCACTGGCTGGACTGGGCAGCTGAGAAATACCCAGTAAGTTGGAACTGCAGAAACATCTGATGCCTCCATGTAGTCTTTCCTAATGTCCAAACTGATTCCCTCGTGCTGTATTTGACCTCTTCTCTTACTGTTCTGGGCCACTTCTACTGTAAGCAAGAAAACCCTATCTGGCAATTCAGCCTGTTCCTTCTCACCCCTTCTTGCAGAGGCAGCTCATTATGGATGTGAAGGCACTGACCAGGGTACTGTTTCTTTATATCCCATTGCCCATGTTCTGGGCTCTTTTGGATCAGCAGGTAAGAATGGAGACACGAGGGAGGGGACATGGGAATATATGTATACGTATAGCTGATTCACTTTGTTATACAGCAGAAACTAACACATCATTGTAAAACAATTATACTCTAATAAAGATGTTAAAAAAAAAAAGAATAGTTCTTTTGAAAGCTACCCCTTCCTCCAGCCCCTTCCCTCTCAGAGAAAAGGATTTCTTTTAATAGCATCTGTTTGCCCTAGGGCTCACGATGGACCTTGCAAGCCACCAGGATGAATGGGAATTTGGTGAGTAGAAGAGATTTTTCCAGAGAAGTCTATCATTTTCTTTATAATCCATATTAAGGAGAAATTTCTTTGTGTTTTTGCCTGAAAACTGACATAAGATCATAATAGATGTGCCTTTAGCATGAAGATACTGAGTAGGCAAAATAAAGAAAGCAAATCTAGAAATAAAAAGCAGAATCTTATCTTTAGAAATCAGAAATGTAAGGATGGAAAGGTTTAAATGTATACAAAGAAGCATTGAGAGGATAGCAAATGAAGTGATAGAGCCTGGGGAAGTGGATGTTTTCTTCCATCTAAGCCTGGCCAGGGAACAGCAGGTTTGATTGCTGCTACAACACAATTGACACCATCTCTTAGGCAGGGCTAACAGCAGAGGACCCAGAGGTGGGATATTTTGTACATGGATACAGAAATAACGGGAAAATTGTAAACATTATTTCCTCTTTTTCCAATTTCCATTCATTGGCAAAAACGCTTCTCTCATTTGTTCCCACTTCCTAGATTATTGTATTGTTTTTCTATCATCTCAGTTGTGAAGAGGGCAGGGTGGAATGATGCCAGGGTTTTATGATGCCAGTCTGTTTGGAGCCTGCTTAATATAATTTCACCTTTTTCCTTCCCCTGGCTGTCCAGGATTTACCATGTTTGTCCTCTTTTTGACCTCCTGGAGAACAACTTCAGAAACCCTGTGTGTCAGTGGGAGTCTTCACCCTAACCATGATGTCTTGTCCGTCATATTATTACCACCTACGACTGCAGTTACTGAGATTAATAAAAAACACACTGACTTTATTCTCTTTCAAGTTAAAGAAAGCATAGTGAACAGAAAATAAGATTCTCCCTTAAGCCCATCTGCCTTCAGGAGACATAGCCTAAAGCCATTCCCAGTCTCTTTCGCCCCCCCACGCCCCCCACGCCCCCCACGCCCCCCCCCACCCCCCCACCCCCGGCATACCCTTACAAGGATAAGAGTGATCCTGAACCAAAGACCTGATAGATTTTACCTTAAGCTTCTCACCTGCTAATTAGCAAGATGGTTGATCTAGGCTTTTTTTTTGTCTTTAGGCCACCATCTTAATGTGATTTGTTATCATGTTTCAGGGGTTTTTTGTGCTTCAGCCTGACCAGATGCAGGTAGGAGACTTCTCTATAGTCCCGGGTACTTATTTCTTTCCTCATCTACACCATTACCTATAGTAGTAGGATTACCAACCATAATTTGATGTTTTTTTCCTTGTATGCTGAGGAGAGCTAAACATAGGAATGAAAATATTCTCTTTAAGCCCCACACTTCTCTTTCACATTCTCTGTTTAGTAAGTAGCTCCTGATCAACTCCAGGGAGACTGAGTTTTGAGCTCACAGGGAAAGTATAAGCACTGGATTTTTTTCCATGTCAAGTATCATGGAAATATTGTCAAAGAAAGTATAAGGCTTTGTTGTGTGAGCAACAAAATCAGAATCTCTGTTTATTGGTGACTCCCAGGTATCTTTTTAAACTCTTGTTCAACAATCCCCAATTCTTCCTTCTCTCATTCCTTTCTCCTGGCCATGACATTTTTCCCTTGGCTGTGGTGCTGAAGAAGATAAGTGAAAATGGGAGGGGAAAGCTCCCAGTTGATTGACAGAAAAACAGGTTCAGAGTGAAACTGGTTCCTTGGGATATTTGGAAGATAATGTGCTATGCAGGGGAAATAGAGTCTTGGGTGTAAAGAGACTGAAGGATGTGGAATCATTCTGTACATAGTATGATGAAAGTGTGTTTGGATGTGAGAGAGAGTGCACACATGCAAATGAGAGCACATGCTCACACTCATGATAGAAGAACGTTGTAACTAATCCCTTTTACCGTGGTGTTACAGGTACTAAATCCCTTTTTGGTTCTTATCTTCATCCCACTGTTTGACTTTATCATTTATCCTCTGGTCTCCAAGTGTGGCATTAACTTCACGTAAGTGCTCACTATGCCTATGTTGCTCCAAACTGACTCAACATTTGCCCAGTTTGATAAAGAGTCAATATCTTTTCTACTTAGTGATGATTTGTTTTGATTTATCATTTTTCTGCTTCTGTTTATCCATGTTAGATTAAATGCCTGTTAATACTGAAGGACGGGAATTAGATCTAATTAATTCTTATGATAGAGAGTCCAAGCCATTACTGCAGACTTACATATGTGATGTTGAAGAGTTAGGACTCTACTTCATGGGAAGTCAAAAAGTATGTGAGATTAGGCTCCTAAACCAACTTGTTGCTTTGTTCTTGAAAGTTGCCTCTTCAAAGAAGTCCAAAGCCTTTGAGGATAACTAATCCCTTTAAATCTTCCACTGTCCCTATGAAACAAATGGGGGACCTCATAAGAGTGGGGATAGAATTGTCCCTAATTACTGCTTTCCCCCCCTTCTAAATAGAAGTGTTATTTTTTGTAAAGTTTGAAAGAGGAGGGTGTTAAGTTTTCTCTAATTTCTGATTTAATAGCAATTTCCTTTTGATAACCACTTACCATATTCAGATGACCTTTGGTCATTTACTCATTCATTGAGCAGTTTACTGAGTTCAGCACCAAGTGCTATGCAAATGTAAAAGCACAAATCTTGCTCTTAAGGAGTTTACTCTTTAGTAAGGAAGCTAGAAAATACGCAAGGTTAATTATTGCAACAAGGTGAAATTTGTTAAGTGCCCTAAGAAGGAAAGCAAAGTGCCAGGGAAATGCAGAGATGGAAGAGAGAGGCCAGGGTCAAGAAAGACTTCTGAAGGAGAGGAAAAGGAGGTAATAATGTATAGTGACTGGTATATGGTAAATGTTCAGTAAATCTGGCTATATTACTATTATTTTTGTTATTATGACATAATGGATAAAAAAATCATAAGCAAAGATAGAGGGAAAAATTTGGTGCATTACAGAGAACAATTCAGTATGACTCAAGTAAAAGTAGAAAGAAGGTTATATGAAGGGGAGGCAATACTTTGAAAAGTAATTGGGACCAAATTAGCTAAGCTTAGGGGGTTTAGATTTTATTCTTTAGAGTCTAGAGTTTAGCTATAATTGTCTCTTTCTTTCCCCTATAGATCACTTAGGAAAATGGCTGTTGGTATGATCCTAGCATGCCTGGCCTTTGCAGTTGCTGCTACTGTAGAGATAAAAATTAATGTGAGTACAATAAATCTTAAGCCATGAGAGCAGGACCATACCTATTTTGTTCACTTTTCTGACTTGCTCAATCTTGATTCCCTGGGCCCTAAGCACAGTACCTGTTTTAAAGAAGGTGCATAATAAGTGTTTGTGGTAAATGAGTAGATACAGGGGTAAAGCAGCAGTGCAAAATGAAGCCCACCTCCCACCTGAGTGATTCAGAGTATATTGTCAAGGAATTTCCAAACACCAGTATCCAAGATATATAACCATCTCTTAGATAGCTTACCAGACACTCAAATAACTTTTGGCAGGTTGAATAGCCACTATTAGGGAATGATGTATGAGGCCACGACTGAGTCAAAAGGCATGGAGTTTGTTACCTGGCATCAGTGCTTGCTATATTGAGCTGGTGTTTCCCCCTCCAAACTGCCTTCAGAGTTTTCTAAGCCAAATGTTCTTTAGAGGTAGGAAACTGTGTCCTCCTGACTAGATGAGCTAGGCTGTCGAGAAAGGACTGAGGTATGTGTTTTCATGGTATCTGAAGGGTTATTTGTTGGTAATTCTAACACGTGTTCTCTGTCCTAAGGAAATGGCCCCACCCCAACCAGATTCCCAAGAGATTTTCCTACAAGTCTTGAATCTGGCAGATAATGAGGTGAAGGTTACAGTGCTGGGAGATGAAAACAACTCTCTGTTGGCAGAGTCCATCAAATCCTTTCAGGTGACGTATGGACTTGAATGAATCAGAAACACATTCAGATTATGTGCAAAGGCAGCAGCATAATACAGTGGTGAAGAGCATGCACTTGGGGAGTCAAACTGCCCCAGTCCAATTCCTGGTTCTGCCATTCCCTAGCTATAAGACCCTGAGCAAGTTATTTGATCTCTAAGCCTCAGTTTTAGCATCTGTAAAATGGCAATAATTTTTATGTCATAAGCTGTTGTAAGGATAAATATTATATGTAAAGTGCTTAGCATAATGTCTGGGACATTGTAAGCTCTCAATAGGTTGTAATTTGTGTTATTATTTCAAACTGCCTTGTAACACACACCCTGTGGAAGAGTTTGGCTTGCATATTTTCACGACTATATTATATATATTCTGAAATATTCATTTAAAAATATTTTTTAAACAATAAAAGTAATATACATTTATTGTAGAAAATTGGGGAGTATGTCAAAAGATATAAAAACCACCTATAAATCTATCACACGGAGATAATCATAGTTAGCATTTTTGTATAAATGAATAAATAAATTTTTAAAAAGTGTTGAAACACTATATGCTGTATTGACCTTGATTTTTTCTTAACATTAACCATCATAAGCATTTTCCCATGCCCTTAGGTAAACTTTGAGAATGTGATTTTAATGGATACATAATATTCTATTCTGTGGATATAACATGGCTTAGTAAAGTATTTCCTTATAGGTATTTAATTTTTTTTGTTATTATACATAATTCTATAATGAACATCCGTACTCATAAATCTTTATTCAAGCCTCTAATTACTCCTATGGTATATTTCTAGAAATGGAATTACTAGGTTAAAGGGTAATGTTGAAAGTATCTAATGAGGTCACCTGCCCTGGGTTACTATGAGATTGTGATGTCCAAGATGGGGTAGAAGGTGAGTGTGACAGGCTCTTCATTCTATAGAAAATGCCACACTATTCCAAACTCCACCTGAAGACAAAAAGCCAGAATTTCCACTTCCAACTGAAATATCACAATTTGTCTGTCTACACTGAGCATTCTGTGGAGGAGAAAAAATGGTACACGCTGATCATTCGAGAAGATGGGAAAAGTATTTCTAGCATGATGGTAAGTTGAGGAATGGCCTAGTTTCCAAATTATCTTAGAGTACAATGACTGGGCTCATCAATATCTTACCAAGGATATGAATGATGATCAAAGTTTCTTATTATCAGTTCCCTCTTGTCAGCTGTAACTGATGTTTACTTCCCTCTATTGTAGGTAAAGGATGAAGAAAACAAAACAACCAATGGGATGACAGCCATGAGGTTTGGATGCCAAGGAGACCCAGGCCTCTCTGTTCTCTTGAATCTTGGGTCTCTTCTGATCTGTGGGGCTTCACATGAAGAGACTTCACATTCTACTTGTCTTGTACAGGGATTCTCTTCCTAGAATGTCAAGAGAATTAGTGTCAGAAGGCATTTCCCAGGGCAGTGAGAAGCACAGATTCAAAACCAAGTCTTTTGGCTTGCTTTCTCATGTGGTATTCAAAGATGACCCTGTATTTATGTACGCCCCCTGTGCTCTGCAACATAAATCTCTTCTGCTGAATTTTATCCACTTATCTTGCTCTTAGGAAAATAACTGAATTCTTTCCTCTCGGTGATCACCAGAGAGAAATTTAGAAGTAAGCAAATAATCCTCCCTTTGTTATTGGTAGTTGAATATCTTTTATAGTTACTGTGTTTTTTAAGTAAAATTTAAAATAAACCTATAGAGGCCTCATGGTTTAGTAAAGGCAACACACCTGAAGTCAAAAGACTTGGTTTTGAATCTAGATAAGGCTGAAGGTCTTGTTAGACAGTCTGGGACATTTACAGAAATGGAGCCTTGAAGGGGTCACCTGCTCACTGGGGCAGGAATCTGACATGAAATAGACAGATGCATGTGCCTATGGCCATCAAGATTAGATGGTTGCTGTTGAGAATAGCATTTTAGAGGAGAGCTTTCAATAAAAAGTTTGAATTTCACTGAAGGGTGGAACAGTCATAATAATCTACTTTTGCATATGCAGCTTCAGAAAAAGTAAACAGATCAAAAATAAGTAAGACAACAATGAGGATAGGACTTCCCTGGGTCAGAGAGCAATGGGAACCTCCAGGAAGGATGAAAGGGAGCAATTTCTAGGTTAGTGCAGGATGATTGAATGTCCAGAAATCAATATCAAGGATTTTAGAGGGAACTGCCCTTCTAATCCCATGGGCCAGGGACCAACGCAAATGCTACCAGAAACCTAAACTGAGGGAGCAATTTAGCGGCCCGGGTTCAAAAGACTAGAAAGATGGTTCTGGAAGAGTCCAGGGTTATCTGCAGACCCAAAACAATGATAGCTCAACCTACTGTGGGCTGGGAGTCTTGAGTTTTGCATAAGTCAAATCAGACTTCATTTGTAAGAGGATAAGTGTCAGTTTTATATAAATACTGGTACGTATTTATACATATACATATATATATATATATATATATATATATATATATACACACACACACACACACACATAATTATTTTTCTTAGTGGAGTCTCAGTTGATGAATTACACCATTAGAAGACGGAAAGAAATTAGGTGCACCTAAGGTAGGTTAGTAAGGAGACTCGGACTGCCATGGGTGATCACAATAGTGTCATCCCAACTGAAATCAGGTGAGAGTATGGCAGATAAAAAGCTAATACCTGAGGAAAGAAAAAGTTAGGGACAGCTAAGACTACTGATTGCTTCTTACATGTGAGTTCATTTATTCACGCAGTTAACAATATACATCACGTACCTTTTATGTGCCAGCCACTATTCTAGGCACTAGGCATATAGCAGTAAACAAAACAGAAAAGGCCCCTGCCCTTTTATCAGGTGGGAGAGTCTGTCTGATCTGTAACAATGTCTCTACCCTTAGGTTTGTTAACACTTTGCATGAAGAGATCAACATCTCCCTGGGTACAGATACCTCCCTCAGTGTTGAAGAAGACTATGGTGTGTCTGCTTACAGAACTGTGCAAAGAGGAGAGTAAGAGCATTACCCTTGTAATTTTACTTTTATCAACAACTGTTTTTTAAATGCTTTCTTTGCATATAGGTGGGAGGATTAGGTATATCTCAGCTAATTTTAAATATACACAGATTCCTGCTCTCTTTCGACCTTTGCCTGCTTCCCTCAGTCTCACCTTTTTCTGCATAGATATATTGAGACCATGCTTGTTGTAAAGGCCATACTGTATAGTCAACAAGGCCATCTCTGGGAGGTTTGCCAGTTTATTACTGGCTCCCACTCCTACCCTTTGGTAACTCCTATTAACACCTCGTTCGAGCTTATCCTTTCAGGTTCACTGTTTTATGCTGTTCCACTAATTCATAAGACTTAGAAGAGAAAAATTCTTAAAATTTAGATGAGAAGACTTAGAGTCTGAAGTTCACAAAAGAAGACAATTTGTGCCTTCTGCATTCAGGTTTAAGGTTTAAAAAAAAAATTAGCCAACAGACAATGAAAAGCTCAGATCAGGGGTAGAAAAAACCTGGCATGAAAATAATTCACTCTGAGACTCCTCTCCTCAAAGAGAAATGGTAGCTTTGCTGATTGATTCACCATCAGTAGAGAGATGAAATCACTCTTTCCTCCAGAGATGGGAATGCTTTTCTAAACTGTAATGCCTATTCTAACCTAAAATTGTCCTGTTCCAGATATTCTGCGGTGCCTTGTAGAACAAAAAATGAGGAATTTTCACTGAATTTGGGTCTACTAGACTTTGGTGCAGCTTATCTGTTTGTTATTACTAATGTAAGTAGCTCCTGGCCATCCTTACTCTCTCCTTCCATATATCTGTATCTATATTTATGTCTAGATAACTATATCATATCTCTATATATAAATCTATATCTATCTGAATCTGTATCTGTCCTGGGACCCAGATAAGACTCTGTGGCAAGACAGCATCACATACTTATTTCTAGTGAAAGGTGATAGTTTCTATAATGACTTTAGAAAACCTACTAAGGTCTCCATGAGAACTTAAAAGAGATAACATTGGCAACAGGCACAGGGTCTTGGGGAATGGTAGACATAATTTATCTTGAGTCATTGCTATGAGGTGACATGGTTTGCTGCAGTCTCATTATGGCCCCAAGAAAACAAAAATTGTTTAGGTCTTCTTGACTGACTCCACATGTGGGTCTCCTAGCTCCTTGGAAACTGATCTGCTAGCATATCACAGTCTGAAATACCAAGACTGGTAACAAATGTCAGTCTCTACACAAAGTTTGGGGGATGAATTAACTGTGCTCCAGCAAAAGCAATTGTCTCAGCACTCAGGACATGACACCTCTGAATTTTAATTCTGATGTGAATCTTGCTTCTAATTTTATTTCATTACTTTTTTTTTTTTTTTTTTTGCGGTACGCGGGCCTCTCACTGCTGTGGCCTCTCCCGTTGCGGAGCACAGGCTCCAGACGCGCAGGCTCAGTGGCCATGGCTCACGGGCCCAGCCGCTCCGCGGTATGTGGGATCTTCCAGGACCGGGGCACGAACCCGTGTCTCCTGCATTGGCAGGCGGACTCTTAACCACTGTGCCACCAGGGAAGCCCTATTTCATTACTTTTGACATTGTATTAAATATAAAAAGAAGACAGTGAATAAGGAAAAGATGGAAAATTTCTAGAAGTGTGATGAGAATAATCTGTAAAGTTTTTTTTATTTTAATTAATTAGCATGATATCTTTAGTATGCCATTTTTTATTACAGCTTTATTAAGATATAAGTCATATACCATACAGTTCACCCACTTAAAGTGTATAATGGTTTTCAATGCATTAACATATTCAATATATATTGTATATTCAATACATATATAGAATATATTTTCAATAATATATGTTCAATGGTTTTTAATAAATTCACAGAGTTGTGTAATTTTAGAACATTTTCATCATTCCAAAAAGAAGCCCCATATTCATTAGCAGTTACTCACTATTCCCTCCCATACCCTCTAGCACTAGCAACTACTTGTTTACTTTCAGTCTCTATAAATTTGCCTATTCTGCCTATTTCGTATAAATGGAATGATATAACGTGGCCTTTTGTGTCTGGATTCTTTCATTTAGCATATTTTTTAAGGTTCATTCATATAGCATACATCAGTACTTCATTTCTTTTTATTGCCCAATAATATTCCATTGTATAGGTATAACACATTTTATGCATATATTCATCAGTTGATGAACATTTGGTTGTTTTCACCTTCTGACTAACATAAATAATGTTGTTATGAACATTCATGTACAAGTTTTTGTGTGGACATATATTTTCACTTCTCTCGGGTGGAGTTGTTGGGTCACATGGTAACTCTATGTTTAACCATTTGAGGAACTGCTAGACTTTTTCAAAGTGAACGTACATTTAACATTCCCACCAATAAAAGGTGGCAATTTTTCTACATCTTTGCCAACACTTGTTTTTCTATCTTCTTAATTATAGCCATCCTAGTAGGTATGAAATGGTATTTCATTGTGGTTTTTATTTATATTTTCCTGATGACTAATGATGTTGAGCACCTTTTTATGTACTTTTTGGCCATTTGTAATCTGCTTTGGAGAAATGTCTATTCAAATTCTTTGCCCAATTTCTAATTGGGTTGTGTTGAGTTGTAAGCATTCCTTATATATTTTAAACATAAGTCCATTATCAGATATATGATTTGCAAATATTTCCTCCCATTCAATAGGTTGTCTTTTTAACTTCCTTAATGGTGTCCACTGAAGTACAAACATTTTTAATCTTTATGATGTTCAATTTATCAATTTTTTTCTTTGGTTGCTTGTGCTTTTGGTGTTACATCTAAGAAACCATTGCCAAATCCAGTGTCATGAGGATTTATGCCCATTATTTTCCTTTAAGAGTTTTATAGTTTTACCTCTTATATTTAGGTCTTTAATCCATTTTGAGTTCATTTTTGTATATGATGTGAGCTTGGGGCTTAACTGCATTCTTTTGTATGTGAATATCCAGTTGGCCCAGCACAATTTGTTGAAGACTCATCTTTTCCCGTTAAATGGTCTTGACATTCTTGTCAAAAGTCAATTGACCAGAAATGTGAGGACTTATTTCTGGATTCTTAGTTCTATTCTATTGATCTATATATTTATTCTTGTGCCAGTACAATAATCTCTTGATTACTGTTATTTTGTAGTAAATTTCAAAATCAGTAAGTATATGAGTTTTTCAACTTAGTTCTTCCCTTTAAAGATTGGTTTGGCTATTATGGGTTCCATGAATTTTCATATGAATTTTAGGATCAGCTTAGGATCAGAAGGCAGCTGGGATTTTTGAGAGGGATTGCACTGAATCTGTAGGTGATTTTGAGGAGTTTTGCTATCTTAACAATATTGTCTCCTGGTCAGTGAACATGAGATGTTTTTCCATTTATTTAGGTCTTCTTTAAGACCTAAATTTTTCAACAATATTTTATAGTTTTTAGAGTATAGGTTTTACATTTATTTTGTTAAATTTGTTCCTAAGTATTTTATTCTTTATTTTGCTGTTGCTAATGTAATCATTTTCCTAATTTCATTTTTAGATTGTTCATTGCAAATATGTAGAAATACAGTTGATATTGATCTTGTGTCCTGCAACCTTACTGAACTCATTTGATAGTTTTAATAGTTTTTTAGTGGATCCCTTAGGACTTTCTACATACAAGATCCTGTCATCTGCATAAAGAAGCTTTACTTCTTTCTTTTCAGTGTGGATGACTTTTATTTCTTTTTCTTGACTAATGCTCTTGCTTGAAACTCCAATACAGTATTGAATAGAAGTGGTGAGAGTAGACATCCTCTTAGGGGGAAAGCATTCAGTCTTTTATCACTAAGTATGTTAGCTGTGGGGTTTTCATAGGTATTTATCAGGTATCAGGTTAAGTTCCCTTCTATTCCTAGTTTGTTGTGGGTTTTGTTTGTTTTTTACTATGAAGGGGGGAGGTTGAATTTTGTCAAATGCTTTTTCTGTGTCTATTAAGATAATCATATGGTTTTCTATTGATATGGTATATTATATTAATTGATTTTCTGATGTTAAACCGACCTAGCTGTATTAGTTTTCTAGGGCTGCTGTAACAAAGTACCACAAGCTGAGTGGCTTTATCAACAGAAATTTATTTCCTTATAGTCATAAAGGCTAGAAGTACAAGATCAAGGTGTTGGTAGAGCTGGTTCCTTCTGAGAGCTGTGAGAAAGAATCTGTTTCAGGGCTTCCCAGGTGGCGCACTGGTTGAGAGTCCGCCTGCTGATGCAGGGGACGCAGGTTCGTGCCCCAGTCCGGGAGGATCCTGCATGCCGCGGAGTGGCTGGGCCCGTGGGCCGTGGCTGCTGGGCCTGCGCGTCCAGAGCCTGTGCTCCGCAACGGGAGAGGCCGCGACAGTGAGAGGCCCGTGAACCAAAAAAAAAAAAAAAGAATCTGTTTCATTTAGCTTCCTTTAGCTTCTAGTGGTTTTCTGGCAGTATTTGGTGTTTCTTGTTATGTAAAAGAATCACTCCAGTCTCTGCCTTCATCTTCTCATGGAGTTCTCCCTGTATGTTTGTCTATGTTCAAATTTCTCTTATGAGGACACCAGTCACACTAGATCAGAGCCCACCCTAGCAACCTCATTTTAACTTGACTAATTCTATCTGTAACAACCCTATTTCTAAATAAGGTCACATTCTCAGGTACTAGGGGTTAGGACTTCAACATATGAGTTTTAGGGGGACACAACTCAACCCATAACACTTGCATTCCTGGTGTTTTCCTTCTGTCTCTCATATACTGCTCAAGATAGAGGCTATATATATTGTTTCTGAATGCCAGGATAATAAGCATCTAGAGTACGGATCATATATTAGAGACCTAAGGGCCCAGTTCCTCACGTAGTCCTGTTTTGTTTGGTCTGTACAGTCTTGACAAAAATAAAAATAATTATTATTAATTGACAATATTTAAAATTCAAGTGATTTTACCTAAGAAACTGTATTCCTTATATTTCTTAAAAACAAAATCAGAAGATTCTATAACAGGTATTACCATGTCAGTTGGCTGGTGCTATACTGGCTGTACACTTTAGATGGGGTTGGGCTGTCCAGTTCACCATAGTCCCTATCATTCCCATTCAGCCTGCTTTGTTTAGTTAATTACCTGCCTGTGGGTATTTGAGAATGTGACCTTGATTTACGAGCTTAGGTCACAGTCTTCTCTTAGGCTAAGAAAACCCAAATATATGCCTAGGTATTGTTCACAATACCAACTAAAACAACATTTGCCTTACTACATTTCGAACGCAATGGCTTTTGACTCAGAGAATCAAGGGCATTTGGACATGAAAGACTTTTGATTTCAGGGACTTTTGACCTATATGTTTTAGCTCTGCTATTTTTATCTCATGATATATCCAGATATTACACCGGCTATTTAATAACACTTACTACCTAATAACTGGGTTTTACTCCAACAAAAATACATAATTCCAAAAATTTAATTCCATTATTGTAAGAAATATTAGTAAATATAATCTATATAAAATAAAACCAACTACAGCTAAAAACCTGCATGTAATAAAAGTAATTTTAGATGAAAAAAGAATTGTAGAATCATGTATATTGGTAACATTAATAACAAAAAGTTGACCCTGAAAAGATTTCTTTTTGACCAAAATTTCACAGAAAAATTGCATCTTTTTGACAAAATTTGAATGTGTAAGATTTGAGTTCAAAAATAATGGCTAATAAATAGAATTCAACATAGCAAGTGGTATTTGATATGGATTTTAAAACATTGATCAAGGGCTTCCCTGGTGGCGCAGTGGTTGAGAGTCCGCCTGCTGATGCGGGGGACATGGGTTCGTGCCCCGGTCCGGGGGGATCCCACGTGCCGCGGGGCGGCTGGGCCCGCGAGCCGTGGCCGCTGAGCCTGCGTGTCCGGAGCCTGTGCTCCGTGGTGGGAGAGGCCACAGCAGTGAGAGGCCCGTGTACCGCAAAAAAAAAAAAAAAAAACATTGATCAAGAAAATCTTCAATGTGAGGGTTACCAAGAAAATAACTCATTTTGATAAAAGTAATTTTAGTAAAATAGATATTTAAATGGAAAATGTTAGAAATAGTTTAACTGTATTTACATAGAAAATTTAACAAGGAGTTAAACTTTTCTTAAGTATATGCTTTTCTGAAAATTCATTGTGTTTGTATAATTCAGATGCCATTTTACATTTAAAATGTTGGCCAGGATCAAAATACCCAGTAGGTCAAAATGGTGGGAATCTAAAGTACAGTATCAAAATAGTCTACCATTTAAGGGCTCTGCAGTAATGGTATTTGATTGACTGAAGTCAGGCAAGTGAGTTCAGTGTTACTGAAAGGAATTTCAAAAAACTGAAATTGTGTAGAAATTGCTTGGTAGCACAAGGATGAAAGTACAATGAGGGGACGGATATAAGACCATAAAATGTTTTAGGCCAGGAATGTTTACTTGAGACTCCTGACAAGCCCATTTCTTCTTTCCCTCACTAAGAGCACCAGTCAGGGTCCTCAGGCCTGGAAGATGGAATATATCCCAGCCAACAAAATGTCCATCGCATGGCAGCTACCACAATATGCCCTTGTTACAGCTGGGGAGGTCATGTTCTCTGTCACAGGACTTGAGTTTTCTTATTCTCAGGTAGGTTTTTGCAAGTGGAAGGTGGAGGTGGAGCTGTTGCTCAGAGGGTGGAGTTTTAATCCTGGCACTGCCTTAATTAGGTATGTGACCCTGGCCAAGGCCTCCATATTTTTTGGCCTTAGATTCCTTATGGTCCTGAACAGAGTATCAACTTGACTCCTAGGGTAATGGCAGGCTGCATCCCTATGCTGTTTGGAATCCAGAAAAGGATACTTAAATACTAAGAATAAGGGCTACGGAATCAAACTGCCCACATTCAGATTTCGGCTGCACACCTAATGTGTAACCTTGAGCAAGTGTATCTCTCTAATGCTATTTTTCTTTATGTAGAAAATAATAGTAATAGAACTTATCCCTTAGGGTTGTAATGAAGATTATGATATAATGAATTAAAATATTCAGTTAAGAGCTCCATCGTATTGTTACTCTGAACATTATTACCATCAGTGATAGCTGAACTTAGTAGGGGAAGTTTTTGTGGGAGAAGTTTTCTGGTTAGATGCATGGGGCATGAGGGTGGTGTAGGGAGTTTGTTTACTAACAAATTTGTGTCCTCTCTAGGCTCCCTCTAGCATGAAGTCTGTACTCCAGGCAGCCTGGTTGTTGACAGTTGCAGTTGGGAACATCATCGTGCTTATTGTGGCACAGTTCAGCAGCCTGGTACAGGTATGGACCTAAGGGAAGCAGGAGCACGTGTCTATCCAACTTCCTCTGCTCTCTCTTCCCCCTCCCCTCTGTCTCCCACATTCCCCACTCAGCCCTCTGACTTGAGATGGATTAGATACCCACAGACTTTGCCAGAAAAATAGACATGTAAGTGGCAATAATGACTACCATAGGCCCATGCAAGGAGAGGCCAGTGAGCCCTGTCTTCTGCCAAAGCTCTTCCTAAACAGGTGACCCTGGGTAAATCTGCTCCCCAGTCCTCATCCTATAAAGATCCCTTTAGTTTCAGGTTCTCCATATTCTTCTCTTATATGTATTTCTTCCTGCAGTGGGCCGAATTCATTTTGTTTTCCTGCCTCCTGCTGGTGGTCTGCCTGATCTTCTCCATCATGGGCCACTACTATGTTCCTATAAAGCTAGAGGATATTCAGGGGTCAGCAGATAAGCAGATTCCCCAAATCCAAGGAAACATGATCAACCTGGAGACCAAGAAGACAAAGCTCTAATGACTCCCTGGACTCTGCCCAGACCCCAATTCCTGACTCTGATCTTGGCCATCACCATCTTTAAGCATTTCTCACTCCGACTTGATTAGAAGAGAGAAGTAGTGTCATATCTGAGCTAATCTCCTCTATTTTTCTCCCATGATAGAGGCAGTTCTAGGACTGGGTTTTTCAGTACATTATAGCAAGTCCCCTGAGACTCTATGTCTTCCCATCTCTCAGTGAACTCGGTAAACCTTGTGTAGTGTTGCTGAAGCTGGCCTGCTACCTCCAAATGGCCATGAAAAACACAAATGTAAAATTGAGGTTAGTCTCTGTGGTTATCAAAGTTATGTAGGAATTGTTTTACCTGCCATTTAGAACTGATGACCCCACTTTTTGAAGTGCTGATTTAGAGGCAAAATTGCAGAATAACAGAGAAATGGTATTTCAAGTTTCTTCATTAGCAGTGTAATTGTACTGTGTACAAGGACCTCAAGAATTGGTATGTCTGGTGTGATCTGGTCCAGGGCCTGGCTTCTCAGGTATCCAGATTTGATAAGACCGTAGTTAATTTTTCAGTACAGAGAGTAGGAAACAAAATGACATTTTATTAACACATAGGAGAAGATATATCTTTCTGACAATTACAGTATTTTATCCACTAACCCAAATCCCCTTTCTCAGTACTGATAGATATTTGGAAACCAAATTAAAGATAGTAAACATGGCTCTGGAAAAGAGAACAAGTATAAATTGCAGAAGTCCTGATGAGCCATTTCTTCTACAGTGTACATTCTTCTTAGGGACTACAATGTTTCAGCCCTAGAGTACGCCCTCCTGTGGACAGCTGTGTAGACACTAATTATAATTTTCCACCCCTGCCTTTTCAATGTTGTTGGGCCAGCTTTGTCTTATTATTACATCATCTTGCTTATTGCAACAAGTATTTAATAACAACAGTATTTTTATGAACATAACTTCCTTTTTTATTAGTACTTCCTTCGGCCTCAAAGTAGTGGATCTGTTTTGATAATTTTTCATGTTTTACTTTTCCCAAAATTTTTAAATGCCATTTCTTCATTTAGGCCTAGATTTTCCTGTTTATTAAAAAAAAAAAAAGTTATATTAATACTCTAGGTTTGAGCTTCTAAAATGGCAGTGCTCCATGGGGGACATGGTCCCATATCAGGATTCTAACAAAATGTGGGGGTTGAGGGAAGGAGTGGTAGAACATGACAGGTTTTTGTTTGTTGCTGTGTTGGCGAAAGAAGTTGAGAAATATTACCTTGCACACAATGAATGAATCAGTGGACAGACATGGGAATATCATGACTCTACAGTGTATTGCTGGGGGAAAAGTTCAGAACAGTTGTCCTAGAGAGCCTCATTTCCATTGGTTTTGCTCCATTATTCTCATCTAGAACTGTGTTGAGTCAGTCTCACGTTATAAACGTAACAAGGAAAGTTGCTTAAGTTTCCCAAGCTTTAATACTCTAGTCTTAGTTACCAAGTTTTCCGAAGTACCGAAGTGACAGCAACACCATCCAGTTTCCACAGATATCTTAATGTGAACCTGACTGTGCTTCTTCAGAAGATTCTCTGTTCATTTTTGAGCAGCTTTAACTCAATCTGTTCTATGAACTATTGTTTCAAGAGATAGTAACAGTGCTCTGTGAATAAAAGTTTTTATGGATAAATAACTTTTGGAAATGAAGCATATATATCTTCTTCTTAACATTTGCATATTAAGGATTCTGAGATATCCTTCAGTAAAGACACAAGACACTTTGTTTAGTTTCACATGGTATAGTGTTCTGCAGAACACTGACTTGGGAAAAGCTGGCAGGAAATTCTTCCTTATGTTGAACTGAAAGCTTTCTCTTTGGAACCTCCTACCATTGGTTCTTTCCTTTATGGCTAACAAGAAAAAGCATAAACCTCTCTTTTATGCAGCAGAATTTCTGCTATTTGGAGAGAATTTTCATGTCGCCTCCCCAGTCATCAAGTAAGTATTCATCAAGCTAAAGATTCTCAGGTTTTTTTCATGGCTCTTCACAGGGCGTAGTCCAGTCCTTTCACAACTGTTTTTCCACTTCTGAAAAATATCCTTTCCCTGAAATGTAACAGTGGGTCAGAATCCCTCTTAATATGTGATATCTGAAGCCAAATATGTACGACATTCCAGAATTGGTTGGACCAGAAGAACTACAACCTGCTTTTCTCCAAACAATACACTTCTGTTAATGTAGCCTTAGGTAACATTAGATGTTTTTGGCAACTGCATCACAATGTAGGCTTACATTTTAATCACATGGCTGGTTAAAACCTCAAAATTTTTTAAGAGAGTTATTTTTTTATTCAAATACATCTTTGAGTTTCACTATATGCCATTCATTGAGTTAGGTGTTGGAAAAACAAAGATGAGTAATCTGCTATACCTGTGTGCAAGGTTACCTCACTTATCTTGACTAGCTGTCAAGATCTTAGAGAGTACACAGGGCTTGAGGAAGTAATGGAATACTGAGGAAGAGCAAGAAGGACAGTATGACAGGACTGGAGTGAGTAAGGTGTAAAGAGGTAGAGGATGCAGTCCCAGGAAGCTAGGGACCAGATTATGTGGGGCCTGTGGCCATGATAAAACATTTTGATGTTATTCTAAGTGAGATGTGAAACCGTTGGAGGTTTAGAACATGGGGATGACATAATCTGACATTCTCTAAGATCAATTTGGCTGCTAAGTAGAGAATTGTCTGTAAGCAGGAAGGAATGGAAGCAAGGAGTCCAATTAGTAGATATTTATAATAGTCCAGGTAAAACATGATTGTTATTTGGCCAAGGTGGTAGCAGTGGAGGTGGGGAGAAATGGCTTGACTTGGAATAAATTAAATTATCTTTAAGGTAGGACTGACGTGAATTGAATATGGTTTGCATATATGATTTGAAAGAAAGAAATCAGTGCTGACTCTTAGATTTGAAGGCTCGAGTAATGAGGATGAATGATGGTGCAATTTTCTGAGAGTAGGGAAGACTAGGGCAAGAATAGATTTGGGGTGTAAAGTAACTAAGAGTTTTGTGCATGTTGAACTTCAGATGCCAATAAGGTATCCAGCTGGAGATGTTGAGCTGGCAGTTTTATGAGTCTGAAGTTCAGTTAAGAGCCTGGAGCTGGATATATAAACTTGAGAGTCATCAGCATATAAACGGTATTTAAAGGCGTGACACTGGAGCAGATATCCTAGGAAGTAAACGTATACAGAGAAGAGGTTCAAGGTCTAGTCCTGGGGTTTCCCAACATTAGAGATCTAGAAGAGGAGGATCCAGAACAGGTGATGAGAATGAGTGATTTATGAAGTAAGAGGAAAACCAGGAGAATGTGATTTAATTATACATTGTTTATTACAATTAGATGAAACTAAAATGAAAAAAAAATCTTTGACCTAAAGGAAGCACATGTTCCTCTTAGGAAACCTGGGTTCTGGTAATTTCTATGTAAGTTTACCTGAATTCTTTTGCCTCCATGGTTTAATTCAATTTAATGGAACTTTTTTTTTTTAACCTGAGAGACATTATGTCAGAAGCTATGGGAGAAATAAAGTGGAATAAATAGAGTCCCTACTCTTAAGGAGTTTGCAGTAGGAAGATAAGGCATGTACCTAAATAACTATCATGTAAATAAAAATTAGTGTAATAATTTTCATTTGTTTAGCATTTTACTTTTCACATGCATTATTTCAATCCTGTTTACTGAAGACAGAATGTCACCTATACCAAGGAAATTACAAAATGTTACAAAAATTCATAAGAAGGAGAGATTACTTCTGGCCATGGGAATTAGGGAAGGATTCATGGAGTAGATAGTGTATTAGGCTTGACCTTGAAGGTGACTAGAATTTGGACATGGAAGCAAGGGACAAGACAGCATTGCAGGTAGAGAGTCCCTCACAAGCAAAGGTGAAGAGGCAGGAATACAAAACACTGGGAAAATGATGAGTAGTCTGATTTGTGTGGAGTAGAGTGTGTGCAGAGTAGTAGTGGGAGATAAGGCTGGAGAAGTATATAACAATATGTTGGAGTCTTCCACATCCATAGACATAAACATTAACACCAATTCTTTGTCTCCTTTTTAATGCCAGTGATCTCCATTTTACTTTATCTAGGGTAACTCAGTCATTCTCAAACTCAACTATATCTTAAACTTAAACATACCTTGAAAGACTCTACCTCCAAAATCTCCAATTTTGAGATCTTCTATCCTTCTACAACTTTTCCTCCCCCTCTCTATTGAACTCATTGTTCATCTTCATTTTAACCTCCAATTGACACATCTCAGTTTTCTCATACTGCGTGCTAGTCTGGCCATGAAACTAGCTTGGACCTTATGGTCAATTATTATAGCTCCACATTTTAATTATGCATTTGCTACCACCTCAGAATTTTTGGCCTTCTTCACCTTCCAACGTCTTTGCCAATCTCTTCTACCACTAGGCACATATATCCATTATTTCTATTCCTATTTTTGGATTGCCTGGGAGTGGAGGAAAAAGTCACAAGACTGATTATGTAGTTCCAAGTTCAACATCATTTACCCATTTTCCAAATTAGGAACTTAGGCATTTTCCATGATTCCTCCCTCTGCCACTTCACACATACTCAGTTGATCAACAAGTCTTGGAGATTCTACTTACTTAGTAGGCTTCGAATCTGTCCACTTCTCTCCTTTCCCACTGCTGCTCTACCAGTTAAAGCCACCATCATATCTGTAGATTATTACAACAGACTTTTTTTTTTTTTTTTTTTTTTACTGTACGCGGGCCTCTCAACAGTTGTGGCCTCTCCCGTTGCGGAGCACAGGCTCCGGACACGCAGGCTCAGCGGCCATGGCTCACGGGCCCAGCCGCTCCGGGGCATGTGGGATCTTCCCGGACCGGGGCACGAACCCGTGTCCCCTGCATCGGCAGGCAGACTCTCAACCACTGCGCCACCAGGGAAGCCCTACAACAGCCTTTTAAGTTTACTTTTCGGCCTCCAATTTTTCCTACATTACTAGCAATATGATCTTTCTTACAATGTAATTCATATTGCTTTATTGCTTAAAAGCACTTCATTGCTCCCTATTCAGTCTTAACTTCTAACTCCTCAACAAGGCCATCTGACCTTGTCCCTACCTACCTAACTAGTCTCATCCTGCCACTGGCCCTTGTCAAGTTGCACCCCCCCCCCCCACACACACACACAGAGATCTGATGAGATCCTAATTGGGATTTTATCACATCTATAGGTCAGTCTGGGGAGAGTTGGCATCTTTACTGTACTGAGCCTTCCCAACCTTGAATCTTTCTTTTTTAAATGTCATTCCTTTTACTTTCTTTGGGTTTAATTTGCTTTGCTCTTTCTAACTTCTTGATATAGATACTTGGGTCATTTATTATTTTTTTTTAATAATATACACATTTAGGATAATAGTGTATAGATACTTGGATCATTTATTTTTCTTTTTTATAATATACACATTTAGGATAATAGTAGGGTTTTTTTAATAGTTTTTTTTAATAAGTTTATTTTATTTATTTATTTTTGGGTGTGTTGGGTCTTGTTGCTGCGCATGGGCTTTCTCTAGTTGAGGCGAGCAGGTGCTACTCTTTTTTTTTAAATCTTTTCCCACATTGAGCTGGTCTTTATTTGCATCTGTTCATTTATTCATTGCTTTATCCATTCAACACATTTTTTCTTTTTTTTTCTTTTAACATCTTTATTGGAGTATAATTGCATTACAATGGTGTGTTAGTTTCTGTTTTATAACAAAATGGATCAGCTATACATATACATATATCCCCATATCTCCTCCCTCTTGCATCTCCCTCCCATCCTCACTATCCCACCCCTCTACGAGGGCACAAAGCACGGAGCTGATCTCCCTGTGCTATGTGGTTGCTTCCCACTAGCTATCTATTTTACATTTGTTAGTATATGTAAGTCCATGCCACTCTCTCACTTCATCCCAGCTTACCCTTCCCCCTCCCCGTGTCCTCAAGTCCATTCTCTATGTCTGCATCTTTATTCCTGTCCTGCCACTGGGTTCTTCAGAAACTTTTTTTTTTAGATTCCATATATATGTGTTAACATATCATATTTATTTTTCTCTTTCTGACTTATTTCAAAGTCTCTAGGTCCACCTACCTCACTACAAATAACTCAATTTCATTTCTTTTTATGGCTGAGTAACATTCCATTGTATATATGTGCCACATCTTCTTAATCCATTCATCTGTCTATGGACACTTAGTTTGCTTCCATGTCCTGGCTATTGTAAATAGAGCTGCAACGAACATTGTGGTACATGACTCTTTTTTTGAATTATGGTATTCTCAGGGTATATACCCAGTAATGGGATTGCTGGGTCATATGGTAGTTCTATTTTTAGTTTTTTAAGGAACCTCCATACTGTTCTCCATAGTGGCTGTGTCAATTTACATTCCCAAAACAGTGCAGGAGGGTTCCCTTCTCTCCACACGCTCTCCAGCATTTATTGTTTGTAGATTTTTAAATGATGGCCATTCTGACTGGTGTGAGGTGATACCTCATTGTAGTTTTGATTTGCATTTCTCTAATGATTAGTGATGTTGAGCATCCTTTCATGTGCCTCTTGGCCATCTGCATGTCTTCTTTGGAGAAATGTCTATTTAGGTCTTCTGCCCATTTTTGGATTGGGTTGTTTGCTTTTTTGATATTGAGCTGCATGAGCTGCTTGTAAATTTTAGAGATTAATCCTTTGTCAGTTGCTTCATTTGCAAATATTTTCTCCCATTCTGAGGGTTGTCTTTTCGTCTTGTTTATGGTTTCCTTTGCTGTGCAAAAGCTTTTAAGTTTCATTTGTTTCATCACTCCCATTTGTTTGTTTGTTTTGCAGTACACAGGCCTCTCACTGTTGTGGCCTCTCCCGTTGTGGAGCACAGGCTCCGGACGCACAGTGGCCATGGCTTACGGGCCCAGCTGCTCCGTGGCATGTGGGATCTTCCCGGACTGGGGCACAAACCCATGTCCCCTGCATCGGCAGGCGGACTCTCAACCACTGCACCACCAGGGAAGCCCTATTTTTCTTTTTACTTCCATTTTTCTAGGAGCTGGGTCCAAAAGGATCTTGCTGTGATTTATGTCACAGAATGTTCTGCCTATGTTTTCCTCTAAGAGTTTTATAGTGTCTGGCCTTACATTTAGGTCTTTAATCCATTTTGAGTTTATTTTTGTTTATGGAGTTAAGGAGTGTTCTGATTTCATTCTTTTACATGTAGCTTTCCAGTTTTCCCAGCACCACTTACTGAAGAGACTGTCTTTCTCCATTGTATATTCTTGCCTCCTTTATCAAAAATAAGGTGACCATATGTGTGTGGGTTTACCTCTGGGCTTTCTATCCTGTTCCATTGATCTATATTTCTGTTTATGTGCCAGTGCCATATTGTCTTGATTACTGTAGCTTTGTACTATAGTCTGAAGTCAGGGAGCCTGATTCCTCTAGCTCCGTTTTTCTTTCTCAAGATTGCTTTTGCTATTCGGGGTCTTTTGTGTTTCCATACAAATTCTGAAATTTTTTGTTCTAGTTCTGTGAAAAATGCCATTGGTAGTTTGATAGGGATTGCATTGAATCTGTAGATAGCTTTGGGTAGTAGCGTCATTTTCACAATGTTGATTCTTCCAATCCAAGAATATGGTATATCTCTCCATCTGTTTGTATCTTTAATTTCTTTCATCAGTGTCTTATAGTTTTCTACATACAGGACTTTTGTCTCCTTAGGTAGGTTTATTCCTAGGTATTTTATTCTTTTTGTTGTAATGGTAAATGTGAGTGTTTCCTTATTTTCTCTTTCAGAATTTTCATCGTTAGGGTATAGGAATGCAAGAGCATTCTACGCATTAATTTTGTATCCTGCTACTTTACTAAATTCATTGATTAGCTCTAGTAGTTTTCTGATAGCATTTTTAGGCTTCTCTATGTACAGTCTCATGTCATCTGCAAACAGTGACAGTTTTACTTCTTTTCCAATTTGGATTCCTTTTATTTTTTTTTCTTCTCTGATTGCTGTGGCTAAAACTTCCAAAACTATGTTGAATAATAGTGGTGAGAGTGGACATCCTTGTCTTGTTCCTGATCTTAGAGGAAATGGTTTCAGTTTTTCACTATTGAGAACGATGTTGGCTATGGGTTTGTCATATATGGCCTTTATTATGTTGAGGTAAGTTTCCTCTATGCCTACTTTCTGGAGGGTTTTTATCATAAATGGGTGTTGAATTTTGTCAAAAGCTTTTTCTGCATCTATTGAGATGATCATATGGTTTTTCTCCTTCAATTTGTTATTATGGTTTATCACATTGATTGATTTGAGTATATTGAAGAATCCTTGCATTCCTGGGATCAACCCCACTTGATCATGGTGTACGATCCTTTTAATGTGCTGTTGGATTCTGTTTGCTAGTATTTTGTTGAGGATTTTTGCATCTATGTTCATCAGTGATATTGGCCTGTAGCTTTCTTTCTTTGTCTGGTTTTGGTATCAGGGTGATGGTGGCCTCGTAGAAGGAGTTTGGGAGTGTTCCTCCCTCTGCTCTATTTTGGAAGAGTTTGAGAAGGATAGGTGTTAGCTCTTCTCTAAATGTTTGATAGAATTCACTTCTGAAGCCATCTGGTCCTGGGCTTTTGTTTGTTGGAAGATTTTAATCACAGTCTCAATTTCAGTGCTTGTGATTGGTCTGTTTATATTTTCTATGTCTTTCTGGTTCAGTCTCAGTCGGTTGTGCTTTTCTAAGAATTTGTCCATTTCTTCCAGGTTGTCCATTTTATTGGCATATAGTTGCTTGTAGTAATCTCTCATGATCCTTTGTATTTCTGCAGTGTCAGTTGTTACTACTCCGTTTTCATTTCTAATTCTGTTGATTTGAGTCTTCTTCCTTTTTTTCTTGATGAGTCTGGCTACTCTTTGGTCAATATTGTTTATCTTCTCAAAGAACCAGATTTTAGTTTTATTGATCTTTGCTATTGTTTCCTTCATTTCTTTTTCATTTATTTCTGATCTGATCTTTATGATTTTTTTCCTTCTGCTAACTATGGGGATTTTTTGTTCTTCTTTCTCTAATTGCTTTAGGTGTAAGGTTAGGTTGTTTATTTGAGATGTTTCTTGTTTCTTGAAGTAGGATTGTATTGCTATAAACTTCCCTCTTAGAACTGCTTTTGCTGCATCCCACAGGTTTTGGGTTGTTGTGTTTTCATTGTCATTTGTTTCTAGGTATGTTTTGATTCCCTTTTTGATTTTTTCAGTGATCTCTTGGTTATTAAGTAGTGTATTATTTAGCCTCCATGTGTTTATAGTTTTTACAAATTTTTTCCTGTAATTGATATCTAGTCTCACGGCATTGTGGTCAGAAAAGATACTTGATACGATTTCAATTTTCTTAAATTTACCAAGATTTGATTTGTGACCCAAGACAGGATCTATCCTGGAGAATGTTCCATGAGCACTTGAGAAAAATGTGTATTCTGTTTTTTTGGGATGGAATGTCCTATAAATATCAATTAAGTCCATCTTGTTTAATGTATCATTTAAAGCTTTTGTTTCCTTATTTATTTCATTTTGGATGATCTGTCCATTGGTGAAAGTGGGGTGTTAAAGTCCCCTACTATGATTGTGTTACTGTCGATTTCCTCTTTTATGGCTGTTAACATTTGCCTTATGTATTGAGGTGCTCCTGTGTTGCATGCATAAATATTTACAATTGTTATATCTTCTTCTTGGATTGATCCCTTGATCATTATGAAGTTCCTTCTTTGTCTCTTATAACAGTCTTTATTTTAAAGTCTATTTTGTCTGATATGAGAATTGCTATTCCAGCTTTCTTTTGATTTCCATTTGCATAGAATATCTTTTTCCATCCCCTCACTTTCAGTCTTCATGTGTCCCTAGGTCTAAAGTGGGTCTCTCATAGACAGCATATATACAGGTCTTGTTTTTGTATACATTCAGCCAGTCTGTGTCTTTTGGTGGGAACATTTAATCCATTTACATTTAAGGTAATTATGGATATGTATGTTCCTGTTACCATTTTCTTAATTGTTTTGGGTTTGTTATTGTAGGTCTTTTCCTTCTCTTGTGTTTCTTGCCTAGAGAAGTTCCTTAGCATTTGTTGTAAAGCTAGTTTGGTGGTGCTGAATTTTCTTAGCTTTTGCTCTCTGTAAAGGTTTTAATTTCTCCATCGAATCTGAATGAGATTCTTGCTGGGTAGAGTAATCTTGGTTGTAGGTTTTTCCCTTTCATCACTTTAAATATGTCTTGCCACTCCCTCTGGCTTGCAGAGTTTCTGCTGAAAGATCAGCTGTTAACCTTATAGGGATTCCCTTGTATGTTATTTGTTGTTTTTCCCTTGCTGCTTTTAACATTTTTTCTTTGTCTTTAATTTTTGATAGCTTGATTAATGTGTGTCTTGGCGTGTTTCTCCTTTGATTTATCCTGTATGGGACTCTGCTTCCTGGACTTGCTTAACTATTTCCTTTCCCATATTAGGGAATTTTTCAACTATAATCTCTTCAGATATTTTCTCAGTCTCTTTCTTTTTCTCTTCTTCTTCTGGGACCCCTATAATTTGAATGTTGGTGTGTTTAATGTTGTCCCAGAGGTCTCTGAGACTGTCCTCAATTCTTTTTTCTTTATTCTGCTCTGCAGTAGTTATTTCCACTATTTTATCCTGCAAGTTACTTACCCGTTCTTCTGCCACAGTTATTTTGCTATTGATTCCTTCTAGAGAATTTTTATTTTATTTTTCATTTATTGTGTTGTTCATCATTGTTTGTTTGTTTGCTCTTTAGTTCTTCTAGGTCCTTGTTAAATGTTTCTTGTATTTTCTCCATTCTATTTCCAAGATTTTGGATCATCTTTACTATCATTACTCTGAATTATTTTTCAGGTAGACTGCCTATTTCCTCTTAATTTATTTGGTCTGGTGGGTTTTTACCTTGCTCCTTCATCTGCTGTGTGTTTTTCTGTCTTCTCATTTTGCTTAACATACTGTGTTTGGGGTTTCCTTTTTGCAGGCTGCAGGTTCGTAGTTCCCGCCGTTTTTGGTGTCTGACCCCAGTGGGTAGGGTTGGTTCAGTGTGTCGTGTAGGATTCCTGGTGGAGGGGACTAGTGCCTGTGTTCTGGTGGATGAGGCTGGATCTTGTCTTTGTTGTGGGCAGGACTGCATCCGGTGGTGTGTTGTGGGGTGTCTGTGACCTTATTATGATTTTAGGCAGCCTCTCTGCTAATGGGTGGGGTTGTGTTCCTTTCTTGCTAATTGTTTGGCATAGGGTGTCCAGCACTGTAGCTTGCTGGTTGTTGAGTGGAGCTGGGTCTTATCATTGAGATGCAGATCTCTGGGAGAGCTTTCGCTGTTTGATATTACACGGAGCCAGGAAGTCTCTGGTGGACCAGTGTCCTTAACTCGGCTCTCCCACCTCAAAGGCACAGGCCTGACACCCCACTGGAGCACCAAGACCCTGTCAGCCACACAGCCAGGTACGTGGGGAGTTTCTTGCCTTTTGGAAAGTCTGAGGTATTCTGCTAGCATTCAGTAGGTGTTCTGTAGGAGTTGTTCCACATGTAGATGTATTTCTGATGTATTTGTGGAGAGGAAGATGATCTCCACATCTTACTACTCTGCCGTCTTGAAGGTCTCTCTCTCTAATCTTCTTGAATCTGTAAGTTAACATCTTTCATCAAATTTGAAATTTTTTCAGCCTTTGACTCTTTCTTTGCATATTTTTTCAGCCCTACTCTTGTCCTCTGCTTCTGGGGCTCTCATGACATAAACATTAGATCTTTTGTTATTGTCCCACATGCCGCTGAGGCTCTGTTCATTTACTGTTGTTGACTGGATAGCTTCTATTAATCTGTTTTTGAGTTTACTGATTCTTTACTCTGTCATCTGTAGTGTACTGTTGAGCACATCTAGTGAGTTTTATTTCATTTATTGTAATTTTCAGTTTTATAATTTTTTTATTCTTTTTTATAGCTTTATTTCTTTGCTGAGACTCTATTTTTTCATTTGTTTCAAGACTGTTTGTAATTGGTAGTTTAAATATTTTTATGATTGCTGTTTTAAAGTGCTTGCCAGATAATTCCAACATCTGAATCATCTCATTGTTGGCATCTGCTAATTGCCTTTTCTCATTGAAGTTGTGATTGTCCTGGTGCTTAGAACGGTGAATTATTTTCAGTTGTATCTCATACATTTTGGTTATTATGTTGTTAGATTCTACATGCAATCTTTTTCTTTTCTGGCAGAAGTCACCCTGTTTAAGAGTAGTGCTCAGGTCAGGTGGAGGTGGATATTCAGTTCCCCACTGGGTCCTGTGACAACCCTGGGTCCTATGATACCAACTGGCACTACCTCATTGCTGCTGGGTTTAAAGTTGAGCTCCCTGCTGGGCCCCACTGACAGCATGGGGGAGCTTAGAGTGCCACATAGCTCCACCTCATGCTTCCCCTTCCATCTCATTGATAGTGGGTGGGTGTGTGAGTTCAGTTCTCTGCTGAGCTCCACTTAAACTAGGGATGGAAAAATGGTGAGAGTGGAGAACGTGGACCACCAATATGTCCCAGTTCATTCCATCTCGTTGCTGCCTGGTAGAGGAAGAAGTTCAGCAACCCCCTGGGCCCTGCTGACACAAGGGCAGGAAGGAAGAAGAGTGCTGACTAGCACCACCTTCAAGGGTTGGGAAGGGTTGGAAGCTCAGCTCCTTGCTTAGTCATGCTGACACTACCCCAGTGGTGGAACTGGAGTACTGCCTGCTATCACTGACCTTGCATACACCACCCTGATGGGAGAAGCAGAATGGTAGCAATGGTTGAGGGATGAAAATTCAACTCCCTGCTCAGTCCCACAGACATTACAGTGGAGGAGACAGTTTTCCATTGGTGTTTGGATGGAGTAGTATTGGTATTGCAAACAGTGTTTTCTGTTCTGCTAACCTGCTCTTTTTCTGGTTCCTTGGCTGGGTGAACAGTCGTTATGGAGGACTCTTTTGGCTGCATCTGTTAGTGGTTGCAGTTTGTAGGCTTCTCCAGCACCCTGCCTGAGATACATAGGAAACAAAAGGAAACCTAGGAATTCCTGTGAGTTTACTTTCTAAAAACCCAAACATAATGTTTTTTTTGTTTTGTTGTCCTTTCCTTTCTTCCACAGACTATAGTGGAGGCCTTTGTAAGGGTGAGATTAATGCTTGGTATGGCATCTAGGGAAGGTCTGTAAGGTCTTGTGTGGTCCCTGAGAAATTATGAGTCCTGTATGGTGGGACGTAGACCATGTTGCAACGTGTAGCTTGAGCAGTGGCATGTGGCCTCCTTCCTAGGCTATGCCATAACAAACAAAGCCAGCACAATTCACTTTTAACATGTCTGGTTTCTGCATTGCTCTGGTGCCTTCTGAGACACTAGGACCTCTAGAAGAGGTGGATTTAGTTCTAACTAAAGGTAAGTTTCTTATTGCTCTGGTTAGAGAGACAGCTTTGTATTATTACCAGAAGAAACATGGACTCTGAACTAGCAAACTCTAGTTTGAATCTCTTATTTACTACTGTGGGTCCTTTTGCAAAGTTTCTTAATATCTCTGAGACTTGGGTAAAGGGTGATAATAACTGTCCATAGAGTTTCTCAGAGAATAAAATAAAATATGTGCAAAGCATTGGGGATACAGTAGGTACTCCATAAATACTATAGTCTACTACATTAAGTTTTAATCTTTAGGAAAGAAAGTTCAGATCTTCAGTAAGTTAGAACTTAGTGGTATAAACCTGCCTTGGGCTAACTTCATCTATATTCTCTGCAATATCCAATTATAGAAATTCAAAAAGGAGCCAGAATTCTACTCATGAAGCACAGCAGGTTCTGCGTCCATGATATTCAATTCCCTAAAGACAAGGATCATATCTTATATTTCTTTTACATTCTCCACAGGATCCTCCCTGCCCAAACCTCTCTCTTAGAGAACCTCACCAGCCACACCCAGAAGAGGGGAAGCCCTAGGTATTAAGCAACTCTGCCATCCTTGGAGATTGGACCAAGGTGGAACATTGGCCCAAGTAGGGCTCATCAGAGTCTCTCAAGAATTTAGAATTGAGACAAAGGTTCAGAGAGTCAAATGGAATAGGACACTCAAACTGAAGGGTGTGTGGGTTTTGGGGGGTCAGGGGTGGTGGCAGCATGGCAACTTTTGTGTAAGCAGAAGTTACACAGGGGTGAGATTAGAATCCTGTAAAAGAATGTGGTTAGCTGAGAGGACAGATGAGCAAAAAGAGAAAAGCTTAAGTATGAAGACACACAGCTTGGAAGGAAAACAAAAAGAGACAAGAGGACAGACATCCAGGGAAAAGTGAGAAAGAAAAGGGGACAGGATATCAGGAACACAGGGAATTGGAATGCTCAACCTAGAAGAATTCAGATGACTAGGAATCTGTTAGCTACAAACACCACTGAGCCTCTGTTGCCAGAAGCAGCCGCTTTACACCTGATTGATGGTGCCAGCCTTGCCTGAAGACCCTGTAATGACCCTACTTGAGGTGATTACCAGTCAAGTGAGTGCCAGCTTTCCTCACACACTCCCCAGCTCTCCTTCACTGCTTCCACATCTACAGCTAGAGGCAGATCCTAAAATGCATGTGGGCCAACTACACAGTCAAATTTGGGAGCAAGAGGCCTGCATGGTAAAAGAGTTGCAAAACTGC
Organism: Stenella coeruleoalba; assembly: GCF_951394435.1. Lineage (NCBI taxonomy): Eukaryota > Metazoa > Chordata > Mammalia > Artiodactyla > Delphinidae > Stenella > Stenella coeruleoalba. The sequence continues at coordinate 77,354,064 of NC_137150.1, read as the reverse complement.
ACTAATGTTTATCAGCAAAACCCCAGAGGAATAAACATGGAACTGAATTATGAGGGTACCACACTAGAAATGGAGGAAAAGACTTTCAGTTAGGCTAAAAATGATTATATAGGTGCACTTATCAGAGAGTCTGCATTCAATGTGCTATCACATGCAGTTGGTAGAGTTCTAATTATTTTATCTTTTTGTAGACTGAAAATTGGATCCACTTCTCACCTAGGCTGAGTTGAGATGCCAGAAATCCCTTATAGAGGAAGGAATAGAAAGATCTAGGGAGATGAGAATGCCAGTGTGGATTTATGTACTACCCTCTAAACCATCCCAACCCTGAGGACACAGCTGTCGTAAGAACATTGAGAAATGCATTAATGAAGGTAGTGCCAACGTATTTGAAAAGCACCACAGTGGCTACCTTCTGTAGGTCAGAGATGAAGGTGGAAAATACTGATATTGAAATAGATTCTGTGATTTCAATAAGGATGATGGCAGCTTGGGATGGAAGAGATAATAAGTGGCACCAAATTGTCAGAAACAACTTGGAGCTGGTTATTTTAGTAGGCAGAAGAGCTGGTGTGGGTAATCAATTTGGTTTGACTCACAGGAACATTTGGCATTGAATAACTGATCATAGGGTCACTAGCGCTGAAATTAGGAGGGTCATCATGCTTACCTGGGTAAAGAAAAATTTCTCTGAAGTAAAGGCCCTTTGGTGAGCATTTACATAGGACACAGATATTCCCACACTCTGAGTTCATTCTTAGAGATCCCGTCACATACCTCTTTTTCCAGACCAACTTGTTACCAATCCTCATTATCTTATTCCTTTCATGTCCCCGACTATCCTGCCAAATCATTAGCCCCTGTCCATGCATTACTATAGAGCTGCTCCACAGGCCTGCTTTCCTGTGGGCAAAATGGGCAATGAGATGTCCTGTTTAAAATTATGCCCATTGGATGGAATTTCCATTTTATTTTGCTGAAGGGCCACTCCTTGGTGGGGCTGCTGCATTGCAGAAGTCATCTCCAGCTGTCATGCAAAACCATCTATGAACTAGACTCAGATTTTTTTCTTTTCAGTCAACTGGCCATGGAGAGCATTTCATGCGGCTTAAGCATAGTATGAGGGCAGGATGGCAATGCAATGGGAGTAGCACACCAGGAGTGAGAACTACATGCTCATCCAATTTACACTTGCTCAAGCCCAGTCCCAAATATACCACGTGATGCAGGAGTGTTACTGGTCATGCCTGACTCTGTGGCTTGGTAGATCGGACACCCAGTTCATGTGGGGCAGCTGTTGTTTTACAGTCAAGTGAGTGTTCAGTCTCTACCATAGCCCAATAGGAAGCCAAGAGTTCTCTCTCAAAATAAGGATAAGAACATTTCGAAATAGGTGTGATTTTACTCAAAAACCCTATGGGCCTCTACTCTGAATCTCCTATCAGGGCTTTCACAGAGGCCATACAGCATCTTGATCAGTCATAGGTATTTTGCAAACCATTGGACTCACTGGTCATAAATAATCATCTATCATTCAAACTAGGAATGTCTTGAGAGTAAAGGGGACACTAGTAATAAATATGCTGGGACAACAGGCATAAATTAAAACTATCCTGACATACATGGCCATCCAGTCATAAAAGCCAAGTGATTAATTTGTTTACTAGGTATTCATGACCAGCCAGAGTACACATTGCAAGATGAATCCAGGAAATTTTGATAGAGAGCTCTCAATTCTAAGATATTTTGGATTAGGCTATTGGATTTCAAGGTAAGAAATCTTCAAGTATTCAGGCAGAAAAAGGAAATATTTAATCAGTTCTTGAACTTTAGCATGCACTAGAAGCGCCTGGATGGTTTATTAAAACAGATTACTGGATTCTATACCCCATATTCCTAATTCAGTAGCTATAAAATGGGGACTGAAAATTTGCATTTTAACAAATTCCCAGGTGATGTTAATGCTGCTGATCCAGGGACCATACTTTAAGAACCACTGATCTACTGAGAAGAGAAAAAAAAAATCCCCACAGACTGTCCTCATGTTTTTCCACAGCAACATTCAATACCAAAAGATAATGGAGCAGTTGTTACAATATTCTAAAGAAAAAATTATACCAAAATATGGTTGAATTTTTAGGGCCACTGATAGCTTTCATAAACTTAAGGAAGATTGCCTGTATGAGAGAGAACCTCTTGCACAAGCTGTGTGATGATGAAATCCAGATAAGATGAATAAAAATAAAGAACTCGGGAATGGAGAAGTTGTGTTAAATATAAAACCAACACTGACTAATTGTGAGAATGATGATTGTAAAGCAGATTATAAATATAAACTTTGATAAAATAATACTTATGTATATGGAGACAAAATATCTCATCTATAAGGATGAAATATGTAAACCAAAATTTGAGCCTCTCTTTAAGACAGGCATCACCTTTAACTTAAAAGGAGACTAAACAAGATCAATAACAGGTCCTAAAAGTACTTTTTTTTTTTATTCAGACACTATCTTGTAAATCACTTTTCTGAAAATGGAATCTAGAGGGTACAGGATATTTATGACCTGAGTGTCTAAAGAAAGGTTGAATTTACTAACTAATTCAGGTTCAGATGAGGTCTTCAGGAATACAAAACCTGACTATGCTCTATCTTGCCTACAATTTCTCTGTGGTATTTACCTGCTATTCAGTGTAAGAAATTAAGACTCTTGTGCTGTCAAACTGTCTAATGACTCAACTGAAATGTAAATCTTTGTTTCTCAAGAATTGTGAAATATGTTTGAGATAATGAAAAGAAGTCCGAATGCCTGGCTAGTTCCTGTCTTGATGTATGGGATCTTAAAATGAACTCTAAGGACTTTGTGTCCATGACACTACCCCAAGAAAAGTGCAGCGTTTTACTCTACAGAGTTGTAAAAGACCAGAACAGCTTTTGATTTTTAAGATGGCCATCCTTCTGCAGAAGTTAGAAAATATCTTGAACAAAAACTGTGTCTTTTGCAGGTTTTCTAAAATAAATGTAACTGGGAACTTTGTTTACTTTTACCGTAAGATTAAGTTGGGAGGTGAGGAGTGGAGAGATTAGAGGAAATATGAGAGTTGCTAGCATTCTCATGTTTATACCAGGTAGTCCATTTGAAATCAGCATTTTTCTTTGTCTTTTTTCATAATCTGGAAGGGCTCTTTAAAAAAAAAAAAAAAAACTCGAACGATTTGAAGTTTAACAAATCCTCTAGTTTCACTTCAATTTCCTTCTGTTAAAGTAGGAAAAACTTTTAATTAAAATTAGAATTTAATTTTTAATTAAAATATTTAATTAAAATTAGACATTTTAAAAGGATTTTTATCACTCTATATATGCAGAGAAAACATTTTGAAATGATATTCATGTACTATACTTAAGATTTTTATTGAGGCATAGTAGATGTATCATAGAATTCACTCCTTATAAGTATACAATTGAATGATTTTTAGTAAACGTATAAAGTTGCGCAACCATCACCATAATCCAATTTTAGAACACTTCCATCACCTCAGAAAGGAACCTCTTGTCCACTTGCAGTCAATTCCTGTTCAGACCAATCTCAGGCAACCCCTAATCTACTTTCTGTCTCTACAGAGTTGTCTTTTCTGGATCATATGATATGTGGTCTTATGCATCTGGGTTCCTTCACTGAACATATTGTTTTTGAAGTTCATCCATGTTGTAGCATGTATCACTTATTTGTTCTTTTTTTACTACTGAATAGAATTCTACTGTATGGATATACCATATTTTGTTCATCCATTCACCAGTTGATGGAAATTTGGATTTTTTTCTACATTTTTAGTTAGTAAAAATAAGGCTCTTATGAACATTCATGTACAAGTCTTTACATGAATATATTATTCCTCTTGGGTAGATGCCAGGGAGTGAAATTGCTGGGTCATATGGTAAATTTATGTTTAACGTGTGTTTTTTTTTTTTAAACATCTTTATTGGAGTATAATTGCTTTACAATGGTGTGTTAATTTCTGCTTTATAACAAAATGAATCAGCTATACATATACATATATCCCCATATCTCCTGCCTCTTGCCTCTCCCTCCCACCCTCCCTATCCCACCCTCCTAGGTGGTCACAAAGCACTGAGCTGATCTCCCTGTGCTATGTGGCTGCTTCCCACTAGCTATTTTACATTTGGTAGTGTATATATGTCCATGCCACTCTCTCACTTCATCCCAGCTTACCCTTCCCCCTCCCCATGTCCTCAGATCCATTCTCTACATCTGCATCTTTATTTCTGTCCTGCCCCTAGGTTTTTCAGAACTTTTTTTTTTTTTTAGAATGTGGTTTTTCTTTAATTGACAAAAGGCATTTCAAAGTGGCTACATCATTTTACATTTCTATCAGCAATTATGAGGACTCCCATTTCTCCATGTCTAGGCCTCCACTTATTATTGTCTGTCTCTTTTATTATCATCATTCTAGTGGGTGTGTGGTTTTAATTTGTATTTTCCTCATGACTCATGATACGATAAAGAGCATCTTTACATGTGCTTATTAGCCATCTTTGTCTTCTTTGGTGTAATCACTATTCAAATCTTATCTATTTTTAAAAATTGGGTTCTTTGTCTTATTGAGTTATGAGATTTCTTTATATATTCTGGTTAGAAGTATTTTATTAGAAACATGATTTGTCACTATAGTCTCTAAGTTTGTGGCTTGTATTTCCATTTCCTTAATGGTGTCTTTTGAAGTGAAAAAGTTTTAAATTTTGATGAAGTCCAATTTATAAATTTTTCTTTTAAGGATTATGCTATTGGTGTCATAGCTAAGAACTCTTTAAGTAATCCAAGGACACAAAGGCTTTCTACTACCTTTTCCTCTAAATGTTTTACAGTTTTAGCTCTTACACTTAGGTCCACTGTCCATTTTGAGTTAACTGCTTTTGTGTGCTATGAATTAAGGGTCTAAATCCACTTTTTGGCATGTGGCCATTGGCAAATGACCCAGCAGCATTTGTAGAAAAGACTATCTTTTCCCCATTGAACTGCCTAACTAGCTTTGCCAAAAATCAATTTACCATAAATATAAGATTTCTGGACTCTCAATTCTCTTCCATTGATCAATATGTCTATCCTTATGTCAGTACCACACTGTCTCAATTATGGTAGCTTTATAGTACATTTTAAAATGGGAAGGTATAAGTCCTCCAATTGTATATTTCAAGATTGTTTTGACTATTCTGGTAATCAGTCTTGCATACCTAGAATAAATCCCACTTGTTCGTGGTGTATAATTATTTTTGTGTATTAAAATATTTGGTAATATTCTGTTAAGGATTTTTGCATCCAAGTTCATGAGGAATGTTTGTAGTTTTCCTTGTTTTTTGGTCATATCTTTGTCTGGCTCTGTACTGTCTTCCTGAATGAGTTGGGAAATGTTTCCTCTTCCATTTTCTGGAAGAGATTGTATAAAGTTAGTTTTAACTACCCTTTAAAGGTTTGATACAATTATCCAGTGAGACTATCTGGGCCTTGAGATTTCATTTTGGAGAGTTTTTAATTAAAATTTCAATTTCCTTCATGGTTATAGGGCTATTCAAATTGTCTATTTCATCTTACTTGAATTTTAGCAGTTTGTGGTTCTTAAGGAATTGTTCCATTTTTTTTCTAAGTTGTCATATTTATGAGCATACAGTTGTATGTAGTACTCCCTTATTTTTTTTAATGGCTGCACTATGTGGAATGATATATCTGATTTCATTCCTAATATTGGTGTTTTGTGTTCTATTTTTGTCAGTCTTGCTAGAGGTTTGCCAAATTCATTATTTTTTTGAAGAATGAACTTTTTGTTTCCTTGGGGTTTTGTTTTCAGTAATTTTTTCCTATTTCCAATTTTATTTTCTGTATTATCTCATTCCTGCTGCTTGCTTTGGGTTTATTTTGCTCCTTTTTCTAGTTTCTGGAGGAAAGAAGTTATTGATATGACACCTTTCCTCATTTTAAATGTAAGCATTTAGACCTATAAATTTCCATCTCAATACTGCTTTAGTTGCATCCTACATACTTTAAGTTGTGTTTTAATTTTTTATTTAGTTCTACATACTTTTTAATTTCCCTTGAGACTTATTATTTGACCCATAATTATTTAGAAGTGTGTTGCTTAGCTTCCAAGTGTTTTGAGAGTTTCCTGTTGTCTTTCTTACAGATTTCCAGTTTGATTCCACCATAGTCAGAGCACACATACTTTATGAGTTCAATTCTTTTATATTCGTCAAGATTTGTTTTAGGTGTTTTTTTTTTTTTCCTACTTGGTCAGTGTTTCACAGGACATTGAGAAAAATGTAGTCTACTGTTGTTGGATGGTCTGTTTTATATGTGTTAATTAGATCCTGATGATAGTGTTGTTTAGATCTTCTATGTCCTTGTGATTTTTTGCCTAACAGTTCTATTGGTTGCTGAATGTGAGCAGTGTTTACGTTCCCAGCTATAATCATACATTCTTCTCTTTCTCATTTCAGCATTAACAGTTTTTGCTTCATGTATTTGAGACTCTGTGGTTTATACACATTAGTATATCGTGTCTTCCTGGCAGATTGAGCCTTTCATCATTATATAATATCCCTTTTTTTCTCTGATAATTTTCTTTGCTTTGAAGGCTACCTTATAAGATATTAATATTGTCACTGCTTTTTATTTCTCTATTATTAATGTGTACATAGTATATCTTTTCCCATCCTTTTACTTTCAACCTACCTGTGGTTGAATATGAAGTGAGTTTCTTATATGCAGCATATAGTTGGATTTGGTTTTTTAATTTTTCAATCTACTCTGCTAATCTCTGTCTTTTGATTGGTATGTTTAGACCATTTACAATTAAGGTAATTATTGATATGTTAGCACTTTACGATGCTATTTTATTATTTATTTTCTACTTGTTTCCTTTGGTTGTTGTTGCTCTTTATTCTTTTTCTTGCCTTTCTGCAGGTTATTTGAACATGTTTTAGGAGTCCATCTTAATTTATAGCACTTTTGAGTTCATCTCTGCAGTTTTCATAGTGGTTGCTCTGGGTGCTACTTATAACTCTGTACTTGGTATCACAGTGTTTACCATTTAAAATGAAATATAGAAACCTCACTTCCAATTAGGTCTCTTTACTTTTCCCACCTTTACATATCATTGTTAACACATTGCATAACTTCTATTTCTTTTGTGAGATTTTTTCCTTTTGGGTTTTATAAATCATATTTTATTGAAACAAATTATAATACCATCTAATACTCAAAAAATGTCTATTGTATGGACTCATATTTCCGATCTTTCTATTGTTTCTTCTTGTGTTCTGATGCTTAAGTTTCCTTTTATCATTTTCTTGCCGTTTGAAGAACTTCCTTTGTCCAGTCTTTCCAGGGTGTATCTGCTAGTCACAAAATCTTTTAGTTTTCATTCATCTGTGAATGTTTTTATTTTCCCTTTATTTCTGAAAACTAGTTTTGCCAGATATAAAATTATGTGTCAACAGTTATTTTCTTTCAGTGCTTAAAAAGATATTTGGCCATTTCCTTTTTCATGATTTCACATGAGAAATACATTCAAATTGGTGTTTCCCTATAGGGAATGCATTGTTTCTCTCTGGCTGCTTTCAGGATTTTTTTCTTTGTCTTTAGTTTTCAAAAGTTTAATTATGATGTGTATTGCATGGATTCTTTGGGTTTATCCTTCTTAGAGTTCATTCAGCTTCTTGGATCTCTATGTTGATGTCATTCATCAAATTTGGGAAGTTTTCAGTCATTGTTTCTTTGAATGTTTATTCATTTCCCCACTCTTTCTCCTTTACTTTCTGGGACTCCAATGAAATGAATGTTGGATATTTTGTTATTGTTCCACAGGTCCCTGAGGCTCTGGTCATTTTTTTCCCAACCTCTTTTCCATTATTCATATTGGGTGAATTCTACTGTTCTGTCCTCATATTCACTGATTCTATTCTTCATCATCTCCAGTCTTCTGTTGAGCCCATCCAGCAAGTTTTTAATTTCTATTGTATTTTTCAGTTCTATAATTTCCACTTGTTTTTTTTCATAACTTCTATTTCTTTTCTGGGATTTTCTACATTTTTATTTAAGACAATTTGTAATTGTTGTAGCATCTTTATAATGTCTGCCTTAAAATTCTTATCAGATAACTCCAACATCTGATTCATCTCAGTGTTGGCATCAGTTGATTTCACTTTTCATTCAAGTTGTGATTTTCTAGGTTCTTGATTTATATCCTGGACATTTTGTCTATTGTGTTAGGACAATCTGGGACCTATTTAAATATTTTATTTTACAGGAATTTACTCTATTTAGGTTTAACACATGAGTCTTAGCCTACTTTTGTGGGCTGTGATTCCAACAGTTTAATTTTCAGAGACTTTGTGACTGCCTGAGGGAGGCAGGTGAGGAAATCCTTCTATTAGTAACCACCACCACCCCCAGCTACCCAGGTTTCTCTGGGCAGGGAGGAGAGATAAAGTGATTTCTGGGACCAGGCTGCTAGCTACAGGGCTGCTAGCTGTGACAGGTTCTTTTTCATGATTCCACCAGTCAGCCCTAATGTCTCTGGGCAGAGGAGGAGTTGGGGACAAAGAGGCTTCCCCAGGTGGGCCACCTGCTTTACCTGGGTGTCTCTTACTGGTTGCTCCCATCCACATCAGTATCTCTCCATAGAAGAGAGGAGTCTCTGGCCCAGCAGGGTAGGAGAATGCTTCCCCTGGTCACTTATTTTTGGCAGGACTCCCGGTTGTTCCCCCTTGCCTGAAGTTGTCAGAGGGACTCCCACTACATCTAGGGGGAAGAACAAGCTACTGGACTACTTTCTGTTGCCAAGTGGGAAGCCAGAAAAACATCAGGTCTGGGTGGCTGCCTTCTGTTGGTTGGGGGACACAAGATGCCCTGCCTCTGTGTTGGCATCTGGTCTTAGGTTCCCAAACCAGATCATCTTCTTCTTAGCACCCTTCAGAGTCATCTTTTGCTCGTCTCTTGTGTCATTTCTAGGATATATAAAGTTGTGCTTAGGGAGGAGGAGCAGGGAAAAAGAGGTCTATACCATCTTGTCCAGACCAGAAGTCCCTCAGCTACTGAATTATCCATTAAAGTTTTATTTTTTCTGTTTTACCAATTTAGACGCAGTTACATTATGGATAGTAAAAATCCCAAAGACACCTTTGCACAGTGCAGGTATTTAACCAATATTCTCTAACATGTAATTAATGAGACTGGGAGAAACAACGGATGTTAATACAAAAGGATCTAAAATGAGCTTAAGGCCATACACATAAAGATACTGTTGAGGAACGCGCACGCGCGCGCGCGCGCGCGCACACACACACACACACACACACACACATACACATGCACGCGCTTCCTTTCAGGCCATCTACTTACAGTCTGCTTAAGGAGAGTCTCTACATGAAGCACAAATGGATTGATGAAGCCACCAGAAGGGGCTGAGGAAAATGAGAGAGAGAGGTAGGGCCTATTACAGAGAGGCACAGACCCTTCCTCCTGGGGCACTGAGTAGTAAAACCTGCCTGGATGCCTTTGCTTGGGGAATAACTCTGCAAGGCTGAGTAGTGCCAGGAGAAAGGTCGCTCCAAAATTATCAGGTTGGCCTGGCTCTTCTCTGAGCTTTAGTCGGGAAGAAGGCTTAACTTCATCAAGTGCATCAAAATAGATATTTGGGGCAGAATCCTCAGGCCAGTAGCTTTCACTTACTTCTTCTTTACTTATGTACTTTGTTGTTCCCAAGAAGCATTTAAAGTGGTTTCAATGGATGCATGTTATATAGGAAAATATAAATTAGATATAGGCAAAAAAAAAAAAAGAAGAAAACAAATGACAGGAATAAGACTGGTGCAAAAGTGCTTCTCTGTGACTTTCTACACATGCAATAAATAGCCTGTGAGAGGGCACATTGCTGGAGTATTTCCTGTGCCATCTCTGAGTGAACCCTCAAAGGCATTCAGGACCAGGCTTGGGGGCAGTAAAGTGGACTCGTAACATGGAGGGATCCTCTAGATATGCTATAGGGGGAGACAAGTTTCCATGAAAATTTCCCTATAGTACTCCATAGATTTTCTACTCCTAAGAGGAGCAGGAAATGTTTGATTTCCTCTTAAAGATTCCTGAGTTCTCACTTTGAGAATGGCCACAGTTCTGAGCAGTGTAACCTAGTTGAAGACTCAGGCTACTAAGTTCCTGAGGGATCACATCCCAGTTAGAATTCATTACAAGTCTGACTATCTAAATATGCAGAGTGTGTACCAAGGCTAAAACTACAGTCATTAATTCCTCAAACTTTGTTTATAAAATTCTTCTATTTGATTCTCAGAATCTAAGCCAAAACTGTTAGATACAAACTTGCGGTGTCCATCTCAAGTCAGCTGGAATGGCCCCTCCCAAGTCAGCTGGAAATCTAGGTGATGCTGATGACATGCAGGAGCTGAGAAGTAGCCACAGAAGCAGTGTTGTGCCTGGTGACTAAATGACCACACTCCTTCCACTATGGGAGCTCTCTCTCTCCTGGGGAATAGAAGAATATACAAAAATCCAGTCAGCTGGGCTCTATTGTCTATGTATACAATACACGAGTAGGCTTGATTCTGGTGCAAATCCTCAGTGAGTGGTGGCTGCTGGGACAGCAGCTCTGAATCTAAAAATTATTTCTTGACTTGTCATGAAGCCAGTTTCTCCCCTTGGCTTATGTTTCTCATCTTTCTACCTCGCTGGAGCCTCCCTCAAACACCTTTAATTTCTGAAAATTTCTTAGAGTCTCATTCACTCTGCTTTTTGCTGGTTTTTAACATCTTTAAGTCTCTCTTAGATCGAAAAACAAGGTACCCTGTTCAATTCATCAGTCCCTCTCTCTATCATTTATTCATGAAGATATGGCCCAGTTTTCCTTTTCCCATTTATATTCTCCTGAACGATTTGTTCTCAGCCCTTATCTAAAAAGTTAAGCTTCACACCTTGGTATTTCTCTGATGTTATTTGTTCAGATCACTAATTATCTTTTCCTGACCAAACGCGGTGGCTTTTCTTCAGAAGTTATTCCACTTGATCTTTTGGCTTTCTCATCTTGCGCTATGAGGGCTTCAAGAACTATGGTTTTAATTTCTCGTATTTCTCTAACTTTGTATTGGAGGAGATTATTTTTATTTCAGTTTTGAATATCTACAACGTCATCTATGAATGTAACCTTTCTTGTTTGAAATGGCAAGATAAGGTATCTGCCTCAAAACATACTGTTCAAAATGTATATGTATGTACTATATTCATGTTGCTATAAAAATTGTGTGTTTCCATTTTATCAAGAAAGTGAGTTTTGAGAGCATGGTTTCTAATCAAAATGCTGTGGGATGGGAGACTGTAGCCAAGATGGCAGAGTAGAAAGGCCCTGAGCTCACCTCCTCTCATGAGCACACCAAAATCACAACTATCTTCAGAACCACCATCAATAAAAAACAAAACAAAACAAAAAACTGAAACCTACAGGAAAAGATCTCCTACAACTAAAGATATATAGAAAGAACCAAAATGAGACAGGTAGGAGGGGCAGACTTGCAATATAATCAATTCCCATACCCCCTGGGTGGGTGAACCACAAACTGGAGAATAATTATATTGCAGAGGTTCTCCCACAGGAGTGAGAGTTCTGAGCCCCACATCAGGCTCCCCAACCTGGGGATCCAGCACCAGGAAGATGAGCCCCCAGAGCATTTGGCTTTGAAGGCCAGCTGGGCTTAATTGCAGGAGCCCCATAGGACTGGGGGAAATAGAGACTTCACTCTTAAAGGGAGTACACAAAAGCTCCCATTCACCAGGACGCAAGGCAAAAGCAATACTTTGATAGGAGCCTGGGCCAGACCTACCTGCTGGTCTTGGAGAGTCTCCTGGAGAGGTAGGGGTGGCTACAGCTCACCCTGGGGAAACAGACACTAGTTGCAGACATATTAAACATTCAGCCACATGAACACTCCTGGCAGCTGCCATATTGGCTCATTAGAGTCAAGACCTGGGCCACCCAATAGCCTGTAGGTGCACTAGTGCTGGGACATCTCAGGCCAAACAACTAACTTGGCGGGGACACAGCCCCACCCATCCACAGACAGGCTGCCTAAAGACTACAGAGCCCACAAAAGCCTCTAGACACAGCCCAGCCCACCAAAGGGCCAAGACCCAGCTACACACACCAGTGGGCAGGTACCAGCCCCTCCCACCAGGAAGCCTGCACAAGCCTCTAGATCAGCCTCACCCACCGGGGGCAGACACCAGAAGCAAGAAATCCACAATCCTGCAATGCAGGCCAGATCCTACCCTGGGACCACCTGGACCCTGACCCTGCCCACTATCATGTGAATGCAAACTTCAGGACACCCCAGACCCCATACCCAATTGTGTCAGGAACTGCCCCCCTTCCACCAATGGTCTGAAACAAGCTCTGAGATCCCTGGACCCTGCAGCAAGACCTGGGAACTAGCTCTGCCTGCCAGTAGTCTGGCACTAACCCCAGGATCTGGCTTCACCTGCTAGTGGGTGGGCAACAGCCCGAGTCTTCAGGATCCTGACTTTGCCCACCAGGGAGCCAGCACTAGCCCTGGGGAGCCCACTTGGATCCCAAAACCAGGCACCTCATGACCAGACCACACTAAACAGCAGCCAGCAGCATCTGTACAAGACAGGGGCTGACACCAACCAAACTAGGGGCCAACCAAGCCTACCAGACTGCCCACATAGCCTGCCTCAACAGAAGGACCCAAGCAGCCCTCTTAGGGGGAACACCTAGAGAATACAGCTTGGGTAACAAGAGGGGAATGCACTGCTGGGACCCATAGGACGCCTCCTACAGAGGGCCACTGCTCCAAGGTTAGAAACATAACATATACCATATACACAAAAATACAAATAGCAACTTGGACAAAATAAGGTGGCAGAGGAATATGTTCCAGACAAAGGAACAAGATAAAACCCCAGAAGATGAACTAAGTGAAGTGGAGACAGGCAATCTATCTGAGAAAGAGTTTAGAGTAATACTCATGATGATTATCAAGGAACTCAAGAAGAAAATGGATGCACAGAGTGAGAAGTTAGAGATTTTTAACAAAGAATTAGAAAATATAAAGAACAACCAAACAGAATTGAAGAATACAATAACTGAAATAAAAATATTTATTTATAGATTGCTGTATAAAAACCTCATGATAACCACAAACCAAAAATCTATAATAGATATACGCACAAAAAAGAGAAAGAAGTCCAAACATAACACTAAAGGTAGTCATCAAATCACAAGAGAAGAGAACAAAAGAAGAAAAGGAAAAAGACCCAGAAAAACAAATCCAAACCAATTAACAAAATGTCAATAAGAACACATATCAGTAATTACCTTAAATGTAAATGTACTAAATGCTCCAACCAAAACACATAGACTGGCTGAATGAATACAAAAACAAGACCCATATATATGCTGCCTACAGGAGATTCGGTTCAGATCTACAGACTGAAAGCGAGGGGATGGAAAAATGTATTCCATGCAAATGGAAGTCAAAAGAAACCTAGAGTAGCAATACTTATATCAGACAAAATAGAGTTTAAAATATAAAGACACTGGCACAGAAACAGAAATATAGATCAATGGAACAGGATAGAAAGCCCAGAGATAAACCCACACACATATGGTCACCTTATCTTTGATAAAGGAGGCAAGAATATACAGTGGAGAAAAGACAGCCTCTTCAATAAGTGGTGCTGGGAAAACTGGACAGCTACATGTAAAAGAATGAAATTAGAACACTCCCTAACACCATACACAAAAATAAACTCAAAATGGATTAAAGACCTAAATGTAAGGCCAGACACCATCAAACTCTTAGAGGAAAACATAGAACACTCTATGACATAAATCACAGCAAGATCCTTTTTGACCCACCTCCTAGAGAAATGGAAATAAAAACGAAAATTAAAAAATGGGACCTAATGAAACTTAAAAGCTTTTGCACAGCAAAGGAAACCATAAACAATGAAAAGACAACCCTCAGAATGGGAGAAAATATTTGCAAATGAAGCAACTGACAGAGGATTAATCTCCAAAATTTACAAGCAGCTCATGTAGCTCAATGTCAAAAAAACAAACAACCCAGTCCAAAAATGGGCAGAAGACCTAGACATTTCTCCAAAGAAGATATACAGATTGCCAACAAACACATGAAAGAATGCTCAACATCATTAATCATCAGAAAAATGCAAATCAAAACTACAATGAGGTATCACCTCACACCAGTCAGAATGGCCATCATGAAAAAATCTACAAACAATAAATGCTGGAAAGGGTGTGGAGAAAAGGGAGCCCTCTTGCACTGTTGGTGGGAATGTAAACTGATACAGCCACTATGGAGAACAGTATGGAGGGTCCTTAAAAAACTAAAAATAGAACTACCATATGACCCAGCAATCCCACTACTGGGCATATACCCTGAGAAAACCATAATTCAAAGAGAGTCATGTACTAAAATGTTCATTGCAGCTCTATTTACAATAGCCAGGACATGGAAGCAACCTAAGTGTCCATCAGCAGACGAATGGATAAAGAAGATGTGGCACATATGTACAATGGAATATTACTCAGCCATAAAAAGGAACAAAACTGAGTTATTTGTAGTGAGGTGGATGGTCCTAGAGACTGTCATTCAGAGTGAAGTAAGTCAGAAAGAGAAAAATAAATACCGTATGCTAACACATAAATATGGAATCTAAAAAAAAAATTAAATGGTCATGAAGAACCTAGGGGCAAGACGGGAATAAAGATGCAGACCTACTAGAGAATGGACTTGAGGATATGGGGAGGGGGAAGGGTAAGCTGGGATGAAGTGAGAGAGTGGCATGGACATATAGACACTACCAAACGTAAAATAGATAGCTAGTGGGAAGCAGCCACATAGCACAGGGAGATCAGCTCGGTGCTTTGTGACCACCTAAAGGGGTGGGATAGGGAGGGTGGGAGGGAGGGAGATGCAAGAGGGAAGAGATATGGGGACATATGTATATGTATAACTGATTCACTTTGATATAAAGCAGAAAGTAACACACCATTGTAAAGCAATTATACTCCAATAAAGATGTTAAATATATATATATATATATATATATATATATAAAGACACTGACAAGTGTCCTTGTCCTTATAAGAGACAAGGACACTACATAATGATCAAAGGATCAATCCAAGAAGAAGATAAAGAAATTGTAAATATATATGCACCCAACATAGGATCACTTCAATATATAAGGCAAATGTTAACAGACATAAAAGGAGAAACTGACAGTAACATAATAATAGTGGGGGACTTTAACACCCCACTTACATCAATGGACAGATAATCCAGACAGAAATTAGTAAGGAAACACAGGTCTTAAATAACACATTAGACCAAATGGACTCAACTGATATTTATAGAGCATTCCATCCAAAAGCAGCAGGTTACACATTCAAGTGCACATGGAACATTCTCCAGGATAGATCACATGCTAGGCCACAAAACAAGCCTTGGTAAATTTAAGAAAATTGAAATCTTATCAAGCATCTTTTCTGACCACAACCCTATGAGACTAGAAATCAACTACAAGAAAAAACACTGCAAAAAAACAAAAACACGTGGAGGCTAAACAATATGCTACTAATGGATCACTGAAGAAATCAAAGAGGAAATTTTAAAAATACCTAGAGACAAATGAAAATGAAAGCACAATGATCCAAAACCTATGGGACTCAGCAAAAGCAGTTCTAAGAGGGATGTTTATAGCAATACAGGCTTACCTCAGAAACAAGAAAAATCTCAAATAAACAACCTAACCTTATACTTAAAGCAACTAGAGAAAGAAGAACACACAAAACCCAAAGTTAGTAGAAGGAAAGAAATCACAAGGTTCAGAGCAAAAATAAATGAAATAGAGACCAAAAAAACCCACAAAAACAATAGAAAAGACCAATGAAGCTAAAAGCTTTTTCTTGGAAAAGATAAACAAAATTGATAAGCCTTTACTCAGACTTATCCAGGATCATAAGAGAATGCTACAAGCAACTCTATGCCAATGAAATGGACAGCCTAGGAGAAATGGACAAATTCTTAGGAAGTACAATCTCCCTAGACTGAACCAGGAAGAAACAGAAAATACGAAGAAATTACCAGTAAGGAAACTGAATCGGTAATTTAAAACCTCCCCCAAAACAAAAGTCCAGGACAAGATAGCTTCACAGATGAATGCTACCAAACATTTAGAGAAGTGTTAACACCTATCCTTCTGAAACTATTCTAAAAAACTGCAGAGGAAGAAACACTTCTGAACCCATTCTCTGAGGCCACCATCACCCTGATACCAAAACCAGACAAAGATATCACACAAAAAAGACAATTATAGACCAATATCACTGATGAACACAGATGAAAAAATCCTCAACAAAATACTAGCAAATAGGGCTTCCCTGGTGGCACACTGGTTAAGAATCCACCTGCCAATGCAGGAGACACGGGTTCAAGCCCTGGTCTGGGAAGATCCACACGCTGTGGAGCAACTAAGCCCATGTGTCACTACTACTGAGCCTGTGCTCTAGAGCCTGTGAACCACAACTACTGAAGCCCATGTGCCTAGAGCCTGTGCTCTGCAACAAGAGAAGCCACTGCAATGAGAAGCCCACACACCACAACGAAGAGTAGCCCCCACTCACCACAACTAGAGAAAGCCCATGCACAGTAACAAAGACCCAACGCAGCCAAAAATAAATAAATAAATTAAAATACTAGCAAATCAAATCCAACAATACATTAAAAGGGTAATTTACCATGATCAAGTGGGATTTATCCCAGGTATGCAAAGATTTTTCAATATCTGCAAATCAATCAGTGTGATACATCACATTAACAAATTGAAGAATAAAAACCATATGATACAATCATCTCAATTGAAGCAGAAAAGGCTTTTGATACAATTCAACATCCATTTATGATAAAACCTCTCCAGAAAGTGGGCATAAAGGGAACATATCTCAACATAATTAAGGCCATTTATGACAAACCCACAGCTAACATCATACTCAATGGTGAAAAGCTGAAAGCATTCCCTCTAAGATCAGGTACAAGACAAGGATGCCCACTCTTGCCACTTTTATTCAACATAGTTGTGGCAGTCACAGCCACTGCAATCAGAGAAGAAAAAGAAATAAAAGGAATCCAGATGGGAAAGGAAGTAGTAAAACTGTCACTGTTTGCAGATGACATGATACTATACATAGAAAATTCTAAAGACACTATCAGAAAACTACTAGAGCTCATCAATGAATTCGGTAAAGTTGCAGGATACAAAATTAACGTATAGAAATCTGTTGCATTTCTATACACTAACAACAAAATATCAGAAGAGAAATTAAGGAAACAATACCATTAAAAAAAATACCTAGGAATAAACCTACCTTAAGGGGGCAAAAGACCTGTACTCTGAAAACTATAAGGCGCTGATGAAAGAAATTGAGGATGACACAAACAGATGGAAAGATATACCATATTCCTGGATTGGAAGAATCAGTATTGTTAAAATGACCATACTACCCAAGGCAATCTACAGATTCAATGCAACCCCTATCAAATTACCAATGACATTTTTCACAGAACTAGAACAAAAGATTTTTAATCTGTATGGAAACACAAAAGACCTTGAATAGCTAAACAAATCTTGAGAAAGAAGAACGGAGCTGGAGCAATCACACTCCCTGACTTCAGACTATACTATAAAGCTACACTAATCAAAACAATATGGTACTGGCACAAAATCAGACACATACTTCCATGGAACAGGACTGAAAGCCCAGAAATAAACCCATGCACTTATGGTCAATTAATCTACAACAAAGGAGGCAAGAATATACAGTGGAGAACAGAAAGTCTCTTCAACAAGTGGTGATAGGAAAACTGGACAGCTACCTGTAAAAGAATGAAATTAGAAAATTCTCTAACACCATATACAAAAGCAAACTAAATATAAGACTGGATACTATAAAACTCCTAGAGGAAAACATAAGTGGAACACTCTTTGACATAAATTGCAGCAATTTTTTTTTTGGATCTGCCTCCTAGAGTAATGGAAACAAAAGCAAAAATAAACAAATGGGACCTAAATAACTTAAAAGCTTTTGCACAGCAAAGGAAACCATAAATCAAATGAAAAGACAACCTACAGAATGGGAGAGAAATATTTGCAGGCGATGGGACCAACAAGGGATTAATTTCCAAAATATACAAACAGCTTATACATCTCAATAAAAAAAAAAAACCCAATAACCCAATCAAAAAATTGACAGAAGACCTAATTAGACATTTCTCCAAAGATGACACACAGATGGCCAACAGGCACATGAAAGGATGCTCAACATCACTAATTATTAGAGAAATGCAAATCAAAACTACAATGAGGTATCATCTCACATCAGTCAGAATGGCCATCATCAAAAGGTCTACAAATGATAAATACTAGAGAGGGTGTGGAGAAAAAAGAACCCTCCTACACTGTTGGTGGGAATGTAAATTGGTACAGTCACTATGGAAACAGTACGAAGTTCCTTAAGAAACTAAAAATAGAGTTACCATATAATCCAGCAATCCCACTCCTGGGCATATATCTGGAAAAGAAGCAAACTCTAATTTGAAAAGAAACATGCACCCCAATGTTCATAGTGGCACTATTTACAATAGCCAAGACTTGGAAGCAACCTAAATGTCCAGCGACAGATGAATGGATAAAGAAGATGTGGTATATATGCATAGACATAGAAAACAAACTTTATGGCTACTAAAGGGGAAAAGGTGGGAGAGGAATAAGTTAGGAGTTTGGGATTAAAATATGCTACTATATATTTATAAAACAGATAACCAACAAGGACCTACTATATAGCGCAGGGAACTAACTATACTCAATATCTTGTAATAACCTATAATGGAAAAGAATCTAAAAAAGAATATATATACAAATATATATATACACACATATATACACAAATAATATATATAAAACTGAATCACTTTGCTGAAACTAATACACATTGTAAATCAACTATATTTCAATAATTTTTTTCTTTTTTTTGGCCACATCACGCAGCATGTGGGATCTTAGTTCCCCAACCAGGGATCAAACCCATGCCCCCTGCAGTGGAAGCATGAAGTCTTAACCACTGGACCATCAGGGAAGTCCAATAAATTTTTTTTTAAAAAGATGTGGTATATATATACAAAGGACTATTACTCAGCCATAAAAAAGAATGAAATTATGTCATTTGTAGCAACAAATGGATGGACCTAGAGATTATCATACAAAGTGAAGTAAAGTGAAGTAAGTCAGACACAGAAACACAGATATCATATAATATCACTTATATGTAGGATTAAAAAATGATACAAATGGGCTTATTTACAAAACAGAAATAGACTCACAGTCATAGAAAACAAACTTATGGTTATCAAAGGGAAAGGGGCGGGGGATAAAGTAGGAACTTGGGATTAACACATACACACTACTATATATAAGTAGATAAACAACAAGGACCTCCTGTATAGCACAGGGAACTATATTCAATATCTTGTAATAATCTATAACAGAAAAGAGTCTGAAAAATAATATATATATAAAACTGAATCACTTTGCTGTACACCTGAAACATTGTAGACCAACTATACTTCAATAAAAAAAATTTTTCTTGGAACAAAAATGCTGTGGGATGAATGCTCTCTGACAAAGGAAAGCAACAAAATGGAGCCAAAGGAAGTTGTACAGGGTTTTCTAAAGAAAAGACATTATCAAAGAATAGACATTTTACTGAAAGTAGAAGAAAGTACCATAATCTAAAATGTTTTTAATTAAATCAAAGAGTCAAGAAAAAAGAAAAAAATCTTGGATTCTCTACAGCAAGTTTGAGTTTAGCTTGGAGAGGAAAGAATGCAGTAACTTTCTCTTGCATTAGAACAGGTGTGTACAGGCCAAGATTGGAACAAATCAGCAATGCCTTGGGAAGCCCTTCCTGACAGAGCAAGACTGGAAAGAAAGATGATCGATTTGAAGGATACCAGAAACAGAGGGGCCACTCAGTCTGAAACCCCTGGAGTTTAAAGCTTGATATTACTGCTTCTTATATTTCTGAGACTGTTGACTTTTGGTGGAGTGAAAAGACCACCAGACACGCAATGAGATCTTGGCTGGAGTCCTGGTTCTGGAGTCAAATGGAAGATACCTCAACATAACTTCCCTTTTCTCATGGGCACTGTGCAGACAATACTCCTTACCTAGTTCAGTTCCCATGAGATCATTTACATGCAAGGCCTTGCCTGTTGGTATCTACTTGTTAAACATTACTCTAGAGAGACACTCCATTTGAGCCAAAAGATTTTTTGATTAATTCATATTACTCTGAATATTTAATAAAGTATTTTTAATAAGTATTTTGTAAAAAGTTATGGTAAAGCTGTAACTGTTGAAAGCTTGATTTAAGAAAATAGTCATACATCTTATCAGCTCAATTTAAGAAACTCAAGTTATATATAATCAAAGATCACCATCTAGTGGCCCAATTGTACCATAACTTCTAAAGTTAGCTGCAAGCTCCAAAGACTTCAGAGGCTAGAAGGTGTGTGGAAAGCATCCGGCCCTGCCAAGGAGAGGAGCGAAGAGAGATTTGGGGCCCACTAAAAGCATTCAAATTTCAAGTTACAAACAAAATAAACAAAACACGGTGCCCTTCAAACGAATCAACCTTCCAAATCAAGCTTTGGTCTTGGGCCTCTGGTCACTCAGAGTTTGAGTGGATAGTTGAATGTGATAAAGTAAAGTGATAACTATTTTGGAGATAAGCTCAGAGAAATCCAAAACAATGAAGGCCTTTACAATTATCTTGAGCGACTTTGCCTCTCACAAGCAACTTTACAATCGAAAATTTGGTTTGCTTGTGATAGAATTATTTGTGTGTACATCTTGATGATAAGAAATAAAGTCACAAGAAAACATCATTGCCCCACACAATTCTCTTCTAATTAGGCAGCATGAGTTATTGAAAAGGGCATAGTCTTGAGTCAGAGGGCTTTGTTCAAATTCTGGCTTCACTCCCTATTGGCTGTGTGACCTTGAGCATGTTACTTAACCTCACTGAGCCTCACAGGGCTATCGCAAGGATTAAATGAAATAAGGCTTGGAAAGGGCTTATTCTGTTATCCAAAACATAACTGGTGCTCCTTTCACCATTCTCTCACTTAAAAGAAACCATATAATTTAGAAGAAAATAAAGAAAAAGTTTAACTTAAAAAAAAAATAGGGTTTGGATTTGAAGCCAAAAGCTGACTTTTAAATTACATTTTTCTGTTAAAATGAAGATAAGAGACTGTCTAGTAATCGTATGACCAAAGTAACAGTGGTTGTCCTGGCTCTGATTGATTCTGTGTTTTCTTTCAGGGTGTAATTTCCTTACTGGTAACATGGAAGAAAGAGTTGTATCCACCGTAAAATGAACATAATAGTACAAACCTCACAGGGTGTTGAAAGGATTAAATGAGATGTTGCATAAATGTCCATAGCTCAGTACCACTTAGTAAGGATACTACTAAGTTTCATTATTACTGGTCTTTGCCTCTCCCGTGGGACATCTGTGAGAATATAATTGCCATTGATTATTTCAGAAATGCCTGTGGGCTTTTGCTACCTTCCTCACAAATCACTCTTTCGCCAAGGTTCTTCCCTAGAAAGGCCAGCACTGGGGCTCTCATAAGGTGCCTGTTTCTTTGTACACACTATGCAGATGATTGGTTTTAAAACAAGTCACAGCAGAATTTGCATTTCCAAACGAGAGTTGTATCCTTCAAAGTGCATGAGAGATTAAAATTCTTGTTCCTCTAATATCCCTCTACTCTGGGAACTTCCCTCACAACTGACTACGTATCCCTTTATCTCAACAGAAGCAAAACGGAAAAAGGATTTTAGTCGAATAGAGAAATAGATTTTTGTGGCTAGCCTGTAGGTTGGTTCTGAGGCAGTTCATGAATATTTCTGAGCAACAGCCAGCATAACTTTGCAAAGTGACAACACAGAAGGAATACTATCATAGGGGTATATTAATTATAAGATGATATTTTAAAGTCGCATCTTAAAGGAGAAAAAAGGTCTATATTCAGAGGCTTAAAGAGCCTGCATCCCCCTTTGTGCCCCTTTCCATTGGCACCTTGCCTGTTCACAGAGTCCTAAAGTTTCGACCCATATTTGGGATATCAGGGTTTTGGGGGGTTTTGTTTTGTTTTGTTTTTGTTTCCCTAAATCACTTTAACGATACTTTCCGGAGGGGTTGGGGGTGGGTCTCAGGCCCTTGCACACTGACTTGCAGCACCCAGAAGTGGCACAAACGTCCTGTCAGGCCCACGGTTCTAATTTGGGGTATGGAAATTGTTGCTAAGTAAAGCAAGGCAGCTATGACAGGAAGTAAAGCCTTGGCTGGTGGAAGCCTGTGCTGGAGTTCTAGCTCCACTACTCACAAAGCGCTTAATTATTTTGAGCTTCGTTTCCTCACCCGTGAAATGGGGGGACCCGGCCCGACTGGCCTCACGGGACTGTGATGAGGGCTGGAGCCAGACTGAGAGTGAGAAGGCCCTCTTAAGCATCACGCCCAGAGTCCCTCCCCTGCTCTTGGCACTCACTGGTCCCGTCCAGCTCTGCAAGAGGGGTCTCACCACGCCCAGAGGGCCAGCGGGGCAAAACAGAGATGAGGGACCCTCCGCGGCGGCAGGTGAGGTGGCCCGTGTCAGCCTGGCTGAAGGGTCCCTTCTGCCCGCGCCCGACCCTCAGCAGGAAGCCCCAGGCTCACCGAGCGCCTCTCCACACTCCCTTTTTTCCTGCCATCCTTGCCTGGGGTGACATCCAGCGAGCGGTAACTGGGTGGCTTCTCCTCAGGCCAGTTTGGGGAGCGCGAGCGGCGGCGGCGGCGGCGGCGGCGGGGCCCCCAATTCCGGGGCTGCCTCTCCTTCTCCTCCTCCTCCTCCTCGGAGCTCCAGGAACTGAGGCCGGAGGGCAGGGGAGGGGAGTAGCTGCGGTGCCGGCGCCTCTGGTGTCCCTGAGCGCTGCCCCGGGGGCTGGGCCCGCGGGCTCTCTCTGGGAAGCGGCTCCGGAGACGGGGGCGGTTGGGCGGCCAGCGGGCCTCGCTGGACGAGGGGCCGTCGCTGAGGCTGTCCCTGTCTGACCAGGGCATGGGTGACCCGCGCTGCCTGGAGCTGCGGTGCCTTCCGCTCCGCAGTCGGCCCAGCTCCCTTTGCTCCAGCGCCCAGCGCTGAGGCTCCCGGTCCCGGTGCTCCTGCTGGAAATCAGAGTAGCGGTGCTGCCTTCTCCCCTCCCTCAGATCCCAGGGTCCGGGGGGAGGCGGGGGGAGCCACTGCTGGTGGGAGGAGTTGCTGGTCCTCCGCAGAGACGGCAGGTCTCTGACCAGCGGGGGCAGGTGGATGATTCTGCGTTCCACGACCTCAGAGCCCAGGGAGGACAGCATGCTGCGGGGATGGCCAGATCTGCCTTGGAGGTCAGCCGGCAGAGGCTGGGCTGGGTTGAGGTTCCGCAGCTCTTTCTCCAAATACTCTAGGACACCGTTGGTGATGGGAGGGTGAGCGGTGGTCATCTCTGGGAGGCTGGATCGCAGGGACAAATCTGATTGAAAATAAGGAAAAGAACATGCAGAACTGCTGATCCAAAACACACTCCTCAGAATCAGGGCACCGAAGTGCCACCTTATTAGCATGCATCTACCCCCTCCCATCCTCAGTCGTAAAGATGTCCACCATATTGGTCATGAAGGCCCCAATGCAGCCCATGCTCCTACCCTTGCCCTTTACCCTCTCCCACCCCAAATCTCTGGCAAGGTTTACCTCGCTGCAGCAGTGGATTCATTGGATAAGATGAAAACTGGGAGCTCCTGTCCGCCCCCCAGTACAGGGGTTTTTCGATCATCTGAGGGCCTAGGGCCTGAGCCTGCTTCATGTTGCGTTGGTGGGCCATGGCTGCAGGGGGAAAAGGAGAAATGCAGACCCTCAGCCAGGGCAAGGCCCACACCTCCCACTTCACTTCTCTCCACCTAGCAGCCTTGCCAAGAGGCCACTTTCTCTCTTCGAAGTTTATTGTGACCTCTCTCGCATGGGTGTAAGGGAAGTAGTGAATCAACTATTCCTTTGGCAAGGAGCTGGGAATAAATTCCCTAGCCAACACTGCAACTCCTGCACACTAGGAAATATAATCTTAAAACCTGACTTCCTAGTCTTGAAAACATTTCATTGTTCTGCCCATTTCCAAGGTCACCTAAAATGTATAGGTAGATGCATAGGTATTAGCAGGCAATGAAATTTCAGGCCATAGGCCAAATATAGAAGGTACAGATGCAAAGGGCTCAGAGGAGGCTGTTAGTCAGGGGCTGCTTGGGAGGACTGCCTGCTCAGAGTGGAAAAAGAGGACGCAGGTGCTGAGGTCAATGGGCAGAATTACTGGTAAAGGGAGAGGGACTGAAGAATGTTTCTAGCTGGTAATGCCAGCCCTGGGTGGGAGAAAACCAGGGGGAAGAAGGCAGAGAATGCAAAAAAGTTGAAGTGGATCCTTTCTACTCTTCTCCTCACTTTATTAAGTATTGGGGTTTTCCCTAAGTAGGGGGAATCTCTAATGGGTGGGGTAGAGGCAGAGAAGGGAGAAGGGAAATACCATTTCCTTTCAGGGCAAAGAAAATAATAGAAAAAAGCAGCACAAGGGATCCATAGAAATGTTTCTCCAGTCCCTTAGGTGCAGCTGGTCTGAAGCACACAGCCCACAGCAAGTACAAATTAAAAACAAACACATCTAGTTGTTTTTGTTCATGAATTTCTATTTTGAGGTAATTGTGACCAAGTGGACATGTCTCCCAAGCTCCCTGTCTATCCATGCATGTAGGAAATGTACTTGTGTGCTTAAGTGCAGGAAGTGCCTGCCAGCCTAGCACTCTCACCTCCTCCTGGGTTTCCCAAGCCCAGTGGCCACCCCTAAAGCAGCAGGGCTCTGCCAGAGGCTTCCTCTTACCACAGTAGGAAGAGGTAGAAGACAGACATTCTGGACCCAGCTGCATAGGTTGGGAGATTTGCTGAGGCCAGCAGCTAAAGGGCCATCAGGAAGGCTACCCAATGGCTCTAGTATGAAACCAACTTCCAGCACAATAGGAAGTGGTTTCGGCCAAGCCCCCCAAAATGTTTGGAGCCCCAGCCCTGATGGTGAGTCACAGCCCAGCATGGAGGAAGTCAGATGCAAACTTAGAGCAGCTCACCCAGCTGCCACATCTTCATGCCAAAGGACAGCACTCCAGACCCTCTAAAGATAGGTTCACTTGTCAGCACTTTCCTCTCCCTCTTGCTAATAGGTGCCTCCCCCAGCTCCCTATACACGATATCTTCAGCACACACAATGCCCTCCTTAATATGCGCCAGTCACTTTACATGAGCTAACTAATCCTCAGAGGAATCTCTTAATATGAGAATCAGATGAGGAAGTTAGGCTTACAGAGGTTATCTTCCCAGCCCAATGTCCCACAGCTGGTGACTGGCAGAGGCAGCATGTGACCCGGTGTCTGTCTGCCACTCAAGCCTGTACTCTTTCTGCCAAACCACAGAGTCCCCAGACTCCTTTATTTATGTGATAAAGCAAAAAAAAAAAAAAACAAACCTAAAAACAAAAAAAAACCCTTCTCTAGTGGTAGTGCCTCACTTTATTTCTCTCCACTCAGCACCACACCATTCAAAACCCACTTCAGACTAACCTCTGCTTCCAAGGCCTGGGGACATCTGATTCCATTGGGAACAACCCTACCCACCCCCTGCCCCTCTGACTGAATCTTGGTTTCCTCCAGATGATACCATTCCCCCTTTGGGCCACTTCCTTCTTCAACTCCTCCAATTCAATAGGAGGGAAAAGGAGAGTTGGGCTTAACTCCTTGCTCCCCAAATGACTTTTTAATTAATGGGACCCCCTGCAGAGATGACTCCCTAGAGACCCTTCCAGATCCTCCACGCGCTTTCCTGTCAGATTTTTACATATTCCCAAGATTAACACACCTGCTCCCTTCTTAGCTGCCACAAACTTTTTCCCAGGGTCCCTCCCTTCCCTGATGCACTGGAACTGATGAGATGGGAGTGGAAAAATACAGCCTCTGAGCTTCTCCCTTGCCCTCCTCTCCCTGGAAACAGCTCCATGGGGAAGTCTAGGCTATCAGGTGTTTCTATTGCTCACCTAATGGGGAATCAGGTAATAAAATAAGAAACATGGAGAAACGAACAAAGCTTCAAGACTCCTAATAAGTTATCTCTGAACCTCAGTGGTGTAAAGTCTGCCTTGGTCACCTTTAACGCGCTAGTTATATATACAGACTCCTGGACCCTGCTCGCAGACTGACCTTCAGTCTAATACAAGGTAAGAAAATCCATGTTTTCAACAAGCTCTCTGATTTTAATGCAGGGAGTCGAACTGGAGTTGACTATTGTGGATTCTCAACAACATTCTGAGAATTATGGTCCTCAGGGATAGGTTAAACACAGGCTTTGAGGGTCACGTGGACTTCAACTTGAATCCCAGCATGTATTAGCTGTGTAAGTTTGAGTGAGTTTCCAGAGTGTCTGAGCCCAATCTCCTCATATCTGAGCTGGGGATAATAATACCTACTTCACAAAGTTGTTGAAGTTAAATGAGGTAATGCACATGAAATGCCTAATAGCTCATGGCTCTCACTGTTACTGTTAAAATAAGTCGCTTCTTTCACCTTAGATCTCATAGAAGATATCTCATAGAAAGATCTCATCTTTCACCTTAGATCTCAAAAAGTACACATTTGGAGACTAGACCACCAAAAGCATATTCATCCTCATTTCTGAGGAAAACCCAGGGCATGTTCTTTAAGAAGACCCTTTTGTGGCAGAAATAACACTCAACACCTCCCCTCCTGCAGAGACCTGCAGCCAGCATCCTCTGTGTGCATCACCCATGGTGCCCCTGAGGACCTCCAACTTCTTACTATTCCTTACCACCCCCTCCCTGCCCTTACAGTGTGTTCTTCGCCCTCTCTGACCCCTGGTCACACATTCCTTTTTTTTATACATATACTGGCAGTATACACAGTATACCAAATTGACTGGCAGTCCTTCCACTGACATCCTCAGGAGCATCCTAGAATCTCATGCCCCTTGAATTTTTGCCATTTCAGCTTTAGGAAACCACCAGTCAATGCTTCCTGGGCCCACACTGGCTGCACAGTCAGGCAACTGACCTCATATAGCCCTTCTCGCAATGTGCGTAGATCTCCTTGACTGATCTAGCAACCCTGCTTCCCTCCTCCAGAGCAGCAGTTTAAACTTCTCATGTCTTCCCCTCCCTATGAACTTTCAGCTAATGACATGTCTTTGCTGAGGAAGAGGAACCAGCCCTGGACATGGAATCAAGAGACCTAGGTCTAGTCCAGGGCTCATCACTAACAAGCTGTGTGTAACTGTGGAAAAGTCTCTCTAGGCCTCACTTCCCTCAGCTGAGGGGATGGGGAGGTGGGTGGCATAGATCAGAGATTCTCCATGTGGCCTATAGCCCACTGCAGGGTGCGCCTAGGGGTTCTGTGGGGAGGAGGGTCAACAACCAATCTAGGGATGGAAGTTGTCGCTCCAGTTCCCACGGAAAAAAAATAAGATTCAGTGTCAATAACTTTTCTTCTTTAAGTTCTACTGTAGGTTGTTTACTAGTACTAAGTGAATTACCAAGGATGACTAAACTTTGGTGTCATTTTCATTTTTCTCCTCTCTGGTCCTCTGTTAACTCTCACTGGAAAGTAGGAGCAGGTTGGGGAGGTGGGCTGTGGTCTCGGAAGCTCAAGAATCACTGGCATCGTTCTCGAAGCTGCCTTTTGCATCTAGAATTTTGATGTGCTGAAATCGAGACAGGCTGGTGTGAGCTCGCTCCCTCAGCTCCTTCCCTGACACTTTAATCATCTTCCAGGTGTTAACAACTTCCTCTCTCTCTTCAGAGGGCAGGCTTCCTTTTCCTTTTCTGTCTAAAGGTAATCCTTTCACTGTAAGCCTGATGTCTCTCCCACTGGCTCCATCCCTTCTGAGTCATCGCCTCACTTCACAATGCTTCCCTTCACTCTCTTTCTATTGGCCTTGGTTCTCTGCCTACACATATGCTTAGGGTTACCTTATTCTAAAAAAAAATCAACGATCACATACACCCTCTTCCCCACCCAAGAGCTTTCCTTGACAACTCCTGCCCCCTCTATGTAATCTCCTCTTATCACCAAATTTCTCAGGACAGACTCCCCAAGTGACTCACTTTGAAAGTGATCTCATCTGCTCAAGTTCAGGGATCTTTTATTTGTGGCCCACATTTCTTTATTTTACCAGTTCTTCTAAATGACCTCTAACCACTTAGGAGAAACCACTTTCTCCCAGAACCTGTTTATCAGCTTACTGACAGTGGATACATTTATCGCTTGTGCTGACTGAGTCCCTAGCTCTGACTGTTTTGAGTACCCCACAGACCTAGGGATTCCAAGAAAGTATCTTGGGAGAGTTTCTCCCATCTCAGTCTGCCTGTTTCTGCTCCAGTGGCAGTGACTTCTACGTGGCATCTCTCCCAGAGGCCTCTGAACGGTAGGGAGCTCCGTGGCCCAATATTGAGTTCTCTGCTATTTTTCCTCTCTTGAAGGAGTTCATTGGTATCTCAGCCAATCCCATAGTGATCTACACAGATAGGTCGTGGCAGCCTCTCTCGTGGGAAATTCAGGCGCTCATAAGTCAGATAATCATGAATACGACGCTGCACTACTTCTGCTACTTACCAGCTGTGTGACTCCTCTGACCTTCAGTCTCCTCATGGTTAAATAATGATGATACCTGCCTTCTAGGGTTGTGAGGATTCAAAAGGGAAATATATGCAAAGGGCCCACACACACCAGACATCCAATAAAAGTTAGTTCTCTTTTCCTGTAAGACAGCAACCTCAGAACATAGGCCTGAAACTAGACTCAGACCACTGACCTTCTTGACCTTGTAGATTAGGTTTTGTTTCTGTCTTAACAACCAATTTCTTTTTTTTTTCTTTTAAAAGTTTTCTTTTCAAATGGACCAAAATGATAAGAGTGGTTATATCTGGGTGCTTAGATTAGTCTTTTCATTTTCCTACATTTCAAATTTTCGACAATGTAATACTTCACTTATATCATCAGGAAAAGGAAATGTTACTTTAAAAACAAAAAAACCTCCTTCCATTTAAAGCTGTTGATTCCATCTCTTTAGTAAGGAAAGATCTTTGTAGAATAATTCTTTTTCTTTTGCCTTCACCAAATTTTTTATGGCATGTCACAATTCTGTTTTAAAAGGTCAAACTTGAGCCCAAAGAAAGATCACATTAGAGCAAGATCTTCTTCTGCCCCCTCTTTCCTTTGTCTAAAAATGAGGCTCTCGAAGTGTGGCACCCAGACTGGCAGAATTGCATCACCTGTGAACTTTTGAGAAATATAAATTCTCAGAGCCACCTAAGACCGATTAAATCAGAAACTCTGCAGATGGAGGCCTCCAGGAGATTCTTAAGTTTGAGAATCCCTGCTCCAACACCTCTCTCTTCTCATCTGTTCTTTTCAAGTCATCTTTGAGAAGTGGCCTTCTCTCTCACAGCTCTATGCAAATCACTCCCTCCAGCCACCTCGTGTCCAAGCAAGGTCAGTGCTGGGAGCAAATGCTGGAGCACAGGCACATCAGGGCCACTGATATGTAGGCAGAGACACCTGAACGAAGCCTTAGGCAGGCTAGGAGGTGAACAGGCAGAAGTCCTCCCACTTTGCTCCATAGCTTCCCTGAGCATAATTTCCTGGGCTGAGGCCAAAGACCTCTGAGCCTCTGACGGGAGAAGGGCATGGAGGAGAACCTGGAAGAACCCAAGGTTTTGACCTGGGCATATGAAATGGATCTGTCTGGGGCACAAGGCTCCTGCACCACACCACCGCACTGCTTGTCCGTCCCCTCTCACCTTCCTCAGGGCAGCAGCAGCGGTCGGGACAGCAGGGGCAGCGGACGTAGCAGCAGCAGTACTGAGGACAGCACTGGCACCAGCACACTCCAATCAGCAGGAGCAGAAGGAGGGCCCCCAGGATGATCAAGATCACTGTGAGCCAGTCTGCAAGAGAGAAGCCGAGCAGGGATTGAACTAAACATGCAGGTGCATGCTTCAGGTTGTAACATTGTAGAGGTCTGATCAACACAGCTCTTGAACTATAGGTTAAGGGTGAGCAACATACAGGCAAAAAAAAAAAAAAAAAAAAGTTTATCTTTGGTAAGGGAACTTCAGAGGCTGGCTACCGACAACAATAACCTAGGCTTGCGTGTTTCTGTTTTTCTTTTTTTTCCTGTATGTAAAAGTGTCACAGTGGGGTGGCCGAATAGAAAGCTCCAGGAGCACTTACGCAGGACAATGAGCTTCACTTCCTTATCTGGGTCTCCTGACGTGTCCCCTGGAGCCTCAATGGTGCAATAATACACTCCATGGTCCCACCACATCACTTCATTAATCACAAGATCTGCTCCTGCAACAGGGGAGGGGAAGGTGCCAGTGGTTAAAGGAGAGGGATCTGATCTATGGTCACTTCAAGTCCCCAGCATTGTACTTCCACATCCCAAGAGGGCCTCTCATAGTTCAGAGAAAGGCCTCAATTCCTTCGTTTGAGACTCTCTTCTTTCTCCAAACAATATAAAGGTGGCAGAACTTACCATTCATTGAGCCCTACTAGGTACCTTGAAAGGATTGGGGATACATCACCTCATTTACTTCCCAAAACAACTCTAAGTGGGTGAGGTAGAGATTACCGGCTATCTCCCAATGTCTGTTCTCCCCTTCTCTCATGATCATAGAAGTTTTGGTCATGTACATGGCCATCCAGAATAAAATCACTATTTCCCATCCTCATCTACAGATGGACATGTGACTCAGTTCTGGTGGACACAATATAAGCAGAAGTGTCACATGATGGCTCCCAGGAACTTTTTTAAAAACAGTTTAGGAACTTCTTTGCCCCTTTCTTCTTCAACTCTGTTATCTGGAAAGCAAATGTGATGGCTGCCATCTTGGACCATGAGGAAGGAGATGACATTCTTGGTGAGCTGGAAGGAACTTGGGTACCTGAGGACATAATGGAACAGACCCACCACACTAGTTCTTGTCTGTCTACCTCCAAATTTATACATGAGCGGAAATAAACTTCTTTATTGTTTAAGTCACTAATATTTGGGGCTTTTGCTTACTTGCAATCAAACTTAATCCTGATACAGTGGGTAGGATTATTAGCTGCATTTCAGATGAGGAAACTAGGACTAGAGGAAGCTAGAACAGAGAGAGGTAACAGAGGTAGGTTCAAACTCATGTCTCTGCCCCAAAGCTGGTTCCCTTAACCACCAAGCTCTACCGTCCTCTCCTAACTGGGTGGAAAACTCCACAGCCTGGATTCCTCACAAGCTGGAAACACATACTTCTGAATCTTGAAAGGATAGGTGAGATGAACTTGAATAATAAGTAAGGATGAAATGCCAATATTTTAAGAGTAAAGCTTACTCAAGAAAAGAATTTCAGTTTTCATGAGCACCAAGCATCTACCCCATTAAGATAGGTGAATGTTATGTTCACATTTAGTAAATGTCACAAATGTTCACTAAAGACCTTTTGTGGGTCCAGCACTATATCAGACTCTATGGAAGGTCAAACAAGACCTATCTCTGTCCTCAAAGCGCTTAAAGTCCAGTCAAAGGCATCAGGGCAGCTCCCACGTCCCTGTTACTTCAGCCACAGTAAGTACCAGAGGACACCTTCAAATTCTTAAAGACCTCAGTTAAAGACTTGCTCCTGCTCAGCTGGCAGTCGTAGCTGCAATTCTTTATTATCTCTTTGTCAAGAAATATTTACTGAGGAAATGAAACAAACATGCAAGGTCACGCACCATTGGAGCTAACTTCGACTTCTGTTTCCTTCTCTTTCTACGTCAATCCCTACAGTTTTTTCCTACCCCATGATTTTCCAAACCCACTGCCTTTCCCAGAAACAAGCTTGCCCCAGACTTGGAAGAATGGTGAAAGTGCTTAGGAAGAAATTCCCCCTCCAAGGTTAATGTGTGTTATAAATCTGCCCCAATTTTATTAGAGGCATAAGGATTATTTCAGGGATGTCAGAGTAATGAGGACATTCAGATATGTTAATATTTTAAATTATCCAAGAACTGATTTGACAGGGTCTTCTCAAATGATGCAAACACAGGCATAAAAGTATCAGAAAACAAGGGCTCCAAGAAGTCACAACAAGCCTGAGGTTAAAAATTAAGACCAAGGGGAAATACCGTTTTCCCATGGGAGTAAGAAGGAGGCAGAGTTTGACCCAAACGTGGTTGGGAGGGGAAGTAGTAGACAGTGCTGCGCAAAATTAGAAAAAAAGACGGCAAATCAGGGACTATCCCCTATGGGCACTTTCATCCTTCAAAAACTGTAAAGGAGACTTTAAACTTTGAGGTCAGATTGGAGCTAATTCTGTGGGCTCTGGAGAAAGCAGAGTCACCCTGAACCTCTGAGGATGCACCTAGAAACTGGAAAAGGATAGATGTTCCCTAAGGCTAAGCATTCAAGGGTTGACTTGGGAAGGTCTGAGGTTGAATGTAAATGGATCAGACTTATGTATTATAGCCAAAGTATTATACACAAAGGTGGAAGCAATTTTTAAACTGGCTTGATCTACCTCAACAGTCATAGAATATTCACTGATTTCCTCACATTGTTGCTAAGAGTACCCTGAGTGGCCTTCTAGGTGTATTCTCCCACTTTTTTTTTTTTTTTCACTTTCAACCAGCCAATATTTATGTAACACTGCACATAAAGCTCATTGAAATACGCTCTGAATTCTGTGCCAATAATCCATTGCAGCAGTCCTGGATTATAAGACAGGAATGTGGGGCACTGACCCATCCATTCAAAAGTGTTGAGTGATCATAATTGAAGTTTACTGCACACTTAATGTTTGCTAAGTGCTTTATACGTATTATCTCACTTAATCTTGACAACTCTCTATGAGATACGTACTACGGCAAGTCCCATCTTACAGAAATTGAGGCTAAAAAAAATGGAAGGGACTTGCCCAAGTTCACACACCCTGTAAGTGCAGAACGGGGACCAACACCTGAGTCTGACTCCATAGCCGGGGCTGACCACTACTCTCTGTACTCCCACAAAGAATGCATATGCTTTAGACATAGCTCTCAGGTATCACATTTGATACTCACTTTGGTGTGGGGAGACAGAGGCCATTATGCCCATCTTTCAGATGTGGCAACAGAGGCCAGAGAAAAGAATGGATCTGCTGCTGGTCACTAAGCAAGGGAGTGGAAGCATGGGGGCACCCACCCTGTCTTTTGATTCTAAGTACAATGCTCTTTCCTCTACCAATGGAGGGCGAGGGTCTAAGGTGGCCATCTACTTGGAAACCCCTATTTCCTTAGATTTGGGCAACAGAAGTAGCCAGAGGGGAACTCAGGGGCCTGGGGTTCGAGCAGGCCCTGAGAACAATCTGTGGAAGGAATCAAGGGAGCCTGAGCCACACGTTAGACCTGCATCTTGGAAAGCAAAGGAAATCACCCACTCCCTGACCTTTAGCCAAAGCTGTAGGATGTCTTCTTGCCTGAGACCAGCTTCCAGGGTAATGACTTCAGATGGTATATAGCACATTCTGTGTATTTGGCACTTTCCTCAAAAAATGAAAGTGACCAAGTAGACCATCAGGCAGCAGAAAAAAAGGGGAAATCCCCACAATGACTCAGACCTCTGGGCCTGGTCTACACACCTCTCCACCCCCAGTTCCCTGCTGCCTCCACACTCACGGTTCTGGATGGTGATCTTGCGCTGCCGGTAATCCACCCCCAGCACGGGCTCGTTCTGCCCCCGCCTCTGGGCCACGATGCGCACCTCCCGCTGGCTGTCATTGCAGTCATTGGATGGGTCCTGGCCCAGGGATAAAGCCGCCTGGTATGCTGGGGAAAGAGTACACACCTACGTCACACAGCAGTGGGGAATTCCCATGAAGAAAGGTGCCCTTAGTGGTTTCTGGAGCAATGAATGTTCTCAATTTTTCCCGAGCCTATGCATCCCCACGAAGATTCTGGAGTGGGGAATCTGAGATTCTGCATTTCTAATGAGTTCCCAGGTGACACCAATGACCCACACTTTGAGCAGCAAGACTCCAGACCCCTCTAATAGGCCATCATTTCCAAATCCTGACTGCATCCCCATCTCCCCCCCCCCAGTTTCCCTTGCCTCATTTTCAAAGTCACTCCAGAATCTGCTCCCATATGGTTCATCCACCTGCCCTCACAATAAAAGTTTTGAGAGCTGTTAAATCTGCTGATGATAAATGCCTACTAGCCGGTCCCTCCTACCTTCCCACTTAATGCAGGCATTTTAAGAGTAACCCCCAGGAAACAATGCCTCAATTTAGAGAGGGGTGTTTTGGGGACAATGTCAGGCTCTGTGGGTGGCTCAGACAGTTAGGTTTTGGAGTTCATATTGTAAGATATTAGGGCTAAAAAAGGTAAAGCTGATGTCTCCCCTTG
This sequence comes from Stenella coeruleoalba, assembly GCF_951394435.1. Taxonomy (NCBI): domain Eukaryota; kingdom Metazoa; phylum Chordata; class Mammalia; order Artiodactyla; family Delphinidae; genus Stenella; species Stenella coeruleoalba. Next base: position 77,319,363 of record NC_137150.1, on the reverse strand, counting down.
CTTTTCCTCATCTCAGGAAGCTCAGTTCCTTCCTGTGAACAGGGTATCTACTTCTATTCTCCGAATTTCTAACGGTTAACTGTCCCAGGCTGGTGGTGGGGATCAGGGTTCCTTTGTTTCTTGAGAGAGGCAGAGGTGGGCAGCTAGGGAAGAGCTTTGGTTCCAGACAGCAGGACTGACGTGAGTAGGGCAGCTGTTACTGAGAGGCAGGACTTGGCTAAGCATGGGGAGAGCTGCACAGCACTCAGGGATGTCCAACAATGAACAGGCTGCCTGTGGCCAGGGAGCTCTCCAGCACTGAGAGTGTTTAGTCCACAGAGGACTGACTGTCCACCAGGAAGCCTGGCTCTAGAAGGGAGTGTGGCAGTGGGCGGGAGGCTCACAAGGGACCACTCCTCATGCGTCATTGGGGGGCGGGTAGGAGTCTTCTTGTCTGCGTTCGGAGGAGGTGGGGGTGATGAGAGGCAGACCTACATCCTCATCTTAGCGCATGGGTGGGCAACCAGGAATGAACTAGGAGTCACAACTTGCTCTGCCTTTTATTTAAAGTCTAAGCTGCCTTCATTTATTTTAGAACAAGGTGAGACATAAATTTTAAAATAAATAAATATTATGTGACCCTGAATAAGTTATTTCATCTACCTGGCCTCCGTTTGTTTATCTATAAAACGAGGGGACAGTATTAAGTGATCTTTCTGGCTTCTTCTCACTATAAGGATTTGTGATCCTAAATAATTCCTACACCCTAATGGCGGTACTTCACAGAAGGACTCCGGGAGAGCAGGGGGGAGGGATGAGGGCACTCACATGCAGAGTAGTAATCAAAGATGGGGTCCTTGCAGAAGGACTTGAAGCGCCACGTCACCACCACATCCTGGAGCTGGGCAGAGGTGGTGTAGTCACATTTGAGAACGACGGAGGCAAACAGGGTGACATAGCGCTCCGTGTGCTGGACTGTCACCAGCAAGGACACACACCCTGCAGCCAAGAGCAGGAGACAATGCTGAAGGCAGACCTTAGGTAGGTCTCTAAGGGGTGACCTACTTCTATTCATGGGGCAATAAAAGCATTGCACACAAGCAAACACACCGCCTGACTGGTTGGGAGCAGCTCACAAGCTGTCTGTGTTCTTACTTAGCCTGGGCAGG